>NC_135502.1:23052628-23360456 GCF_052857255.1 Amblyomma americanum | reverse complement strand
CCACGAGCCAGGAGGGCCGTTGGTTTTCAACAACACCGCCCCATTTTCTTGGAGCTGTTTACAGTTGCAGTCCAACCTGCAGCTGTCGGAGGTTCGCCAATGGGCGCGGCTAGATGACGCTGGCACGCCTTCACTGAAGCCTTCTCTAAACGCTTTAAAAGCCACTCCCGGCGCCATCCACAACTTTCCTGGCGTTTCTGCGGGAGGCTCTCTTCCGCTTCTCTCAGTGCAGCTATCCGTGAACGAGCCGGGTCGACCCGTGGAAACAGCCGAACTTGACGCGCGGCCTCTCGAAATAGTCGGAGTCTTTTCCTCTCACCCTTATTCCCCCCCCCCCCCCCCCCCCCCCCCCCCCTCATGCGCCCCGCAACCGAAGCCTCGTAGAGCCGCTACCAGCTTCCGCGCGCGCATGAACTGTCGACTCGACGCCGGTGCTGCAAAAAGGCCCATCAGGCCGCTTGGTTTACCCTCGGCGCCCACAAAACAGTGTCGCCCTCGTTGACTGATGCAGCCAAAGCGGTGAAGCCTCGTGCGTTGCACTGGGAAGCGAGCCTACTTTGATTAGTTACATTAGGGTCACCGCTTGATTAATCTTGAAAGGGAGCTGTTATGGCCTTGTATTTTCCAAGGGATGATCCTTTCTGTTGTGTCGTGTTATAGGTAGTCTTGTGATAATAAGTAACTAAGCACTTATTTGCACTTGCTTACTGTAACGCTGTAACAAATATGGTTTCAGCGAGGGGAATTATAGGTTACCGAAAAAAAAATCACAGCGACTCACAGATTTAGAAACGCTAAATATGCTCCTTTTTTAAATCTTAATCGTGTTTCGGGACGAACCGGTCAGACAGGACAGTCAACGAGCATAAAAAAGGTAGGTTTCGATGGCAGATGCGCGGCTAGCAACATGTTCTACTTCAGTTTTAATTTTATTAATAAAACCACAAATCATAATAATAATAATAATAACAATTGACATATGAGTACTTTATCGAGCGTTGTTCCAGGGTGTTGCTCCAGCCCGATGCTAACTGTGATAGTTCTCTTAGTTTTTATTCCACTCCAACCTAAAGATTGCTCTATTGGACTAAAGTCAGCTAGACAATAGCTAGGAGGCAGCCTGCTAACGAACTGAACGTGCGGAAGGACGCGTGCCGCCTTTGAAATCTAAATAGATTACACACTACGATGGCGCCTGTTGTTGCTTCTCCTCCTCGCTGTTACTGGCAGCATTCGGAAAGCAGCACTATGTTCAGTAGGTTGAATTCCGCGCACAACATGGTGCTACTGTGTTAACGCTGTCAGTCTGGCGTGCGAAGATATAGTTGACCAACAAATGTAACACATCTAAATGCGCAAATGCACAAAGTAAGGTGTTTCAGCAGCGTTTGTTTGAGGGTTAGTTGGCTCATGTTTTCAAGGCGGAATAGTTTTCAGCGCAACACACAAAGGAAACAGAACACGCGGCTGTCTTGTCTCCTTTACATGTTGCACTAAAAAGTATTCCACCTTAAAGTAATGCATTACGTATGAACAAAAGTAATCGCGTCTGATTCGATAAATAATATCTGTGTCAAAGCAGCATGACTTGTAGCATGATGTGGAGGCTTGGATGTCTTCTGTGCACTCGGCTCAAGAAAGAAATTGTTTTTCGGTTCGATAACTTGCCCCCCCCCCCCCCCCCGTTTCTGAATATGCATCAGCGTAAGAGACCTTAATAAAGCAGCGTGCTATAATGCTACCTTTTACCAGCTCCTGCAGTCTTAAGCTATGCCTTCTAGTCTTTACATAAATTGCAAAAAACTACAATAGTTTTCATAATCATTGCCTCAGCGGAGATAGTACCTATTCTTTTCGGTAAATCTCAGTTCTAGTAGGGCGCCCTTGCACCTATTATGGAAAACAAAGTGCGAAGTACGAAGCCATGCTCGTCTTTAATGCAGGCCGTAAAATAATTAATTATGCAAAGAAAACTAAAATAGTTCGCAACTTAAGGCACTAAACGCTCCACATTCATATAGCTGTATGCATGATTTTATACAGCGCGGCCTTGCGATTTGTATATGGATGTTATATTTATAAACCCGTCGTTGTCCTGTTTGGACAGCATTGTTACATTGATGCTATGAAAGTATAATTTTAAAATGTGAGATATGTCACTGCGTTCACCTTAAGTACGTCTAGTTAAAATGCAAGTTTATTCATATTTGTTGCTTTTATTTTCTACTATTGCCGTTCTCTGAAAGCAGTTGTTGCTGCGTCACTGTTGCTGACCCCCCACTCCCTCTGAAAACGGGGCCCAATAAGGACGACATTTCCCCTCCTTTTTGTCCTACCTGTCACAAATAAACTATCACAAAAAAAAACTGTTGCAACAAGTTTTGTAACAAGTAGAGTGTCTTGACGGCTGGATAGCAACAAGCCGGCTTACGTACTGAAACTGGATGAGGGAGCCAGAGTTTGTTTCTGATGTCAGGACAAGTATAGATACCCGCCGCGGTGGCTCAGTGGTTAGGGCGCTCGACTACTGATCCGGAGTTCCCGGGTTCGAACCCGACCGCGGCGGCTGCGTTTTTATGGAGGAAAAAACACTAAGGCGCCCGTGTGCTGTGCGATGTCAGTGCAAGTTAAAGATCCCCAGGTGGTCGAAATTATTCCGGAGCCCTCCACTACGGCACCGATCTCTTCCTTTCTTCTTTCACTCCCTCCTTTATCCCTTCCCTTACGGTGCGGTTCAGGTGTCCAACGATATATGAGACAGATACTGCGCCATTTCGCTTCCCCCAAAAAACCATTATTATTATTATTAAGTATAGATACTGCTCGAGCGGCGCGTTTTGGTCGTCCGGCTCACTTTACACATGGTACGCGCACCTCCATTTGCCGCACGAGTGAACAAGGCCCATCACAATGAGGGCAGTGTATACCCTGCAGACAGGGAGCTTTATTAGGAGGGAGCTGACTGGACAAAGCGAATGTATTTATCCTGCTGGAAACGAATACGTATGGAACGAAGAGCGATTGACGGAGGTAAAGAAAAACCGGAGAATAAAAAAATACAGACGACGGAAACCGCAGGACGAGGCAGTATAGCGCGCCAGAAAGGGAAGGAAGAGCAGACGCAACGAAGGACACTGAGCAGTCTTTGATGACCGGCAAACAAAGGCATAGAAGGTGTCTTCGGGGAGCGAAGAAACAGGAGGATGAAAGTTTAGATGTTCCTGGAACCGCCGAGTTTGCACAAGGTACAAGGAGACGGTGACACCGGGCATGGCATCCCAAGAAAAAGCAGTTGAGACTTGCGCCAAACGCTTGGCTCTCAGACTTCGTCTGCGGCTGTTAGTGGCTTCCGAATTTCGAAACGGAGACTGCCGTTTCTCGCGCAGTGGGTTGACACGGTCAGTTTTCCGCGAAGAGTCGTTTAGGGAGACGACGCGCCTGATGAGGAGTCCCTTGTTCTCTGGATGCGAAACCGTTCACCGGGCTCCTACGGTAAGCGCCCGAGAAAGGCTTGGCCCGATGCCAGCGCTTCTTTGAAGCAGCCGCCAGTAGTTTACTGGAGACCTAATTCACGTTGCCAATTTGAGTTTTTCAGTGAACTGATGAAGATAGGCTCCGAGCAACAAGGCGTCCGGTTACTGCGCATTGAATTTCAGAATTGAGGGGTGATCAATTTGTATTGATGTGGAGGAAATGCGATAGCACTTTTCTTTCACTTGGCATTCTATTAATATTTTGACTGCATTCGAATTCTGAGTTCATTGTCTTGCACTCCTCAATCTGTTCCGATTCTGATCCTATTCCAATTCCGACTACGCGGATACGCAAAGTGTGTCACATTGATAAATCACGGCGAGTGCTCATACCACTGCAGACGAAGTGGTATGAAGACTTGCCACTGCGCTGGCAAGTGGCTGTTTCAAACACATCCACCGAAGGAACTTGTGAGAGCCAGGCTGCATTTCCCGAGCAGTGCCAGAAGAAACAGCTCACGCTAGCATCATTTCGGCCGAGATAGTCCTTCGGGAGGCTGTCTATTTGGCACGTAGGCCTGCTGCTGTCCCAGTAATTTTCTTCTTGCTCATTTTCGTGTTTGCTGAGCCAATCCCCCGTCCGGCGTTTACTTCCTCTCTCCTACAAGTGGAGCGAAGAGGGGGAGAGGGGCGGGAGAGGGGAGGACGGTTGACAGGTGTCAAGTGGATAGAGCAAAATCCTCCCAAACACCGCATGGTAGGTGGATGCTTCATACAGACGCCCACACCGCCAGAGAGTTGTCGCGTTCATGGCTGCTTTCCTTTCACCTTTGTGGTGAGCGTTGAAAAGTCTGCAAGTAGCAGAAGAAGCAGCAATAGCATACGCCATGAGCATAAGAGTCTCAGAGTGAAAGATCATAATAAGCTATTCAAAAATTTGCAAAAAATAACTTCATCAAAGGCAGAGTACACCCTCCAGGCACAGAACTAATTAGTAAATACCCAACTAGAATCTCGAATGAAACTATTATGAAGCACCACGCAGTCAAGGCAGCAAGGAAACGAGCAGGTCAACAACACAGCCCGAGGACTCACTATCTGGGCAGGAGCAGGCGTGCTCCCAAACCACGGGGCCAGATGAGCGAGGGATCATTCACTCACCTTTAAAGAAATCACTACGTTCTGTCAAGCGGCCGAAAGGGAATACCCACCTCCCAGTCCCACGCTCATGGAAGAGCAAGAAATGACTCTCAGGAACCTTCAAGCACACTCATTCCTAAGCCCAGCAATACTAGCTGCAATTCACGCAGACATATACTCTGCGGAATGCGAAAACTGCGGAGACTATGCGAACCTCAACCTCACTGCTCGTTATCCAACGTTACATAGACGATATGCGACTGGTCTAATTACGACTAGCAGAAGCTGCCACTTGCCAATATATATGTTTTGGCATTATAATATTAAACAAAAAAACCTGTCTTCGAAACCTTCACAGTCGAGGACATAACTCTTAGTGCACTTGATAATTTCCGCAATCAAATTTCTGTTACAAATTGCAAAGCCGTGTTCGAATCTCGCCAAGTAAATGAGGCATACGATATGTTTCTTGACATTTGCAGACGTGCTTAACAAGATTATTTTAAACTTAAACTTTAAATATCTAAAAAAAAGCGGTAGTCTTGGATAACAGCTGAATGCCTTGCTAAGATCCGCTGGAAAACGTATCTTTAAATGTTATTCATCATCTATAGGAAGCCAGAAGATCTTGCTAATCTAAAAAATACAGATGCTTTGTATCTTGCTTTTTTTGAAGCGCAAAGCAGACCTATTCAATGCTTTTCTTGGCAGCGCAAATACTAACCGCACCGATGGGCTATGGCGTGCACTATATACTATCATGAACCGCAATAAATTGACAAATGACTATATTCAAATTACAAAAGTTGGCGACATCGTCGAAAGCCATCAACTTGCAGATAGATGCATTTAATGTGTTATAATGTGGTAAAAAGTGGGTAAAAAGTGGTCATGATGAACGTGTAATGAGCTACTTAAATAATCCTAACAAGCAAATGGCATTTTATTCAGCCCCTTCGAGTGAAATACGTTAGCTTTTTACGTCACTAAACAAATAAATGAGATATATATGGATAGGCTTAGAATACACCGATCAGGTTTTCTGTAGGCTGCATTTTTTCCTATGCTCAATCACATATACAACTTATGCTTGTCATCGGGATTATTTCCATATAGTGTGAAACTGCTAAAATGACCGTATATATATTATGTGACAGAAAGAGCTTTTCCAACTATCGCCCTAAATTTTTCCTTCCTGTTCTCTCGAAGTCGCTTGAGAAGATAGTGTCGCTCAGGCTAGATTCATTCTGTAATAGGTATACATTAGTTTCTCCCGTCCAGCTGGGCTTCCGAAAATGCATGTTCACCGAATGAGACTTCATGACACAAAAAGAAATATCCCTTAAATAATTTCTGGATTAAAATAATCGGTGGTTTCATCGATTTCACAGAGGCGTTCGATAAGTTAAATCACTAAACACTAATAACAAAATTATAATACTATGGTTTGCGTGGTATTGACTTAGCATTCCTAAAACCCTACCTTGCCAACAGAAAACATTGCTTTGCTAAGAAGAACAATTATTTTTATTTTATGCATTCGAATGTAGGTGTTCCTGGAAAAACCAGCCAATTACAATTTATTCTCTATGCGGAAGACGCAAGTGCTTTTGTAAAATGTGATAATCCCAGTGAACGGTATCAGCTACAATCTCAACGCAGAAAAGTTATACCAATGGAGTAATAAATGTTGCCTGCTAATAAACAGCGTGAAGATCAAAGGGGCGCTATTTATGTTATACCAAAAGCTAACTAATTACAACTTCATTCATATTGACAGTAATGCTCCTCAAGCAGTTTCAGAAGCAAAACGCTAGATATGATAATTAATCAGCTATTAGCATGAAGCTCGCAGGTGCAGCTTACATTAAATAATCTTACTAAAATATCAGGAGTAATATGCAGCTCCGTAACATGTTGACACTGAAATTCAAGTTCTTAATGTATAACGTGCTGTTTTGTGCCCAACTAAATTACTGTGACTAGTATGGGGCCACAGCATCAAGACAAAAACGTGAATAAGATTTTTTCTCGCTAGAAGAAAGCCCTCCGTCATGTAACCAGCTCAGTACAGGGTACCTATTATGCACACAAAATTATACGCTTCCAAAACTGTAGGATTTCAGCCAGTACACGAGGTACAAAAAATGTTTAAAATCCATGAATAACGCATTTTTGGACGTACATAAGCTAAAACCATTCCTTATAGGCGGTGTTCATTAACGAATGAAGGAACTGGGCACGTGCTATTTTTCAGAATCAGAGAGCAGCTCGTGCTATTGATAGCGAGGTGAACTAAGTTTGATAAAAAATTAAGTTAACGAGAGACAAAATTCGTGATATTGGTCGCCAAATGTCAGTTCTATGTCACTTGCTTTCTCAGGTCTCACTTGCTTCGTTTGATTGGAGTCCATTGTACAGAGAGTACAGGAAGATATTTCCTTGATACACACAAAGGGAACAAGGGAGGGCAAAGCTTCACTTCACGCCCACCTCCCTTTCACACGAGGCCATGCTGCGCGGAGTGAATGCCTTATTTAAATCCTGCCAATGATGAACGCTTGCCCAGAAGACAACTCCTCTTGTCGAAACGTTGCAAGCACCCTGAGGTTTTCTCCTCTCTTGTTCATTTTGTGTGCTTCGTTTGAGACATTCCACAGAGCAAGAAGAGCTTGTATTTTTTAAGCACTGATGGATGCAAGGCCACAGGTCTTCAGCATTAAATACGAAGGTTGTTTGTCTGTGAGTACACTCTGAACCGAAAGGAGTAAAGCGAGATTGAGCTGTCCTATAGTGCACGCTTTTTTAAAAAAGAGAGTGATCTGGAAATTGTTCACCACAGCCGGAATAGGAAATAGTTTATCAGCTTTATACACGTTTATATTTCCACTACTGGACAGGACATGATGTTATGACAAGAAAAGCTACGATCAGTTAATAGCTTTTAAAAAACGCACACAATGAAACACATGCGTAGTCTAGTATCTGAGTGAGACACGTGTGATATAAGGCATGCATGGCGAGGCAACTTTCCATTATGAAGGCAGCCGGCAGCCCACTCTCTCGCTAAAAAAATAAGTTGAATTCAACCGCAAATGAGGCGTCGGTAATGAGGTTGTTTTTATGCCGCATTGCTTCAATTTACTTCATTATATGCTATAAAATTCAGTTTGCTAACGTTTTGCTAGTGGGAACGCTTTAAGAACGCGCATTCATTCCCTGTTTTATCAGGATCATTCTGCACAAGCAGTCAATTCTTGCTTCGTGCAGTGCTAAGAACAACTTAATGCATAGAGCTGGGCTAGATGAGACACGGCGAGACATGGTATCATCGCGAATTTATAGTGTAGGAACCTGGAGAGCGCTCATGGTGTTTGTTTTTTGACGGCAGCACGTCTTGCCGCATCGACAACATAATGTCTCGTGTACTGCGGCGCTTTGTTTAGTGGCCAAAATGTGATTAGAATATTGTTTGCTGCATAAATTTAACCCTCAGTAGTTGCAGTTGCGGTGTGACTATGCAGAAAAAATACGCGCAGAGATATTTCAAACTTCAATGCAAGATATTTGTGACCGTAGAACCGAGTAGCCTAAACTTCACTTAGACGTCATGTTTTATTGTTCATGACTAGATATAAAAGAAACTGACGATGCTTTTTCTTGAAAAACTTTTTTCCCTCGCGAAAAAAGCTTAATTGGGTTAGTGGTTCCAAAAAAGTTTTTTGAAATATAGAGCCTTCGCAAATATTTCTGGTAGTTTGTTTTTTAGAAGAGAAGTGTCTTCATAACAAAGTATATTGGAGAGAGCGTCGAGTAACCAAGCAGGAACAAAACAGGTCACCGTGCGTTTTGCGCTGTGGGGCCTCAAAGGAGCGGTATTTTTGCAGCCTCAGCTTTCTCAGAACAAAACTGAGGTGGGTACGTGTGCATAACGCTCTAACTTCGTTTAGCCACACGTAAGGAACGAGAGGCGACTCTTAGAAGTCGTGTAATTTATCGTGTCAATAGATGGAAGTGCACTCCTTCGAGGGACAAACCGGGGTAACGTTTGTCCTTGTTTTTGATAACACTGCCTCTGACAAGCTACCTATTTTCAAATTAAGTAACTTTTAGTGCTTAATTCTATTGACAACTTACATGCGAGCAATGTTACGCCGTGAGAATAAAATATTTTTTAAAAATAAAGCAGTCATGGCTGAGGAATCACCTTGCTTCGATGCAGATAGACAAATATTTGAGTGTCTTTGTCAGCCTATTATCAGTGATCCATGGTATATGGGGAGCGCAAAAACGGCACAAGGGACAAAGAAAGACGGACAACACAGGCGCTGTGTTGTCCGTCTTTCTTTGTCCCTTGTGACGTTTTTGCGCTCCCCATATCTGCTGTGTTGTCCGTCTTTCTTTGTCCCTTGTGCCGTTTTCGCGCTCCCCATATACCATGGATCTTCGTTACCGACTCGCCCAAGTTTCCACCCTTGTGAATTACGTTCCTATTATCAGTAAAATCTTCTACCGAGACGCCAGCATACTACCAAGATCAACGAAAGAAAAAAAATTTAACAGGCCGTAAAGGTGCTTCAAACGAGTAAGCCATGGCTAATATTTCTGCTTCATGCGAATGAACAGGCATGTTTCGGGGAAATATTTCGAAAAAAATTCTCTCCGAGCTGCACAGCTGCACGTGCTTTATATTCAACTGCGCAGAAATGATATTTAACCAGGAGAGCTTGAAATATTATCCGCCACAATGAACTTTTATCGGAAGCCGCTATATAGCCGTTCTCTTTTAGGAAAGCGGGCATCAGGTCATTTATGGCAGCACCGCCACCAATGTCCCCGTTTCGTGATGTACTGAAAGGAGCTCGGCTCCGCCATTAGCGAAGAGAGCCTTCAAGGACGCCGCAGAAGCCGCCCGTGCAAAGCCCACGCTGCGCTGACCTTGTTAAAAAATGAAGACCAGTAAAGCCGTCAACAGGCAAGGGACATTCAGGCAGCCTGCATTACCGAATAGAAAAAGAACAGATAAGCAAGCTAGATGCCGATGCAGGCCTTGTGGAGAGTGCCCCAGTGTCGCCACTCACAGGTCCTCCGGGCGTACGGTTGTGCTGCCCTACCCTCTGGGCTGCACCCCTGTGTCGTTTGTATCTGCCCTCGTGTGTGTGCGTGTGTCGAGATAGCAGCGTGCACATTCGTGCCGATGCATAATCTATGACGTCCAGGCACACCCCATCTGGGGGTGGCTCACGAAGGCGCTAAATAATTCACAGTGAGCGCGGAAGCGTCGCGCAGTTGCTTGCAAGGGACAGGGAACCGAAAAGACCCGAATTACAATGTTTTTAAAGACTCATGGCAAATGTGCTCATGTTGTGGTGTTTCAGTGTGGTTCAGGCTAAAAATATCTTCGTGAGTGGTAAAAGCACAGTTAATTAGCTGGTTTCGATATCACCAAATATGCACTGTGTCTAAGGTCATGGTGAGCAGCCAGTTTTTTGCCTTTTGGAGAAAAAGCGTATTTGTTCTAATGATGTTTGGCGGCATTTTCGTCTTGCTGCTATGACTACTTCGTAAATCGGCGCATTTATTGAAGTCAGACGCAGGATGAAGTAGGGAAAAAAGAATACAGGAGAATGCAGCCCAGTATCTGCTGCTGCTTTTGCTCAACAGGGCTAACAAGGGCACAGTAACGTGCCAGCTTCGAGGTATATTTCAAACGCAGAATGACGTCAATGAATTGTTATCTCTAGGACGGCATTTGTGAATTTAACTTAATATTAGAACAACGAAGCAAGAACCAGGTCTTCGCAACGCAAGCCTTAGATGTAACATATCGTCAAAACAGAAATATAAGCAGAAGGCTTGCGGTTCGGTCTCAGAAAAGAAGGAAAAACTTGCTGGTCTGACAGCTGATGCATGCATTCTCCAAAGCCGACCACACCAATCTAAAAAAACTTGGACAAACGACTGAAGGTCAGGACAGCAAGGAATACCTATGTAGGCCGTGCCTATATATGTATTGATGCAGTAGAGTTTTTTAGAGTTCTTATGCTCTCACTGGTCGCCATCGTTTTGTAGCAGTACGCGTGGGTATGACGTTCAAGGTACCATTGTGGAAACACTGCACTAGTTGGAGGTATCCGGTACACTTTTATTGCCGCAGCTGTAGTAGAGTTATGCATGTCTTGTAATGTTCAGACTGGCACGTGGATTTTGAGATAAGTGCCTCGCCAACAAGGTGTAGAGCACTTCAGTTTCCTTGTTATTTTGTTCATTTAGCCCACGCATGAGGGCGAACATATGCGGCTGCAAGTGCACGTAATGTTCGTCGGTTTCGCCAAATACGATCATTTATGGTTAGATATGGCATTTCACGATGCGCGTCGGTAACATATTCTTGGATTACACACCTGCACACTCGCTCAAAACGTGCCGCCAAGTTCCAATGTGCAAAATCAACTAAATATTGGCAAAAGCTCACGCAGTACATGGTGATAACTTATGTGCGACGACGCAGGGAGTGACCGCCGACTTTGTGACGCCGTGACGAAAGTAAGCAAACGCTTGGCATGCTCCGTTGAGTGACCAGGAGCTGCTCTGCTGCCAGCTGGAAAACCTGCGCTTCTTCCTCGACAGGGGCATGTGCACAAGAAAATTCGTGGGCTTTGTGGAAGCTTGTTCAGGAGCCCCCAAGTGTCGACAGTCTGGATTAATGGGGCCGAGCTTTTTTCCAGGTCGCCTGGCAGCTGCGGTTTGCCGTTGGCAGAGATTCGAGGAAAGAAGAGGGACACCCACTTTTCGAGGGAAAGAGAACAGTGTGAGGAAAGGCACAAAGGCTAACCATAAAATGTTTTCGGTTGGTTACGTCCTGCACTGAGAGAAGGAAAGGAGGGATAAAAGAGAACAGAAAAGAGTAGGATGTGATATGTGAAAGACAGATGCGAGGAGCCTGAGGCAGTGTCATACTGTGCCTTGCAAGCGCACAGACCTTACTTCGTGGATGCGGCCTCACTGCAGTGACTTTCGTAGTTTTTTTCAAGGCCATCGTCTTAACTCTGTACAAACATATTTCAGCCACATGAACACTGGAATAGGAGCAAAGGCCTGCTTCCTAAGCACATAGAGATGAAGGATATCGGTTGCGGTAGTCCAGATAAGTGGACGGATGTGCGGCTGCCAAATTGATGCTTTTTGAAGGCATGGGTAGTGACGCATTATTGGCAGTTATGGGGTCAAATGACACTGAGTAATCCCGCGGACGGATAGCGGCCTGTTAGAGATATAGGTTGGGTTAAGACTGACTTCAACTAGAGAATCTTGGTCCAACCGCCTACTATATTGGGTGCCTACAAGAATGAAGTATCGTTCTTGCCGAACCTTTTATAACTCTGCTACCGCAAAATTCGTTTTTTTTTGCACAAAAAGTAGCTCTGTATCTTCTTAGTGAAACGAAAATCTCCGTTCTCTTTAGCTAAAAGCATAACTGCAGCGAACCTGTAAAGTTTGTTCCTAAAGCGCGACATCATTACAGTTCTTCCCTCGTCATCATCCATTGTTAGCCGCCTCGTGGTCAGTTACTCTTTTGTTATCTTCCGAGTCGCTATTGTGCACACAAATATTTCTAGTGGAAAGAGGCGCACGTAATCGATCCTGTGCGTATGAACGCTTCTGTCATGTGGTGCGTGCAGTTAAAAGCTGTGAACATATCGTGTGTGTTTTTGTAGACGTCGAAAATGGTTACAAGCAAATATGTACTACACAGAACACGTTGGTGCTAAAAGGCACATGCTAGCACATGTGCTTGTCAGCTTATTGTTTACCTTGCGCGTGTCAACAGAGGGCTGAGGTCGAAGTACGCTGTAGTCTCTTACTCCGAGCCTAATTGGACCGCCGGGTTGCGGGTTGCGTGTCCGGATTATATGGAGCACGCTGACAGCGATGTTCCGGAAAGACGTGTGGGTGGAGGACATATCTGCCAACCGGCTCTGTATGAGCGACGTTCGATTATCATCGCGCGCTTCGAAGATTTAGTTATTAAGGCTAATGGAAATGTTTTTAGGTTTTCATTTTTTCCCTCCCTGACATTTTCATTGCACTAGTGACAAAAATGGGTCGGTAACATGGAAGCCTTAAAGGTTTTTATTTTGATTAGGGTGTACTACCGCCTTTCTGTTTTCCCTAAAAAATAGACAAATTAAATATTTAATCCTATAGCCAGACACATCTCTTAGCTCGCTCAGTATCTAATCAATATTATGAGTAGCTGCCTTGTGGTATTCTAAGGCACATCTGCCGTGAACGCGAGTTTTTTACTCTATTGGTCTTTTAGAGCATCCTTCCACCTGTTATTTTTAACCTCATCGTGATGTTTTCGAATTACCCTTGTTTACATTTGTTGCCGTGTGCATGATGTCTGTGCTTTTGATTTTGGCTTAGCATGTAACCAGGTTACTGCAGACGCGGGTAGGATAAAGAACGACCTACTGATCGGATGTGATATGACACAGGTATAAGCCGTCTAGAGGGTTACATGACGACATGTGACCTGGTATGACGATGTCTTCTTGAGTGGAGGAATGTCGGATGCATACATTAACGTGGCCCAGGACTCATGCGACACAAATACGTCTTTTTATCAAGTGGCACTCTTTATCACAAATTTTATATGCTGCATCCGTGTTTCGTTGGGGACTAATTTAACAAAGCTATCAGTCAATAGTCAGCTCCACCAATATTTATTTGAAGAGGTTACAAGTTGCGGGTTGCAACAACTTCTGTAAGTGGCGTTAAATTAAACTAATGCAGGAAAAACGATCCTGCTGTGCTCACTCATTCTGCCCAGCTAACAATTACTGTACAAGATTATACAACATCCTTTTGATGCCTGCCAAACATGCACATCACATAGAAATGTCTTCATAAGATAGTGCTTTACTGCCATTACTGGTGTGTCATAGGAACCGTAATCGGAATGACCGGGCGATGGAAAGACTGGAAAAAACATCTATATGAAATCAGTGCTATACATTGCGTTTCTGGTGGAGGGAGAGGATTCTCTATAACTTTATATGTAGTCTTCTAGAGACATTAATGTTTTCAGACAAGTCTGCCATCCATACTAGCTCGGCAACGAATAAAAAATTATGTTCGCACTTTCAGCTATTAGGAAATAGTCTAAATTTTCTTTTTTTTTGCCTAGTACCCGTTATAATTTTTTTTTGTATTCAATGACGCTGAAAAACGAATATTCCATTGTGAAAAAATTAATCACCGTTCACGGAATCTGCGCCGACTTGGAGTGCCCGTGGCAGGCCGTGAGTGAAAATTAATCTCTATCACTCAATATAACGAAACATTTTATTTTAGTTGTACAAGTAATACACAGGATAGGAAAGAAGTCATTGTTGATAAACTGAGCAGACGTATTTCGCCACGGCCAGCGAACATTGAATAATCGGAAGGAGCCATTAAATCACTTTGTTGGTGGTGATACGAGTGATGCAACTCTTTTTCGTTCGCAAGGCATAGATCTAGTTCTGACTGAGTTGCGGACACGCTTTTGCGCAAAATACAGCCGCGAACTTATTTTCTTCACCTTGGTTTCCATTTTGTGTTCGTGTGTTTCCGCCCCGTCATACGAGTAGCGTCAGAAGTAAGCAGAATTCAGTTCTATAATTTAATTTGTGTGGACTCTACGTTATTGAAAATTCGGAAATGGAGCATGTCATTGCACAAATGCTTCATAGTAGCGTTCGCATGAAGGCACAACATGTCTACAATATTTAATAATGGCACGCATTAGTGCACTTCAGTCCCAGAGCTGTGTTCTACTTTCCTTTCACTCCAGGTGCATTCGATTTCAGCCGTGCATCTCACCCATTCTTTTAGTTGCTTTCGTACCGCAAGTCTAGCAGTTACAGCAGAATGGAGCCACGAGCTAGCATGCAAACTCTGAAGCTCCTACCTTCATGGTTACTCGTAATGAATCATAGATGCTTTTTGGTGAAAGCACCATAGGCCGTGCGTTGTAACGTTTAATTAGTGCCTTTGCCGAAGGTCACTGCGTCTCATTGACGCAAGCCGTCGAGGATGACATCATGCCAGTCATGGCAGAAACACGCACATGACGCCACTTCCATAGATGTGCTTAACTTCTATGTCACACTGGGGGACCAGCGACGAACGCCGGATCACGACGGTATGTTTGGCGGTTTGATACGCCTGAAAAGTTGTATCGACGCTACTGGTGTTTCCGTAAAGAAACTGTGCGGCATATGTGCGACATATTGGCACATCATGCTCCCTATGACACGGCCGGATTGGATGCGGCGGTGGTAGGGTAGCTAGCGGAGGGACCGCGTCTACACCGGCCGTGCCTGTGACCGGGCGTATTCTTCCCCATGTTTTCGCCACGATTGACGTCAGGATGAAATAAAAGCGAAATGAAACGTTACAAATTATGGTTCCAGCTTGCCTTTCGAAGTAGAAGGTTGCGAGAAAACTTATGAGTTTTGCTGCTCTTTATTCTTCCCTTTTCTGTTCCTTCTTCTAATTAGAACATGAGGACCAAGAAGCTTTTGAAAACGAGAACAACAAAACTTTAACAAAAAGATAAACGGCTGGCGTGTGCAGAAATTTATCTCTGAAATGAAACTTCGAGGACTCCCCCATCGGTGTGTAGACAAAGCAGTAGCTGTGGAAAGAAGTTATACTGCCTCCTTGTTATCTTTCGCGACTGGCAGATTATCCCAATCAGCGGGAGCTTCCACCGAGGAATTCATTCGTATCTGACGCTGGTCGCAAATTGAAATTCGGCAGAGAAGGGCGTAATTTTCTTGGTGGAGTTTCGGTTCGTTAGGATTCTTGAAGAATAGAAGGTGGCATCGAATAGTCTAGATAAAACAAGCTAAAATGAATGAACGACAGCGAAGCGAAGCAGGAGGTGAGGTTGATTTTAATTTTTTTGAAGAAAGAAACAGGCTTTTCTACGGTTCTTGGATCTAGTGGCGCACTTTATTTCCTTCATTACCTTGGATAAAAATATGAGGTTTCTCATCTCGCCAACTGATTCGCTTTTTTGCGACGTGCGCTGGGAAAAGTGGAATGAAATAGGGTTGTTGTGAACCTCTAAGGGATTTTCCTCCTAATCATAGTCTACGGAGTGGTGCAGGGCGTTCCACTGGTGTCTCAATTCTCTAATCGTTTAACGCAGCCGGAGCGAAGAGTTCTTATCCGATTGTAAGTTTCTGAAAAAGTAATTTTCATGGAAGCGGGGCTGAAATTAGAAGGAAAATTGTATCACCAAATGAGAACACCATGCAAACTTTACTCTTCAAGCCGAGACGGAAGCTCGTCCTGCGAGAACGGCACGAGAAAAAGCTCTCGGCACAATAGGAAACGCATGCGTCGTATCTAAGGGGTTCACAGTCTGAAGCCTACAGGCCATGCTAATGAAGACGCGAATGAATTTTGTGTCTCCAAGCGGAAATGAAAGGCGAACGTAGGGTGAATAAATACCACCGGGGGCTGCAGAACGAAATATGGGCGCGTACAGTTGAAAGAAAACAAACAAAGAAGGAATGCTCCGCGATGCGCAAGGTTTTTATATTTTGATACTGCACGCAGAACACCGCAAACTGGAATATCACCGCAGAACGATATTGCCTGAAGCAAACCGGAATTTTTACTTCCACGAAAGAGCAAAACATAGGAATTGCAGGTAAGATTGTCAGTGTGAACGATATCGGTAAAAACAAGGTGTCACCTGCAGCACGCCTCGTCCCCACCGGTTCCTTTCCGAAGAAATTTCGCACATTTAGTTTCATTCATTTTCTTTTTATTTGATACTGTAAGTCCCATCAAGGACTGTAACAGGAAGGGCTCTGAATGATACAGTTGTAGTGCACATGTTGGTAGTAAACGATTTAACAATAACATATGGCAAAAATAGGTACAAAATCGGTTAGAGAATTCAAGTTGAGGCACAAATAATAGGCGGCAAACATGATGACAAGGATCGTTCGTGTAATTCATTATTTTATGAAGAAAGCCGTGGAAGAAGCTGCATAATGTGTATGAGAAGAAAAGCTAATTTACGGATCACAATCGTAAGACACACAAATTTACAAGTGGGACAAATATTCGGTTTGCAGTGCTAAGCAAGGGTACTGCGCAAAAAAGCACGGAAGACAAGATGACAAGGACGAGCGCATCCTTGTCGTCTTTCTTGTCACCAGTCCTTGGCGTTTTCTCCTCCGTGGTTTTTGCGCAGTGCCCTTTTTGGACCATGTATGACCGAACTCTCTTGCAGTGCTAAGTTTAAGAAGTACATATTGCTTAATTATCCATACCTTGAGGCGATATAATGAGCAGGCAGGGTGGTATTTATGTATAATCACTTATAAGCCGAAGCGTGGTAATGTTACCGTTGCGTATTTTGGACCTTGCTTAATATATCCTACGGTTTGGTTTGGTTTATGGGGGTTTAACGTCCCAAAGCGACTCAGGCTATGAGAGACGCCGTAGTGAAGGTCTCCAGAAATTTCGACCACGTGGGGTTCTTTAACGTGCACTGACATCGCACAGTACACGGGCCCCTAGAATTTCGCCTCCATCAAAATTCTACCGGCGCAGCCGGGATCGAACCCGCCTCTTTCGGGCCAGCAGGCTTAATATATCGTCCTTGTGTTGTTGGCAGTACCTCTATTCATTCTTCTCCTAACAGTTATACCTAATACGTCCTCTTAACCTCCGTCTACCACAAACTGCCTTGCCGTTTCATGTCGCTGTAGCTGCCGAAGTATAAATCCCCAATAAGAGAAGTAATTTCGACCGCCTCCAACATCCCTCCAAAAAGAAATAAGAAAAGAGTTAAAAATGGGCGCTAGTTTTTTTTTGTACTTCACGCTGATCAATTTTGAAAAAAAATGTAATCATTAGGTCTACGTAGTTAACTGCTATTACTGTTAGGCGTGCGCGAATATAATTTTTTCTAAACCGAATCGTAAACGAAGAGTTCGCGAATGCAAAATTTAATGAGATATCGAGTAATAAACCGCAGAATAGTGGATATTGAAGAGCTGACCAGTAAGGTTTAAAGCACAAGACATGATTCGGAGTTTTAAGACCACAAGTGTACACAAGTTTCAGCGCAAAAAAAAAATTCATACATTCGCAGTGAGAACAGGGCAGGGAAGCTCACTCGACATTCTTTAGCATGCTATGTTCACGAGTTGCTGGTGAATGAACAATCGTGGTTCCGTCTTCAGAGGAACCACGACTTTTTTTCACTCCTTTCGCATGTCACCATGCGTGAGCGGCACAAGGACAGACACCAGTGTGAAGCTCGATGAGAGGCCACCCCGGCAGTCTCGGTCATATGTTCTGTGAAACTGCACTATTCGATGGCGGTGCAATAGTTAATACCGGGGCGCAGGGCATGCCATAAAAGTTCGTTTACTCTTTTTGTTTGCGAGCCGCAAAACTCCGCTTCGATTTTTAGCCTTGATAATGGTTCACTACATTTGTCCCTGTCATTCATGAATGAAGTAGGTGAATTGCACCAATATAGGATGGACATTCACATGTGCGCACACCATAACGGATCAATGAAATCATGAAGTAATAGAATACAGATGTTAAATGCATAGTATTCGATTCGTTCTGGGAACATTCTAATATTACCACAACCCTTGGCTATTGTCAATAATGAAAAGGAAACTTTGAAGTCAGATAGTTAGCTTGTTCGTTCCTGTGCTGCAAAAATGAATGAAATGAATGCACTGACCACAGGGGTGACGTGCAAAGCTTTCCCAAACCAAATGTGTGCTGCTCAGCTGTGCGACCTACTAAGTAATGTTCTTGTAGGTGAATCATGTGTGGCATGATTAGATACCATAAGCTTCAGATGTCTTCCTAAATGGCCTGTACAGTGGGGATATTGAAAACAAAACACCAAAGAAGTAAACTGCAATGTTATTCTCCGCTATGCTTCTTCAAACCAGACAGTGAAATTTTTCCTCTCAATTGACAGTTTTATACTAGAACCAGGCTAAATGCATTCCCGCCATTTGCTTGCTGATGTACGAAAAAGCTCATGTTTTTCACGTCGTTGCTTCGAGCTGCACACTTTGCGCTCACAGACGTTCAGCAGCGCACGCTAGTCAGCCGGTGGGCGTGGAGCCGACGTTATACAATGTGCGGCTGTCCCGCTTTGACGGCGGTTAAAAATAGAACTGACACCCAGCGGCTGCGCTCGGAGCGCTAACCTGGGCTTCCTCCGCGGAGGCCCAGCGCAAAGGAGTTGCTCGTGCTTTGACTGAAAAACTAAAGAAAATAAAGGCAACAAGCGAAGCCCCCCAGCCTTGATAAAAGATTTACAGCAAGTAGTTAATAGAAGGTCGTACGGTATCTTCAGGTTGCGACTGCTGTCGAAAATTTTGCATCTATTGAAAGAATTTTTTTTTTTTGAGAGCTGGTCGAAAGGTTGCAGCATTCATGCTGCAACTATTCCTACTTATTTATTTTTTGCTCTAAACTTGTCTGATTTTCATCTACGAGAGCACTGCTGAATGTTGTTCCCAACCGGAAGCACGTCCCTGCGCAGTATATTTCACGCAGAGGGTTCACTTTGCAGAGGGTTCACGCTTCTTTTACTTTGGCACACTCTAATGCAATTTGAACGTGGTCACTTTAGGCTTAGCCTACTCCGATTAAGCTGCTCTAAAATGGTTCATTAGCGTAAGACTGCAACTAATGTATGATGTTAGCTAGCCAAAGGATTAATTTATCCTGAACCATCATGTTTGTTGCCGACATGACCCGTTCTAGCCGGTAAGAACGTGATAACCTTCAATTCGCACTAGACTATGCATGTGTGGCCGCGGTACGTTATTAAAATCCGAGCGGACTTTAAATTTCTTTTTAACACGTATCCTTTGTGATGACCAGAAGTTGCCAAAACGGCTTCTCTATGTTTATTTCTAGCTCTTAAAAATCTGAGACCGTGAATGCTTTGCACAGCGCATCGGGCAGCGCTTCCCTTTTTGACAACGTTAGGACAGTGTCCATTTCAATATGTGTGAAAGCAGACCGCGAGGACTCATTCAGACCCCACTGCGTCAGAATAGCTCATTTGCATACAATTAAGAAGGAGCAATAAATAATGGTCGAGATTACTGATAGAAAGCAGCGAGTTCAGGCGCACTGACTGAAATTAAAGACTTAGTAAATGAAACGGGAGGAGCTACCCATTAAACGCTGCACATGAAGTGCCCTCTTTGCGCGAGATACTCCAAATAAACGCCCTTTAGCGCGATATACCTAACCTCTCCTGATTCTTTGATGGCCAAATATGTGACTTCACGCCTGTTCACTCTCGTGGCTTTAACACTAATGACGCTACCACATTCATCTTATAACCAATGACGAAGACACGACACGTCCTATACCGCGTTGAGGGCAGTTCAATTAGGTAATCGTTAATTTTGCAGATTTTTCTAAGCTCTCACGACAGCAACCATTAGACTGGTCTCCTCTCGGGCTGCATCCTTGTAAATGTTTACTTCCCGGTTTCATTGTTCTGGCTCTTCCTCAGAGGCAGCTTCCGCTTGTGACGTCATGGTCGACAGCAAGGCAGAAATGTCGATCGCCAGCTATGTAACGCGAGATTCAGCAATAGCCGTGTAGAAATTTCGTTTTGGTAGGCGACTGTTTCAAGCAGAGCCACCCGTAGGCTTAGGCGACCCAGGTTGACCGTGACATAAGGTGACATCAGACGACGAGACACAAAGAGACACACACGATTAATAAAGGCCTTAACACATCGTACGTGGTGTCATGCGGGATGATAAACATACCCGAGTTATCATGGTAGCTATGGATGGTAATCATGGTAACCATGGTAACGCACCCATCGGCTACGCCGACGGCGACGACACCGGACGACTACGACGCGGAAACCAGGGACGGGCGCCTAACAGCTATCGCTGTAAAAGCGGGGATATACAACTGTAAAGAAGCCAAACAATGGAACAAGTGAAGGATCCATGCCAGATACGATCCGTGGTGCCTCGGACACACAAGCTGCCCATGAAGCAGCGGACAAGGAGTGCACTTCTGAGTGTACCTCGTTTTGTGGACACCCTTCCACGAGACACCAACGGGAGGCAGAGAGCAGCGAGGATCATACGTGCGAGAGAGATGGAGGGGTAAGGGCTCAACCGGCGATACCAGGCACCCTGGCCGGGCGGGAAGAGCTTCCAACACAAATATTTAGCCGCCGGCGTGCTGCTCCCCGGTGGCGGGCATGCGATTCATCTCTCACGCGTCTCGCACTGTGATGCGCCGCAGCTTGTGTAGAGAGGTGGGTCCTGGCGGAGTTCACCGCGTCTCTGATATCTCATTTGCCGTTCGTTTTCTCGATATTGGAGCACTTTGCATTGTGACATTGGACGGAGGAGGGCTCGAGAGCTCATACATTTTCGTGAATGTCTACGAGTAACTGATTTTTAAAGAACGAAAGCTCTGGCGGGGCCAGTGGAAAGTCACGTGGACAAATAAGACAAGGAAGCTTGCTCGCATAGGTCGTTCACTGCTTGCCTAGGACAAATGTGAGTGGAGAGCATTGAGAGCGGTATTTGCCCTCCAGTGGGCGCAGATCAACCGATGTCGGTGGTTATGAAATCGCGGTGGCTGTGATGACGACGATGATGATGGAGGTGCTTTTGATCTTTAGTGCACGCAATCAGGCTCATAGTGAGGATAGGGGCGCTGGTAAGAAAGTTATTGACTGAGTGCACGTCCCATGAGAACCCTTGTGTTGGAGACGACTAGTGTATGGAAATATCTTCTTGCTGCGAGAAAGTTGGGTAGCGAATACCGCCGAGCTGAAAATGGAGCTTTTGTAACAGAGGATTCGTCGGTTCGTCGGCAGCGACACCTTCTCATGGGACCATAGTAAGCTCAGGTGCCTGCCGAAAACGGTGTCGTCCCCGTGGCAACAAATACGAGTAGAAAGAAAACAGGTAAGCACTTTTCTTACAGCTTGTGTGTGTCATCAAGCTAGCGGTATTAATCCCGAATAGTTTTATTCTTGTCTGCATTTTCTACTAGTATTTTGTTTCCTCTGTTGTGTTTTGTTTGTCTTGTGTTACTAAGAACTAAGCTGCCATCCCTCAGATTACATGGCACTGCATCCAGCTGCACGAAAGCAAACAATCTGTGCAAATAAGAAATTTGGTCGCACATTTTGTGTGGACCAGTCTCTGCAGTAACAGATTTTGATAGCTTTGCTCATGACCGACGCATTTTCAAGCTTTCTTGCAAGTGCCCGTTTCTGTCTGTTTGCGCATGGAAACTAAGTTTGGGCTATCGACAAAGACTTCACGAATGACCCTGTAATAGTTTACAAACTACGCATGTCAAGTCTTAGTCTGCAGTGAAGAAAAGCGATAACAAAAAAAAATATAAAGATTTTTTCGGCCAGAAAGGTGGCCTAAACAGAAACGAGGGAAGCATAAAAAAACCTATTAATAACCGTCATTTACATTAATAAACATAAATTAGAAAGGTGTGAAGCCTGAGCGAACTACAACGTTTGGTCGATGCATTAGAGAGTTTTATAATTGGGGGCCCAAGCGGCTTGGGGCCCCAAGAGAATTGCCGGCCGTAAGTACGCATGCGCAGCACCCAAGCCAGTCTTGGGCTCTTGCGTTCGCGTTAACCCAAGACCCAAAAATCGAAAACTAGCGTGGGGCCCCAAGCCGCCTTGGGTCACCCTCGCGAGTGACGAGAAATCGCGAGATAGCCAGGAGAGCCGTTTAAGCCGCAGCTCTGAATGCTCTCAATCGTATCGGGAATTAAGAGAGCAGATGACAATTCATCAATGTTTTGCTTCTCAAAACGGAACATTCTCCGAAAGACTTCGTCTTCAATGCTTGCGACGTTGAACCATCCTTTGCGAGACGTATACTGCCGCCGGCCATGTCGTCGGTAAATCGCTTCTGGCAACGGCAGAAATAGATCTTCGATGTCAGCCCAACTCAAATCAGCGTACAGCAGATGATCGCAGAGCAAACTTGGTGTCCTTCGACTGATTTTTGCCATTTTACACAGGTGAATTCGCAGTTTTTAAGTGAATCACCAAAAAAAAACACCACTTAAGAGCACTTGGCTGCGATTGGCTTCGCTTGACTTAAAATAGTTTACTTAATTTGTAGTACTAACAAAACTATTACGTTTCAGATTTTACTGTTAGCTCTTCTTGGTCAAAAATGCATTCTGTTCGTTTTCACTTGCAAGAAAAGCTTTTTTTGTTGTTGCTTTCAAGCACCTTCTTATATTCACCACTGTGGCGTAACGAGCGCTCGACCCAACGCTGTCTGCGTTTGACCCAATTCTCAAACTCTGCTGCTCCTCTAAACCCAAGAGCAATTACGCAACGCGTCTTGGGGCCCCACAGTCTTGGGTCCCCAATTCTAAAACTCTCTATTAACAATAACTATCTGCCCAAAGCGAGGACAATACAATAAAGGGAGTGCTGCGAATTGAATGCTACAACGGAAAAGAAAAAAACGCCAGAAAACAACGCAGGCTTGGAAAATTTCGTTGGTCTTCATTTTTGGACAGCACGAGGATAACGTGACGCTTGCAAGGTGCGAGAACAACGCTTACCTTGTTCTGCATTTTACTCTGTCACGCTCTCCTCAAAGCCGTGCGCTAGACCTGTGGGGAAACAATTATCTGGGACACTTAATGGACACGAAAAGCAGGCATCCATAAATGCCGAATATGTGTGGGACGAAGACAGTGGATGACATGTGCATCTATTCTGCTTACGTACGCGCCCACCTTGCTAGTTTTGCATAGTTTTTCCGGACGCTGAATAGAAAAAAAAAACAAGGAAAAAAAAACGAGGCACCTGCTTGAAAACGTGGCCTCCTGGGACGGAGACATGCGTTTTGTTTCACTTGGTCGGACGGTGGTCCCAGAGTATGCGGCGTAAAAATGTGTCCTTGTTTCGCAGTTTTGTTGTCCACGTTAACGTTACGAAACAGGAAAGGCTCTCAATATGAAATTCCTCCAACCTCCGACTTCCTCTGCTGCAGAAGAGTTATCTAGGCCAGCCTTACATAACTTGCCCGTTAAAATTCTACTCCAATCTTATTATTTCTGGCCTACTTCATGGGCGACGCCACGGCCGTGCTATCGGTGCGGGATTAGGCGATGTCGAAGATAATGAAATATGATCGAATAAAAGATGGTATGTTATACGAGCTATTGGCGCTACCTTGTACCTATTATGCTCTCAACTCATTCTTTTCTATCATTGTCATCGGTCAGCCCTGTCTTTGAAAGCAGGCTGAGTAACATACCATACCTCGTCCTCTGTATTAAGATTATTAAGCTATTAAGATTAGAGGGCCGAAGTGTGAGTCATGAAAACAATGACTATGATTCATATCAGTTGCGGCCCTAATTTTGAACGTATCTCTACAAGATTCACTAAATCACTCCGTCTTCTTGCTCCACTGCCATTGCAGATGCGACTCATAATTTATGGCTTCATCGCATTAATTCTATACATTTGACACTTGAAGACGTACTAAGGGTGTCTGAACAACAACTCTGGGCAGAATCTGAAGTGCAGTAAAAACACAGCGGGAGGGGGGGGGGGGGGGGGGGGGCTGTTTGCCAAGATAATGAACGGCTGCTTCTTTGGCACACTGGAGATGATGAGCTGTACATTTCTAAAATAAATGTACTGCGTCCAGAGGATACTGGCCCGGCCCACCATGGTTCGTTTCGCGTTTTGTTGTTCAGGCTGAAAAAAAAAAAAGCTGCCTTGCGTTTCGTGACCGCTTGCGACCACTAGCATGCTGCTCGAGCTCAAAAGCCTTGACTTGTTTCTCGGACGCCACAAACAACGGCAACTTATTGTGACGTACAAGGACGTCCTTCCAAGAAGGAGACAAAGGGTGGACGCAGCACCGCTCGGGGTTAATTGAGGGTTTCGAGGGGCGGCCACTCTGGAACCGATAAGTGCACAGTTTCAATGTCACTCCGCCTGTTCTGAGTGTCGCTCGCATCGGGTAGGCGCCTTGCCAGCTTCGCTTTACGTCGCGGCGACCAGGGGACCGCGGGCGCTATTTGCGGCCGGGGCGGAGTGTGGCCATCGGGGTGGAATTATTCTCTCACGGCGGAGCACGTAAGACGGCACAAGCGCGATGACTAATGAACACCTTTTTCTTCTCTGCTGACTAAAACCTGGGCGTTGATGTGCATGGTTCCGGTACTAAAAAAAAAGATGAAAAAGTTCCCCCACTGCAGCGGCTTTGTGAACGTGCTGCACGGTTGCTGAGTGGAGGGTCGAAATCCCAGACAAGGTGGTCAGATAGAGATGAAAGTAAAATTCAAACATGCCCTCGCCTGCTGTGCGATGTCAATGCAGCATAAAGAACCTTTTAGTGGTCGACGCTAATCCGGGGCCATCAATTACGGCGTATTTTGTTTAGCCCGCGTCGAGCTTCCCGGTTATTAAACTGCAAATATCGCAATCTCATAGATCAGCTCTAATTAAAATACATTGTGCGTTATATGGCGATTTACCGTCAGTTCTGGAAAGAGGCAGTCATTGAAGCCACCTAAAGTAAAAAAAAAATAATGCCTAGAGATTTAATCACTCCAGCACCGGTAGGCTACTCATCCCGAAGAAAATTCACAAGAGTTAGTAAGTTGATAAACACGGGAAGAAAGCGCGACCGAAATGAGATTGATAATTAAAATAAAAAACTGCGATTCCTGAGCGGACAAAATTAAAGCTTAGTTACAAATAACGACATGCATGTACATCGATTTGTCGGAGTCGTGTTGCACGCGGGTTGCAGATATGACGGGTTAATATGGACTCTGTGACAGGGATTTGTTGAAATGAGCGTCGCGTTTTCTAGAGGCTGCCTGTCACTCATGGTAGCAAGTAAGAGGTATTCCTGTGCGAAAGGCTGTGTTTTTTTCCTAATATTCTCAGGAAGAGCCTTGAAGTACAAACTGAGTATATACTATCTTTTTTTTTATGAAAACGATGGGAATTACATTGCACGTATAAGGGGCTGAAATATCAGTGAAGCCCCGTGGTTCGGCGTTTTTTTTATGCATATGAATTCCAGTGCGACATTACAAAGTTCCACCCGCGAACGCGCCGTCAGGGGTCGGTCTGAATGCGAAGGCGGCCAGAAATAAAGTCAGCAATCGCCACGCAAAGCACGTTGCTAGCAGCAGTGATAAGAAACACATTTTTCTTAATACTGAACTTTGGAACTCGTTCAACTTAGCTTTGTAAAGGAGCGTTAATGGCGAGAATATGCTAGGATAAAGCCAGAGGTATTACCCATTGTGGCTGAAACATTGCTTTGAATACTAATGTTGTCGCTCAGTTGTTTCCGTCAGAGATGAACGGTGGAAGGTCATCATGCCTCTAGTATCACTAACGTTCCTTTGACAAAAAGCGGCACTCGATTTTGAACTTAATATGAGCACCTTTATGTGAACTGCACTTGCGTATGTTTTTTCGCAATTCCTCCCGACAAAACTGGAAATTTAAACTATTTCAAGCAAGTTTCTCAACGGGCAAGCTTTTTGAGCTGGCGAAGCAATATCTCGCCTTGTATGTTTAATGACATGCAGTCCCCTGGCACTTGTGTGTCGATATATCACAGCAGAAAAAAAAAGAGACCAGTTGTATCTTTCAAAGCACATTAACAAAAAAAAAATCGCGACGCTGTATATTACCGTTTTACTCAAGATAAATTTACACTAGAAAGCTCGTTGCTCTCTACGGAGGTGTACTGTAAGTAGGAGAAAACAGGACGTAACTATTGCGCTAAATAACAGCGCTTCTTCTCTCATAGGTAGCGCGACTGAGCTTTAGAAAGGTATGTGCTACTAATGGCAGGAGCATCTCATCTTTGTCAAGCACAGCATTACTGCGTTTAGACAGAGAGTTATTTTTGTTTTTTATTCAGAGCGTACGGCGTGGCTTCAGTCCTGATCATGATCAAGGTGCGGCATCGCTGCGATATCCTCGGGTTGTCTCTGAAAGCCGGCATTTTCACTCGGTTCTGTTAACACAGAAATACTTCAACCCTCTGTCTAGCATCCTGTATTTAATTAGATTCACCGGTGTCAATGACACTTTAATGGATTTGATTGCTTTTGAGTGTGAAAAAAAGGAAATAGAGGAAGGATGAGAATATATTAAGGCGTTATTTTAACCACACCAAGAAAAAAAATATTTTTAAAGAGCAAGAAAGATGATTTATTGCAGAAAGGCTTAGAGTTTGTTCAGATTAGTAAGGAAGCAAAAAGAAGCCGAAAAAATAAATCAAAAGTGAAATATAAAAAGGCCTTCAATGTTTCTGCTATGTAATTGTAGTATATACTTATTTTTAAGGTAGTTAATAACTACTCTCCTAGTCGCGGAGGCCGCATTTCGATGGGGGCGAAATGCAAAAACGCCCATTTGCTGTTGGATTTCAGTACATGCTGACGAACCTCAGTGAATTGAAATTAATAGGAAGGCATCCATTACAGTGTTTCTCATAGCCTATGTGCAGCTTTGGGAGTATAAACCCCACATACCCAGTGAATAATCGCTGTGGTGTCATGTCCTATTTACCTGAGCCTTGTTTTTTAGGATTAGGTTTATGGGGGTTTAACGTCCCAAAGCGACTCAGGCTATGAGAGACGCTGTATAGTGAAGGGCTCCGAAAATTTCGTCCACCGGTGGTTCTTTAACGCGCACTGACATCGCACAGTACACGTGCCTCTAGAATTTCGCCTCCATCGAAATTCGACCACCGCGGCCGGGATCGAACCCGCGTCTTTCGGGCCAGCAGCCGAGCGCCACAACCACTCAGCCACCGCGGCGGCTCCTTGTTTTTAAACAGCTCTTTCTTTACTTGATACAATATAGCTAGCCCATAAATTCAACGTTTCAACGCATTCGGTCAGTCCCGGTGAATTCAGCACAGATAGGAGTTCTGTTCCTATGGTGCACCATGGAACAGAACAACTCCTAGTGAAGAATACGACGCGATCGCGCTCACCTTAACTACACTTGGTTAGGAAGAGGGCGATTGTCATGCATTACGGAGCCTCCCAGTCAAGCGCGCAGCCAATGTCAAGGATCCGTGAATAGCAGTAGGCTTGTTCGCCCTACTCGCTTTAAATTCTCCTAGGCGGTTCAGTGAACCTCGAGGCCTAGGGAACTTCTTGTCCTCGCCTGTTGTCCTTGTCCTGGGCTGGCGTCTCAAGAGGTGTGACCTTTTTGGAGCGTGGGCAAGTTCCGCTGGCATGACAGGCCTTCTCTTGCACAAAGTTCTCCCTAGTACGCTGACCTGAATGGAGATCTGTAAATAGCCCTTTCCGTTTGACAGATTTTATATGTGCGTGCGATTGCACGTGATTTCGTGCCTCGCCGACTTCTTCCTGGGGCGCGTGTTTCAAGCACCGGCCAGAGAAACATCACCGGTTTTCGTAACACGCTGTTTCCATCTCACACTGTATATTGCGATTAGTAGCCGGACAGAGATGCTTCAGTTTGTCGATCAACTGCACAGCAGTCTCTTCGCAGCACCATAAGAATTACGAAAATACTATTTGAAGTAATGTCTCGACTCCCTACTTAGGATCAGTGCCTTATCTACCGCAGATCTGAAATAGCTTAAGTACAACTGGCTACAAAGTAAGGCAGGGCACGCGACAGCTGGAATAAACCGGCGAAACTGCATTCTCGCAACATCTGACATTACACTTAAGGTGTCGAGACAGTGGCGTGCACATTCCCATCGTTCCGTGCTTGCAGCCGTGTCTTATTCGTCGCTACCGGCGATTAAACGGTTGATATGCAGCGCTAGGCACGAGAGGTCGCTTATTTTTAACCATCATGTGGCACACGCAGTTCAGCGGTGCGCGACTGGCGATGAAACATGAGCAGTTCGCTTTGCGCTGATTAGGCAGATAACACATCGTTGTGAAACATTGCCAGGTTTTACAGAGTCAGTTGTGAATCGATCTTAAGCCGGATTTACGGAGTTAAGCATCCGCATATGAATAGAACCCCCCCCCCCCTTCCACCTCTCCCAAAAACCCCAACACTGTCTCGAAAATTGTCAACCAAAAGATCAAGATAGCTACTCAGTGACATCGAGAGCATAAATAATTAGCCCTCCCTCCAGTCGTCACCCTCTCCTTCTAGTTTGTCCCCCCCCCCCCCCCCCCTCAACCTGTCTTCCTCAATTACAGACCCCCCCTCCACAGGAACATCTGCTGCGAACGTGTGCGGCGCCCGATCATATGTTAAACGCACCTCTGCGATCAAAGGGAGCATGGCGGCCGACGTATATGCAGGACAGGCCCAAGCCACACAGGACTGCCGAACAGGCAGGCACAATGGTTGCTTGAGGATCCTTTACTGACTTCGTCAACAAGTCTGACGACCTCGAGGAACACTTCCGGGAACTCACTTCGGATACAACCTATCCCACGTGCCCCGCGGGCTATCGGACATCGACCGGGATCGAATCTTTTACGCCCTTCCACTCCTTTTCTCACAGCTTCCGGGCCTATGTGCAACAAAGTGAATTCCGCAGGTAACAAAAGAGAGAAGCAAAAAAAAAATCACGCAGAAATAGTGGTGCTTCATTTTGCTTTTACGTAGCTGCTGTAGCCGAGACGCTGCCCATATTCTTCGCATCTACAGATCGTGGGCCAGTTTCTCATATGTTTTTTTGGTTTTCCTGTCGGGAAGCCACGACTCTTGGGGGCACTTTAGCTAGCATTTAATTAAAACACTGCTTTGTTCCTTTCTAACTTTATTGTTCTTCCTTTATACAACACCATGCGTGCGTAGAATCAAAATGGGCGTGGAACGTCTTTTTGCTGCTGCCTTTCTTTTTTTCAGACCCTGCACTCTTCTTGTGTTTTCCGACACGGGGAAAAGCAGCTTTCCCCACTTGAACAACCGGCTCTGATTCCATGTTACGCGTGGTTTGCATCGGTAATAAGAATCTAGCCCATGAAACCCTCGCCGCACCACATTGCAGACTCCCGTTCTCTTTTAAGCTCATCCATGTAGGCTCAGTGCGCGAGAACATGTTATCTGCGTCAAGCAGCCGCTCGGTGTCGCTGGCAGAAACCGCTTTGGCGATTGTTAGTAAGCTATATTTTCACCCCTGTCTGTAGCGTAGCCAGGGTACGGTCTAATTAAAAGCGCGCCTCTCGCTGACACGGCGAAAGTTATGGAGTAGGGAGAACGCAGGGGTATGCCAATTAGTGGAATATATCACTCACTTTTTAACTTTTTGGAAGCCCGTTTTTCACATATACAAAATGGGGCCTGATGCACACAAACTAGACCAGTAACAAAAGTAATGATACTGAGGAACATCCGTTTGTAGCAACCGTAGTTAACGTTTGCGACGAAATGTTATCAGGAATGTAGCTTTTCAGTAATAGTAACTGAGTAATGATGAGGGTAGATAGTAGAATGAATTTTATTTTCAAGGTACTTTTGTAAATGCTAATTATGGACTTGTAGTGCTATCCGTGCATAAAAAGGTAGTCTTTCGCAGTGTCAAATATATGTAAGGTATGTAACATTGAAGCTTTCAAATATCTGTTGCACAGTTAGACCGGATACATGACATTAGAAGGGCGTGGTTTGTGTTTGTAACGACCTTTATCGAGCGTCACTGAAATCCAGAGTGTCGCAGGGCCTGAAATATTTAGCGTGATTTGGTGATTCACCAACACGTGTGAATTTTTAATCGTAACAGTCTCTAAACTTGCCATAAGATCCTGACTGGCGTACGCATAAAGAAATGAGCGTTTACTTCATATTTTTCAAATATTACATTAAAGAGTCCATTTCACAGCGTATTTGCTTTGCACAACTGCGTATACGTAAGAAACCAAAGGAATCGAATTGTTGCCTTCTGTAGACAAAATGTTCGCGTTTACCCAAGACGTCTGCCTCATTAACACATTAATGTAAATTCCGGTGTACAGTTCAAGAGCACAACGAATTTAAAAGTTGTTATTTTGGGTTTTGCATGCTACATACACAAAACTTATGACCATACAGCACTTTATTTTTCAATATCGCCCAATGTAACACGAAATTCCCGGTACGAATCTATGTGTTGAATGCGGAGAATCTAGCCCACTATACATTTGGTGTGGACTGTATGCCAGAAATGACGGTAAGCACGGTGATTGCATGAAGAGTATTTACGGGCGGAGTACGAAAATCCGCAGCTTAAAGTTAAGGACTTGCGATTAGAGGTTCCCTTCGCTGTGACGTACACTGCAACCGTTTCAAAGATTGATGTCAGGCCTTAGCTTCGTGACTGCGAATGGCGCAGTATTGCCCGGTGCGCAGATCGCGAATCGCCCGTGGGGTAAGTAATAATGGGCTATAATGTGGCATTGAAAGGGCATGAAATCAATGACCACCCTCCAACGACGCTGTCCTCTGCCGCCACGTTTCCTGAATATCGTTTAATCTTTTCCATTGGCAAAAGCGTGCGCTAGGCCGCCGGCACACTCCTTCCGAGAAGCTGTTCTTCACCGTGACCACTAATAACTGTTGTTAAGAAGCTATTCTTCGTGCTCACGGAGTTCAGGGGCAGTGGATGAATTCGCCCTATAGGCACCGTTTTGATGACAGGCTGTTGACTCCTGTCCATCGACTGTGAATCGACATCAAGCTCGATTGAAGGCCAACTAAGCGCCAGCTGGAAATGGCAACAGAAAAAGTGTTACTGCGTTGATGCAGTCAGTGCGCCCGAAGCTCTATGCGTTACTGTCTGCTGCATGAAGAAAGAAGTCGCCCATATGCCGTGAACATAGTTGACTTTCATGAGCCTTTCCTCTCGTTAGGTAGATGCGGTGCATATAGCCTTCCTGGCGCGCGAATATTGTTTGCACAGTAGAGAAAATTCAGACGCAGCGAACCGTGACCATGGGATGCAGAAGCTTGCCAGCTCCCTGGACACGAAACACACTAAACTCTCTTATCGGCAGTTCAACATATTTATGTTATAGTAAAACAGGAACGAATAAAAACTTGGAATAAATATTGACACTGAGCAATAAAGCTAGACTTAACAAAATTATTTTCATGCACTTGGCACTGCCAAATGTTACTGCCATGATTCTCTCGCGTTTGCGTTCGCATGCGCGCAAACAGCGCTTATGTGCCTCGCGCAATGCTAGTAACAGCTCTCAGAATTTCAGGGATGCCTAATCTCGCGATCGAAATGTGAAGGTAAACAACAGAGATGGACTCACTCCTGGCGCACTCCTTGATGTCTGCCATGATGGCTCGCAGGTCCGACATGACCACTTTGGTCTTCTCATTGCGCAGGAAGTGGCGCTTGCATGTGATGCTCATGTTGAGTCCCTCGGCCAGTTCACTCAGCTCGTTGAAGAGCGACTCGTAGTAGACGTTCCGGTCGCGGTACACGATGCCAAATTTTCGCCACTCGAAGTGACCCAGGAAGGCCAATATCGCCCGGGCCTTGTCTCTGAGGACATACGAGGTCCGTATGAGCGTCGACGACTGGTTGGGCGTGCGCTCGAAGCCGTCCCCGAGTCCGGTGACGATGGGAATGTGCCGGTAGCCGGCGTAGCTCTCCACAATGTTCAGGTCGCTGCTGCACGAAGGTCCCACGAAGGCGGTGACGTTCGGTTCTTGCTTGACGAGGTCTGTGGCCCTGCCTATGGCGAAGCGCGCCGAGCACCTATGCGGGTAGTAGGCGGGAGTCAGTCGCAGACGCGTCTCGTAGTCTTTTCGACAGGTCTCTTCGGCCGCGATGTCGATGGCCGGCCCGATGCGCTGGATGTCGAATCGGTTCTCCTCGGAGCGCGACACCATGATGACCCCGACGATGTACTCCAGGGCACCGGCGTTGGGTACCAGGACCAGCGCGGAAAAGAAGAGGGAGCAGAAGCAGAAGCGGGGCAGGAGGCGGCAGCCTACGGCGGCGCGGTGAGACGAAGTTTGGACGCGACCCATGGCGCGAGAGGCACGCGCACGCCGCCCCACTTTAAGAAGCACGCCGACTGGAAGATGCCGCTGCCGCGTGCGGGCGGGACTGCTGGGTGGAGCGAGGCTGTGCCTACTGCTGCCGAGGAGCGGCGGCTGCGACTGAACTGGTCCCAAGTGCGCCGTGTTGCTGCCCCGAGATGCGGGGCGACCGAGGCGCCGCCCGAAGCAGCGCCCAGACGGAGCGGGGGCCAGAGGATAGACACCCGCTCGTTTAACCGCCGCTCGATTCGTTGCTTGGTCTAGTTTCTACCGTAGTGCCTTCTCCTCTGGAAAGGGTTGCAAAGCGATGAGAACGATCGCTCCTTCTTGATTGCTTTTTGAAGAGCACGGCCACTAGTGGTCACTCCGCCAGGTTCATTCGTGGATCTGTGAGTAACCACGCGGGGCTCGGCGGCCGAGGAAGACAAATTGGCGGAAAGACCGTTTCTCCGCAAATGAGCATCTCGCCAAAGTCTGTCAAGTGAAGTGGAGCACGTATCAGGAGGTCGTCGTAGCGAGGCAGAAATTTGATTAGCACTCTCGCCGAACCACATTTGCCGCGAAGAAAGTGCGGTGTTCACATTTTTTTTTTTGGCAATAGCAGCGCCATAACCTCGAAGAAAGTTAGCTCAGCAGAGGCGGTTACCCTGCTGAAAAAAATGCCGTCAAATAATCATTAATTTTGTTGTACGTTGCGTGTGCCGTATAATTTCTTTTAGTTCTTTTTTGTTGCGAGTGCCACTACGTAATGTCATGTAGCTCCTTTCTCTCTTTCCTCTTTTTTTATCAGGCAGACAGGCGTTGTGCCGCTTCTGGTAACGGTTGCCAGTGTGTTCCTTTTAAATAGAATCGTTATAAGATAATGCCACTGAGGTCGTATCTTCCGGTGGACTGAATAAGGCAAGGTATAAGGACGATTAATTCCTGATGAATAGTGAGCTAAATAGTCAGTTGGGGAGTGAATGCCCTAATTGTATATCTATGGCTCGCATCGCATGTAAATTGAAATAATTAGCGCAGCCTCATCTGCGCAGTGCAAAATAGGTGACAAAAACATGCACGCATGTCTGCACTAATCAGCTCCGTGGCTTCTCTTTTGAGAACATCATAGACTGGACAAAGGGGCCCCGGAAGAAATTTCATTGCACCATCTTTTCACCGGCTTCATTTTTTTAAAATATGTTCCTTTCAGAGTAGTATAAGCAAATCTAAAAAAAAGCTTGCCAGGCCATGATCCATATTTTGTAAATCCGGATTCAGTTATTCCGCCTGTAGATGGATCTTGTCACCTGTGATGTGAAGGTTGAGAGCTAGCGAGGAATGCCGTTCGCTGGCTGTGGTATCAAAAGCACAACTTACCCTTCGGACTGAAGCAACATAACAGATCAGGTAGTGAATGTACACAAAATTTGGCCTCAAAATATTTGCCCCGCCTAAAAGACGCCAAGTTATGATGCTTGACGGCGAAGAGGCGAGTGTTAAGCCTCCTTACCTGCCTCTCTTTCCTTCATTACACTCTCGCGATCTCATTTTTCTTTTAAAGCATTAGATGTTCTTAGCTCATCTCCCAGAAATGTCCCGTCCGCATAGCGGAGCACTGGGCCCCAGGTGAAAATGCACCTCCCATCTACGAGCCGAGTAGCTCCCGCACCTCCCAGCACCTTTCGCATACGAGGCTAACGTTCTGACCACTAAGCCCTTGCTACGGTGGCCTCTTCGGTCACAACGTTAGATGTACTTAGCTATTTACTCAGTTTTGTTGCGTTGGCGTCGGCGTCCGCGCGCCCACAGGCGGGAACCGCTGGTAAAACTTCACGTCCGGGCGTCCACCGGTAAAAATGCACCTCCAACATAGAGGCCCAGTTCTGCCAGCCCAGCACCTTACACACCTCCTAGCTAGGACCTCCCAAACAAGATTCGATTGCTCGAATCACTATGCCATCGCAGATACGGCGTAAGTGTTAGATCATTTACTCTAATATATCAAACCTAATAAGTGTTCATTTCTTTGCGATCACAAGCCAGCTAACAACGGCTTATTCGCGTTATACACTCGTAACCTTCCTGCGATTTTTTTTTTGTGAGATATAACAGCTGGTGGCTAGCACTGACATCCTAGAGGCCCTAGTATAAGTGGATCAGGATCACGGCCTAGTTCGATTACCGCCAACTGCTCTGTTGTCCGCTGTAAAAGCTCGGTGGTGGCGGCCATCGTGGCGCCCGTGATAGTATGTGAAAGCCGTCCAAATGTGTCTCGCCAATATTCCTCTTTCCACCACGCCGACTCGGAAGCTATGAAAAGATCGCAGACTACACTGGCACACTGGTGCATTGACATACTGTCTGATTACTCCTCCAGCCGTTCTTCGGAGATTTTGTTCGTAGATTGTAAGCTTACGTCCTACACTCAGTAACTCGCACAGCTCATAGGGCCCCACCTCAGTCCAGGAACGTGCACTAAATATGAGTTGCGTTCAGTCGCCCTTGAGCAGCCCTAGCTAAGCTTTCCCAGTTCTTCGTAAAACGACGGAACATTTTCCTCAGATGGCTATGTAAACCACACTATCCTAATCGCGCGATCGAATAAATATTAGCGTACTCATTTAATGACCCCACATAAAGCATGCAGAATCGTGGAACTTACATTTGCTGTAATTTGGTAAAACTCAGAAGGCAAAAAAGACGAACATAGTGAAGTGCGAACTTTAAACGGAAGTTTATTTGGGAAATTTACATTGACAACTGGTAAAATGTCGAAGTGTTGAAATGGCAAACAGATACAGTGTCGTTTTACATATGAATATCCATCGCGAACCGTAGAAGCAATGCTGAGCAAAAAAAAAAAAAAAACGAACTACAGCACACTCCAGCGCAAGATAGCTACTGAGAGCTCAACTAAGCAAATAAGCAACACTAGATTAACTTTCTTTTTTCTTATTCGCTTTCTTTTACTGACAACATATTGTGTTTCACGTGTTGCTCTCTTAGCTTATATTTTATTGTGGTATTGACAGTAGTGCTCAAGCAGGTAGGGTCACTTCTATATCTGGTTTGATTATCTGACTTAATTCTATATCAAGTCTAATTTTCGGAGGCATCGTCAAGGAAATTAAAATAGTTTCTCATTATAAACCACAAGTGCACGCAGAAACGATCTGACATAGAAAGGAGTATTTCGGAGGGCTAGTTAATGTGGCATTTTTTGAAGATTCTGCCCTACAAACGTCCGTTGTGGCGTGACAAAGTAAAAGAATGGAGGGAATAGTCGTTGTCCAATTGATAAGACATTAAAAGAAGAGAAACTTCAAAAATACCAGTGTTGTCTCCTGCTTCTGTCTTGTGTCTCTTAAGTGTTTTGTTGCTTTAAAAAGAATGGAAGGAAACAAGACAGTCCGGACCAACGTACATAAGTATGGTGGGGCAACGGAAAAGGAATGTAAACCAATAGGCCCCTGCCTGTACCACTAAAGTATCACAGGCTTAACCCAATCGTAATATAAATGAAAAGGCCCGAAGGCAATGTTGTGCTTTTGCCACCCGTAGGTGGGAAAATAAAAAAATGGGGTAATGCTACTTAGCGACCCACAGCCGGGGGAGCGGGCCCGGGGAGACTCCCCTGATCTCCCCTGGGACGTAGCGGAGGGGGTGGGACATAGGTTGTGGGAATGGGACTGAGGGAAGGGTTATGGGTAATGTGATGGGAATGGGGACAGCGAGATATTGACCCTCTTTTTATCATTGCTCGACTCCTGTCTGGACAGGACAGGGAGGGCGTCGATGTTGACCAATGGTGCGGCTCCACTCACGGGATGCCCGACCAGCCAACGACGCAATAGCTCCGACTCGGAGACAGGAAATCCTACCCCGGGGCAGCTACCTCGGGCTCCTCCACGACATCTAGGGGTCCGGTTCGGACTTGCGAATCGCTGCCCAGCTACTAACCGTCAAGTGTTTTTCGCGGTTTTTCAGACTCCGGAAGTATGTGTGGTGGATCCAGCCAATGGAATTAGACTCCCGGGGACCCACCTGTGCTTCCAACCAACCAACCTTGCACTTATTTCCTCCCCTGGCTTGCTCCACACCTACTGAGGAGGGAGTGTTCAGGGCCGGGCTGACCGGGCCACAAGCCAAGAACCTGGCCGAGGGTGAGATAACCCGGGCCTACTCCACCGCTACTCCACAACATCGACGGTTTTCGCATCGGTCGTACTAAGGTCCCCCTTACCTCGGCGTCCCGCGCTCTAGCCTCACGGCCCCGCGGTCAGCCATCCCTGGCTGCTACCCTGAGGACATCGCTCCCAAGGAGCCCTTCTGCTGGAAACCCCCACGCGGACCTGGCCTCTCCGTGACCAGAAACCGACGCGCCAGCCGGTGGCCTCGCACGCCCCCGCGTGCAGAGGCCTTTTGATTTTCGAGCACTTTTCGAGCCGAATTCCGTGAGTCCAACCTGATTATGAAACCAGGCCTGCCTCCGCACAGGCATCGGACCTCACGTGCGCGACTGGCCCACTCAGTCGCTTGGGAGTCGCTGCCACTCTCATGGGGTTTTGCATCCCCAGAGGACGGGCCCCGGCAAGCCCATCCCCACCGCTGGCGTTGCACCGGAACAAAGCCTAGTAGCCGAAACTACACCGGCCCGTATCCGGTGGCAGGGGGGGGCCACGAGCAGGCCGCACAGTCGGATTCCCCCCCCCCCCCCCCCCCGGACCAACGTACAGTATGCGCCATGCTTAGAGAGAGCACAATAAATGGCTAAATCGACGGAGACACGTACGTTCACCGCGAAGTGAAAAAAAAAGCGCAGAGAGCTTGGGAGGAGGAGCTTGAAGCCATATTCCTACTCAGCGGTGGTATCTTTCATCGGCGTTAAGAACAGGTTTAACCATTACTTATGTTTTCTTTAAGTATGACACATGCACCGCGTTTTCAGCAATGATTGTACGTTCATAACTCCTCCAGCACATGACACAACTGCCCTCATATACAATTCCTTCATTGCAGTGGTACTGCGCGCTTATGCTTCAAAGCTTGAGGACTGCGTAAAAGGATTTGCAATAAAAAGTATCTCTTTCTTGCTGAGAGGGCTACGCTCAGATTTGTGAGGACCAAACTGCTTTGTGTTCTGTCAGTACATTGGAAAACGGGGGTGTCATTGCGCCAGATGTAGATGTATGCTCATATTCGCAGGCATTGCTATGCAGAGAAAATCTCTTAAACCGGAATGCATAGGATAGATTTTCCTAACAAGAAAGTGAATGCATTAGTGTGCCTTCTGTTGCTTAGTTAGATAAATGAAGTAATGCTTCTTATCAAATCCCAATCTCTTCGCTGTTATCGTCAGACTGGCGCCATTAGCGTATGGTTTCATTTTTGCTTTCGCCATTTATTCGGAATTTTACGTCTAGTATTGGTTATTCAACAATCCATTGATCTGCTTACGTGTCTTTCACACTGACTTCGAGCATGTTCTGCTCGTACTCCAGGGTGGTCTTCATCTGGTGTTTGCGGTTATTTACACCATTATATTATTTGCTGAACAGATCAATGTCTTGCAGAAGACCATGTAGCTGCCGTGCCCTATTGCGGAAAGCAAGTACGACCCATAACTCCGCGTTGTGATCTGCGCAGCACATCAATTCTGAACTGGGTCCTGCTCGCTTCTTGCAATAGGGAAGGGAGCCACCTGGTTCTCTGCAAGACTTTGGTTACCCGTGTGAAATGTGAACATTTAGGAGAGGGGGCTTCTCGTTGTCTTTGTAATCCGTTGAGGACACTGAACTAGATTCCAAATGGCGACAATGGCCGTTGTAGTCTATTGTGGGATCTTGTGTGCATGGTGCTTGAGATTTGTAAGGTCATAGAACTGTGCTACAAGCTATCGTGTTTAATTATTATTAAAATTAACCTATGGTGAAGCAGTTCGGGGTGGTATATTCACATGGCTACCCCATCCTATAGCTCACAACACCATCAACCTCTTGCCATCCCGCACATTCGTTTTTCAGCTTTCCTGCGGACAAGTTTTTTTTTTACTAGTAGACGTTGGTTTGTAGTCAGAGCGTTATATCATGTTTTCATACTTTGCTTTCGTTCTCGTTCTCTTAGTTCAATTCTACACGGAAATAATGAAAGCCTGCCACCAAACGCTTTAGCGTGACCTGCTCTGCCAAAATTCATGCAGTGAAGGCTGCTGAAATATTGTCTACAAATCTGCTTTCCACGTGGAGAGCCTTTGGCGGTCTTCGAAGCTCAAGGACTCCTTTCAGTAGAAGTGACCTGCTCTATGACTAAGGGCATAAGCTGTAGACTTCGCTGATGCAGACAGTATCTTCAATTTTAGCTTGTCATTTATTGCACATGAGCCGATCACTATCTAGCCTGTTGTGTTAAGTGGAAGTGGCACTAGGGGAACGTTAAATGCATAAGTGCATATTAGCATATTTGCAGTCATTGGCGCAGAAGAAAACGATTTGGCTTGTTCGGTTGATGAGATTCCCAACGGCCTTAAGCTTTCCCCAGCGCGTGGGTATGGGGCAAGCTTTTCGTTCCTTTCCAGTCTTCAGATTGCTTGTATCATTCCCTAGAATGCTGGTAAACCAACTTTTCGAAGGTCTTGAGTTAATTTTGCCTCAAACTGGCTTCTACAACGTATTTTGTATTCTGTTCTTGAATATACTCCATACATACCATATGCAACCGCGGGGAAATTTTAAGAACGGGCTGGGGGAAAACATTAGATCGTTCTTATTTTCCTTGCCGTACATTTCTGCTGCGTGCTTTCTGCAGCATCCCCTATGTTCGACATTGCTGCTACCAGGGTGCCCCAAGAAGATTATTCGAGGTTTCTATCCGAGGTGACTGAAGAAGCAATTTTATCTAAACCAAATTTTTACTGGGGCACGAATATCTGTTAAAGGCGAATGTCCTGCGTGTTTCTATTATTAAATAGATGTGGTTGCAACTAAATTAGGCAAAAACAAGATTACTATACTACGAACGGATGAAGTGGTAAAAGACAAGCTGGCTCATTGAACCGTACGAAACTGGAAAGGACTTACTGAATACTACCGGGCTAGTTGGATTGTATATCACTGTAAAAGGCTACAACAGCACAAAAGACGGATAAATGGACTCGTTCATTTAGCTGTTTTCGACAGCACTGGACCACACCATTGAACTCGTGAACCCACACCCGTAAGTATCCCATTGGTTAGAACTACCGACACTTATGTATGGAAATATAAAATCATAGCTGTGGACATGGTCATGTCATGAGCACGGCAAGCTACATCATGGACAGTATTGTGGCAGCGAAAGTGTTTGTTTTTCTAATAACATAAGTGAAGACGTACCCTCTATATGCTACCGATAATGTCACTCTATGTGTTCCTTCTATATGTTACTGAACCCCATGGATTCCCCGCCAGACTTCTTAAAGCTATATAGCTTGCACACTTCTAGTCTGCATGCAGCTTCATCACTATAGGCTCCAAACTTTCAGTGCTGCTCAGCACACTACGCCGATACTGACTCAGTGCGTTTTATCACGCTGTTCATGTACAGCGAAGCGCAGCACGAGCCGGCACGTGTGCATGTCCCACCTATTTCTTCTTTCGGCTCCCATTTCTTACGGCGAGTTCCCACGCTATTATTTTGTGGCTCCCACTGCCGCTTGAATAACGCTGAGAACGTGGTCTACATCCAAGCCCGTCGTGTACGCGATCGGGCCTTAAGGCGAACGCGGCCGTCGCTCAAGGCAGTTTCCCTCAGCAAACAACGGCCTTCGCAGCGTCTATTGGCCGGACGTCCGTTCGGCTCGCACGTAAGGAGGAGAACACACCCTCTTTACAAACATGTCCAGTGCGAAGCGGATTATGGCGACAACGCCCATCGACTGCCATGGCCACATCACCGAAGGTTTGCGGTCGACCGTAACTAGCAGCACATGTGTTATGCGCGCTGTCTGTAACACGTGAGACGGGGACCAGAAAAAACGCAATGCCGCATCCGGTTGCAGATAATTGTTTGTATTTTTTTACCTCAGGGTACGTAAGAGATATTGTTCACCTTACTGCAAGAAGCCTCTTGTTGCTCCGTACAGAATGTTACGAGCGCCATAGCTTTTACAAAAAAAAGTCCACACCGCCGCATGAGCCTTGCTCACGTCAGAAGAGCTTGCAAACAGGCAAAAGCCCCCACAGCTAGGTCGTGCAGAGGTAACAACGCGTGATTTATGACAACGAGCTTGATATCTGACCTCGCATACACTCAACCGCTTCAGATGCTACTTGAGCTGTCACTAGTACATGCTTGCTCAGAGTAAAAAAAATAAACGGCACCCAGAGATTTACTCATGGTGATTTACTGTCTGTGTATTGGCTATGCCTCAAATGCGGCTGTGCGTCGTTCTTTCGCCCTTCCTACGCATAACCAGCCTTGTTTTTGCCCCCCCCCCCCCCTCCCCCCTAACAACATTCTCACTTCCCACCCTTTTCCTCTGCATCGGGCTTTCCTCATTGGACTGATGACCCTGTTTAAATCTCGCCAATGATGAACGCTTTGCCCCGACGAATACAAGTCCTCTAGTCGAAACGTTGGCAAGCAACCTGAGACTTTCCCCTTCCTTGTTAACTTTGTGATTAAATAAATGGAAACTAGGTTTATTCATAGCGTAATATACGCATTTGCAAAGTATTTTACAGAGACGCAGTCCTCTTCGTCTGTAGAAGTATTCGGGCGTCTAAAAATAATAAGAAATGATGACAAAGCGCCACCAAAGAACTGTTTGATGTCGGAATTTGTAGCCGGGCTTTTATTTGCTTCGCGACCTTCCTGATCTGGGCTCACAATTTTGTGCTTATTTAATGCTCCATGAAGAATTCGTCCCTTTTTAAGTGTCGCCGGCGGTGACTTTACTGGCAACCTCGTCAGGCAATGACTACTTAACTGCCAAGAAACCGCCACAGGTAAAAATATTCGCACATGCACTCGCGTATAAAGCCCGAATCTTCAACTTCCCTAGCTGTCACACATTTTAAGCGTGAGGTTGGTCACATACAATCTGAAAGTAATGGCCGCGACATAAGCTTTGAGAACGTGGACGCAGGAACGGGTGAACTCTTTTCCTTTATTCACTGTCGGGCCGTCAACGGCAGCATTGTGATCGGCGCAGTGACAACAGAATGACGTTCCTGCACACGCAGCTGTCATCATGAGGGCTCTTGACCTGGTGAACGTGCGATGGGATAACCCTAAATGCGTTACTTTCACATTGCAGACATGAGCACTGAACACGCTCATTTTCCGGGTAGCGGCGTTCGAATGTAGTAACCACCCAACGAAGCATTACCACCGCGTGCAGTTTCCATATTAAAGAATTTATGCGCGAGGCCGCGAACATCCTGTCACGTCGCATATTGGAAAGGCGTCGCCTTGGCACTGCTTCTGACTTATCTGCAGTTCAGCGGAAATTACAAAAAAAAATGCGAACAAGCGATAGTATTTCTAGCCTGGATCTGGGATGCGAAAACTTGAAGCGTTTACGTCATCGTTTCCGAGAATAAAAAAATTCTACTTGAGAGTGAGGCTCTGCGGAGATGTTCGGTGTAGTTTGGCGCGTACAGAAGATCTCTGTGGATAAGCGAACATGGGAAACTTTAGGAAGTGCAAATTGAAAGACTCCTTTTAGGGAGCCCAGAGGAGCCTCTGCGCAGCCTTGCATGCTAATGTCGGGAGCAGTCGCTTGGCGCCCCAGTTCCGGTTCAAACTTCGGACCGTGTAAACACCAGCTCCCAACCTTCGCAGCCGTGCTGGGAACAAAGAACAGAAAGCTGCTGACAGGACAGTTAAGTGCGCTGCGACAGCTGGACTTGCTCCCTTGGGTAATGTATGACGTAGTTCTTGGCAAGTTTTTGCGTAAAAGTTAATTTTGGTTATACCTAAAGAATTTCGTTATCGGACAGAATGTGATATTGCTCAACTTTGAGTCCCGAGGAGATTTCATAAAAATGAGGTTAAGCCGGATTTCAGGCCTAAATGACGGTTTGTTGAAAACGCGTGTCTCGCAGTAGAAAATCTCACTGCATCGCACAAAAACCTACCACGTATGTTATTCATTCTAAAGCGGGTTTTAGTTAACTGTAGATTATTTCAAACCTTCTTAAACAGCTGCTATTCACATAATGGCTGTACCTGACGATAAGCTCAAAAATTAGGCCGTATAAAGCAAGCGGCAATAGCGCACGCACTTATCTGATGTTTTATAAGCGTCACTGGGCTAAGGGCTCCTGATGCTAATGACACCCAACATCCTCTTCAAAGGTGTTTTCCGTGCCAAGTGGGCACTGCAATGCTGAAATTATGCTTTGGAAATGTTCAAGAAAGCACTGGAGTGGACACACTGCACGCTGGGATGGTAATGTATTGGCAGTTGTAATTCCAGCAAATCAGAGAGCAAAAAAAATCATGTTTTGGCAAAGGCTTCTTTGGGGCACTCGTAAATTCATATAATATTTGTGAAATTATTAAACGTGAAGAGAGAATCTAATCTCCTGCAGAAAAATAAAGGAGGACAGTTAATGCTTTGCGCAGCTGCTCGAGAAAGGAATTCCTATCGATTGCACAAAGAAGTCGCTGTCGTTGTGCTCTTGGCATAGGGTGCACGCCCACGAAGGTGATTTGCTGGGCACACAGGGAAGAAATCAAGGCCTGCCGCTACCGCACAGAATTTTGATGCAGAAAGGACGAAAAAGAAAGGGGCGTCGATTACCGCAGAACAAAAGCAACCGTAGTGAGAAATTGGAATGAAGAAGGAAAGGAGTAGTTGTGAGAAGTGAAAGCAGCAGCGTGATCGGCGCCCCTAGCATAGGATCCTTACAGAGGCAAAGATGGACTTGTGCATAGCCGAACGGACCACCCCATGGCTGTGGCCCAGTTGAGTAGCGCCAAACGTTAGGAATTCAGCACTAGCAGAAAGAGACTCAAATTTTGGAAATCGCAAAAAAATATGAAGGAAGTTCGAAGAGAAGCCTGTCAGCTAGCCTGATTTGGCTAGCGGGATGAGGTGAAATGAACCGCTGTTCATTTCATTTTTTGGTTGTTAAGAATCCCGTCTTCCTGACTTCTCTCCACCGTGGACAAAATTTTGGAACGGAATTTCAAGAAAAAGTTGGCGGGGAGGGGCGAATCACTGATTGCAGGGAAAGAAGTGATTCAACGTTCCAGGTCCTTCGCTGAAAGCACACAAGGCTGAGGGGGAACACTGGTAGCTTGCTGCTCCAGGAAAACCGGATGTGTTGGTGATCTGTAGATGTTGAAAGAGACTCGTTTTACTTGGTTTACTAGGTTCGTCTTCGAAACCTAGCAGCTGTGATATACGCTGTAGACTGGAAGGAAGTTAACACGGGTCCGCGGAGGTATGCCTTTACCAAGTTCTCTAAAATCACACCACTCTGTCCAGGCGCCCATATGAGATGTCCAAGGCACAGATGAGGAGGAAGCAGTGAATGGAATGTGCTCAACATTGGAGAGTCAGGGGAGTAAGTGAAGGACGCGCATGACGAAAGAATCAGTTATAACTGTGACTGGAGAAAGTTAGTGCACAGCAAGAGCTGCCGCCAGAAACTCCGCGTGTTAAAAAAATCGGGCATTCGTAAACAAAGAGACCTAGCAAGGAACGGTCAGAATATCCCCAGAGCTTCCTTTTCGCTGTATTGCGAGATCTCGGTTGTAATTATGCTGTTAGTCGCGAAGGTAGTTAATTGTTCCTGTAATAAGCCGTTCAGAATACAAGCCGGCAGGAGTTCGGAATTGTTGGGAATCAAGAAGTCAAGTATAATTTGAACCCAGGTGCCACTGATGAGCGCCGGAAGGATGTTACTTCGTTAAACCATTTATGAGCCAGGTAGAGTTTGCACAAAAATAACCTGTGGTGTCTGAAAACGAGACCAATGGACGCCGGAAAAGAAGCAGGGGTGACAACAAAACATGAAATGTGACCGGCGCCATCGCGTTGAGTTCGACGTACGCCTGTTCAGCTAGAAATTGAAACCTAGATAAGGGCATGGGATTCGAGCTTCAGGTTACAGAACTGGATCATTCCCCGGAGCTCCGCTGGCGCCGTGGACAGGCTTCTGTCCTGTCGGCTTTAGCACACCGCCGCATGTGATCGTTCCTGCTCTACGCCCCCCCCCCCCCCCCCCCCCCCTCCGGATAACTTGGGGAGCCCAAGGCGCAACCGAAGCATTTCCCGCTCCAAAAGAACATGAGGATGTAACTTGTGCGTGTGAGAACGAGAGAACCGTACAAATCAAATCTCTAAAATTGCTCAGGCGAACATGCTGTAAAGTATAAGAAGCGCTTCTCTCCGCATTCCTTGACCGGATGCGACACAGATTGCGCAGCGTATTGACGGCGAGATCCTTTTTCGCCATGACAGGATCAATGTGCGGCCGACAATTCAGTTTTTCTTCGTAAATGACACACATATATTTTAAGGATTGGGGTTGTCCTGAGGGGATAAATTGCACGTACCCTCTGGGGGATCAGCGAGTACGCAGCAGGCGAGTGACAGATACTCAAAAGCGATTTGCAAAAAAGAAAAAAAGTGTGCAGATTGGCATAATAAAGTTAAGAACAATTGGTTCCTCTGAGATGGGTTACTGAATATCGGATGAGGGTTTTACGTGCCGAGTATTAGCTGGTTTGATTACGGACGAATGTTGTGCATTCCCAGAAAGAAAGAATACAGACCTTCATGATGGAAGCCGCTTCGTTTCTAGAAGTAAGCTTTAAATGATGGTGCGCGCATTCTTGTTGCTGTGCCCAAGGGTCGAAGTTTGATGAGAAAAAAAACAAAACAAAATCCCTAAGAGACAAACCCAAGTCGAGCTGTTGTCTCCAGAGTGCCGATATTTTAGCGCGTAAAAATCTGGCTACTTGGTGCGTACTGATTTGAGGGCGTGAAAGGTGTTGGTTTGTATCCTCCTTAATGTTATTTCTTAGTCGTTGCTTAATTATTTCCACATTTTGGGAAATTCTGATTGTTCTAGGCTTCAGTTCTGAAGGATTTCTGCAAAGCTGTATGGTGACCATATCGCAGCTCTCATTCTCTTGAAATGGGTTCTTGAAAAATGGTGGCTGACATCTCGTTCACAACCTCCTCTTCATTCTTGTCATTCAATGCTCACCTCGATGCCATGGATAATTATCATCCCTACCAACGGGCCCATGTTACCTGTGTACGCATTGCCTGGACACGTAAGCAGTGCAGTGTACTATCAAAAGGACACAGAGGCTGTGTTATGAAGATGAGTTGGAAGTTGGTTTTTTATGCTGATGAACTCTGCAGTGAAGACATAGAAAGGAGAAAAAAATGGTTCTCGAGAGCTAGAATGTATTTTTGTATTAAAAAAAAACTCCGGACGTTCATACCGACTACTTCTTATAAAAAAATGACAAGAAGAATTGTGCCCCACCCCGTCTTCAAGCTTGCCTACTTACACCATATGACTGCCGAAGCGACATTCTCAGCTGAGTCTGCTCCCATCCTCACGTGTGCTAGCTATGGTTAAGGCCAACCTGTGGACGTGCGTGCTCTTTGTTACGCAGCAACACGAGCGACAGAGACGCAACAACGCAGTCGTAACCTAGAGACTTGGGCGTCCGCCTTGGCTGCAAGAGGTGGGTGGTTCGAAACCCATCACCGGCAACCCACCGCCGGGCACCGGACACGGAGGAGAGACTGCAAACCCCACTGCGCCCTTTTGGGGCAAACCAAGTTTCGAAGACTCAGCCTGCAAAGGTGGTTCAGGTGGTTCAGGTTCAGTTGAGAGTTGAGAGGTTCAACGGAGTTTCGAGAGTTCGATGATGTTAAATAAGTTCGCTCTACGAGAGTTCAGCACATGAGAATGAGTCTTTGAAGAGAGTTCGGCACTACGCTAACAGAAAAAAGGGCCACAAGCAGGCGCTTAAAAAAAATGAAAATTGGTTTATGGGAAACGAAATGTCGCAGTATCTGTCTCACATATCGGCGGACACCTGAACCGCGTCGTAAGAGAAGGGATAAAGGAGAGACTGATAGAAGAGTGGACGAAAGGCGCCGTAGTGGAGGTCTCCGGAATAATTTCTACCACCTGGGGATTTTTAACGAGCACTGATATCGCACAGCACACGTGTTTGAACCCGGGTACTCCGGATCAGTAGCCGAGCGCCCTAACCTAGGCTTTTACCGCATGAGGCGGATTTAGGGGTGACAGCATCGCCTTTTGCTGCGAAGGAGGAGGACAAGGAAGAGAAGGACTTTAATGGAACAGGAGAAGTCTGCCTGAATGTCATTTCTGCTAATGCTGCAGTTTTTGCACATGGCTTTTGCGGCAACTGCCTCCCATCGTCGCATAATGCGCTAATGGCGAACGCATACTTTTCTTTTGCCTGTGGTACTCGAGTGGTGTCGTTAGGGAGTTGCTTGTTCTTGCGTTCTCGAGAGGCAGCCCTCGTCAGAGCTGGTGCCTTGCAAATGGGGCCGTTGCCGTTGTCCTTTAGAGGATTGCGCAGCGCTGCCTAAAGCCGTAAGCACCGGCGCGAAGCGCCTGCACAGGAGCCGGCAAGGGGGAGGTTGGGGGGGAGAAGTGGGGGGGGGGGGGGGGGAGGAGGTTGAATAAGCGCTTTCAGAGCAGCCTATAGCATTAACCGGTCCAGCGAGATGGGTTCAAAGCCCGACGTTTTCGTTTATCTTGTTTCATCTCTATAGTCACATTTCTTCATTCATCGACATAGTCTCTGCAGAGCGGAGCAAAGCGTGATTTCAGCTTCTCATAGACCCTGTAAGGAACATTTAAGTTAACTGAAAACGGTTGAAGATCGGAATAAATCGAAGTAATATCCTTACAATATACAGCGTGGCACCAAGTCCGGGATGAGATCTATGTAAAAAATTTTTGCTGCATGTAGTTTTGCTTGCGCTAAAAAGGAAAAAAAAAACCTATAACGCCATTTGGCAGAAACACTTCCTCAGATGCAGACCGCTCTAGATCGACCGCCTCATGTAGACGACTGGATATTTGGGCCGCACCACCCGATATTGCAGGACTTCCTTTGGGAATTCGATGTGTATGTATATGTGCAACTAATAATTTATGCCACAATACGCGCAGTTCCAATAAAAAAGCGAAACGTTTCAAGCGCCATGCTTATCACAAATACACTGACCAGTTATAGTAACCGCGTTGTGCTTTATAAAAAATCGAGAACTTAGAGTAGGGTAATCAGAAGAGAGGGAGAGAGAAATCTTATATTATGGGCAAAGGCTGGAGGGCGGCCCTCAGAGGGTGAAGCCCGTAGTCACAGGATCCGCCCGTTTCTCATAGCTATCTCTGTGGCTGGGGCGATCAGGTCACTATGTTCGTACAGGGCTATGCTACACAGGATCGCTTTCCAGTGCGGTGGAGTCGGATAGGGCATAGCGGCTACTGAGAGAGGATACGGGACATTGCCGTATGGAATGGTAGATGATTGGATGTGCATCACAGAAGGGCAATTTGCACTAAAGCGTCTGTGGTAAATGTGTGCCCAAGAGAAAGCTGGGGGAAGTGTTTGCCTAGATTTGACGCTAGGAGGCCGCCTTCTATTGACGGAGATTTTTCTGAGGTGGTAATTATATTCCGCGGGAGAGTCGGTAGTGTTAGGGTATGTGCGAATAGTTGAACGGGATGGGCTCCGCCGCCTTCGATTTGAGATGGACTTCCACTGATGTCCGGAAGATACGTTCTCGGGCTGTCACATGAACGCGCTAATTGCCAACGAAACATTCATGCCCAAAGTGTCTAGATGACGCGGTTTTTCAAAGTGTGATGGGAGCGATGTAAGATTCTGTGCGCGGCAGGGGAGATGCGTGCCTGTGCATAGTTGTGACAAGCAGTTTACGAGTCAGTGCTGATAATTGTTAATTGATCCAGCGGCCTTGTTTGTACTGCCAGGACTATAGCACATTCTTCCACTTCTTTGCATTTTCCATTGCGTATTGTGTATGTCGTTCCTACCATCGGCACCGGAGTTACATACACCTGCAGTGTGACCAAACAGGTTCTGCGCGCCGAAAGTCCCGAGCCTATTGCTAATCAAGCACAAGGCCAGACTCCTGTGCAAGTCCGGGACCTGCAAGCGCCTTGGCCATTGGTACTGAACCACTGCACACCCGCAATGAAGGAGGATGCGCAGAGCACCCATTGTCCTGGTCCTACTGCTGGCCGGGCACTAGACCAGGAACCGGTTCATGTCGAAGACAGTTGCAATGCTGAAGACTTTAGTAAAGAAAATGCTTGTGCTGCTTTCCAGCCTGCACACGCCAGTTGCACGAAATGCACTCCTGGCGCTGGATGTGTTCAGTTCAGTCCTTGCGGTTCTTCAGCACATGGCACAATGACTCCTCCACCCTCATAGTTCCGAGCAGTTTGGGTGTCTCACTGTCACCCACATTATCCACCATACCGGCAAGCAGCTTCGCTTCACGGTAGAGCATTTGCGCTGTTTGAGTGCCTTGTGTTTAACGAGGAAGGACGAACACTGTGGTGGTACTAAGGTCGCCGCGCTCGGCAGCTGTCAAGGTGTGCACGCCACAGCTGCCGTGGCCTGTAACTGTCTTTGCTTGTTGTGTTTGCTCTGGACCATATTTCTTTACTTTCTTTTTACTTTCATGCCCCTTTATTCCTCTCTCCTCGTGCAGGGTAGCCAATCGGAAAATCCTTCTGATTAACGTACTATACCAGTCTTTCCTCTACCACTGATTTATTTTATGGGCTTTAATAAGCTCATCGATTGTGTCGCGGATCCCTAATTGTAGCGTTGTGCTGGTTGCGGAGTACACGGATATGCCGGTGGCCATTTTCACGGCTGTGCGGTTGATAATATACAGTTGTTTGTATTCCATTTGCGTTAGCCGATGGTGGAGGGCATGGCATTTGAGACAGCTGATAAGGACGTAGATATTCTTGAGTGCAGACGTTTCTTTAAGACCATGGAGGCGGTTGGTAACTCTTCTCATAATTTGATTTATCTGTTTTGTCGTTTTATAAGCGCAATGGTGTATGTGACTCTTAGGTTCGATTGCATGTGTAGTCTAAGTAACCGGAGCGTGTGGACATTGTTAACGGGTTCTTCCTTGATATTAACCTGTATGCGTGGCGTAAGGTTGGTCCTCGTCCTGCAGTTTTCAGGATAAGCAATTCAGATTCTTGGATGGCGCATGCTAGGTCTCTAGCACGGGCATGGTTCCGCACTCTACAGTGCGTTTTCAATCGTTCCATCCGAGCTATGGCCCAAATAACGATATCGTTTGCGTGATGTGCGCTTAGAATTCCCGGGAGAGCATCTAGCAAGAGAGGAAAAATGACGCACGGCGATGTTGAACAGCGTGGGGAAGAGAACAGACCCTTGTGGTGTTTCCTTGCCTGGGAGCGGAAGTGGATCGGATCCAGGAGGAAGGCTCTTATGTAACTCTAGGTGATTTGGCTGCATTTGGTGGTCGCAAGTTTATTTAAAACAATGTCACGATTTACATTGGCAAAGACCCCTTCGAGATCTAAAGCGAGCATTGCCTTTTTTCTTCTTCGTGCTAGCTTTGTAATTTAGTTCTGTGATGTGAGGGACGTCCTGTGTCTCCAGATTTTGCCGGTATCCAAACACCGTGTGCGGGATCGCTCCCTGCGTCTCCAAGTGGCCTTGCAGTCTGGCCAGGATGACGTGCTCGAGCAGCTTCCCAACACAAGATGTTAGAGACCGGGGTCTCAAATGGGTTAATGCCGGCTACTTGCCGGTTGGTTTAGATATCAGGGCAATATTATCCCCGCATGCCGCCACACTTGTGGGGTTGTTCCCTGTAGCCAATCCTGAATAAAGAAGATCATTAGTTTCTGCAGTGATTTGTCGCCGAATTGTTCAGAAGGCGGAATTGGATCCGTCTACGGGACGAGATGGATTCAATCTCGTCCCGATGCAGCGCTCCGTTTTAATGTTGTGACGGGATATGAAAGAAGATTTCAATACCGGGCTCCACAGAGCACGGCATGTTTAAACAAAGTCATCGTCTAAGAAGTAGTTTGAAGCTGAAGTCTTTCTTGAACACAAAAAGGAGAAAAATAAAACTTAGCAAGGATTACCAGACTAGGCAGCTTCGGAAACTTCACATTGAGGTCGGTTATATCGGTGCTCTGCCTTTTCTTTTCAGTGCAGCAGGGCATATTTCTAAAGACAAAAATTAAGGATATAATTTTCAATCTGGTGCTGCTGAGAAGAAAAACAGTAATTCGTTGAAATGAGAACCTTAACATACCGTGCCATGCACATCTATCGTAGCAGCTCTTAAAAATTCTCCCGTCTCAACCACTGAATTCTTTGCGGTGAAAATGCGCAAGGAGCTTTCATGTTGCAGTAACTTTCGTCTCGTACTAAGTTTAACAACTATACTTACCCAGCTTTACTGCGCATGATGCAAGTCCGAAATCGTCTGTGTCCCTCTGAAACCAGGTGTTGGCGGCTTTCGGCCCCTCGATCATGGCAAAGGCGATTTCGGGCTTGCTTCATGCTCGGCCGAGCCAGGAATGTACCACTGTGAAACTACGAGGTAATTTAGTTTCCGTTGTATGCAAGCCCAGGGCGCAATTTTATGGCAAACGAGCCAATGCTTGAGGCGGGAATATTTTCAAGAGCCGCCTCCATAAAGGTGACTGTCAGGGTACAAGCTTTGGAATCCGTGTCAATTAAAAAGATAAAAGCATCAGTTCGAGCAACACTTCGTGTATTTCACATTCCCCATTGGCTAGTAATTTCGTAATGATAGATAGTTCACGTCCTGCTATCTTTAAAAGACGAGTCAAAAGAAATTTAGATAAAGACTACTTAAACTCGACCAGCGAAATAAGTTTGTTAAGAATAAATATTGCCAGGTTAATTTTAACTTTAAAGCGTGGATCTAGAGAGACAATGAATTGTGCTGGTATTTTTATTTCGGACTGCAGTATCGCCTCTAAAAACAATCGGTGAGCAGCGCTGATATCCGTGCGCTTTCTTTGAGTCAATCAGGCAACCAGTCCCTCCCATCATCATTTGGATAATTACGGTGTGATGATCATATTGACGACAAATAAGACTCTCTTCATTTGCCAACAGCAGTTTAAAAAGGAGCACCGCATTTGAGTTCAAGCATTCTGGAATGAATGGAAAGAGTGAAGTATCGTTGCATTTGCTCCGGGATGAGAAAGCGACAACAGTTAGTTGTTCCGCATATCCCTCCCCCTCGAAAGCAACCATTCTCAGGCCCTAAAAGTGCAGAATCCTTACTGACCACTACGCCTAAGCACAAGTTTTAGGCTACGGCTATGTATCATTTGGCAGAGAAAGGTGTTTACTCAGCTGTCGCTGCAAAGAAAATATACCGGGTGCTTCACCTAAGGTGTCCAATAGACTTTTTGATTTACAAGAGCGCGTTCTTCGCCTTATCATTTTCAGCGGTGTAGCTCATCAGAATACTTCTAAGACGCGCTAACCAGCCCGAGGCTGGTTAACCAATTTCAAACAAATAAACGTTTTATTATTATTAATCTTAGTCTCCTTATTTATTGAGAGGCGTGTAGCCTATTGCAATATCCATATCAGTTTCTGGAATTTCGAAAACGAAGTTACCTTGGGCGCTGTGGTCAAATTTTGCCTACATCGGGCTAAAATACATGCGCTTTCGAAAACCTTGCAGGCAAAGCAAGCCCTCTAGTGCGCGTGACTTGTCAAAATAGCCAAAGCTTAATGGGTCACAATGCCGAGGATAACTGCGTTTCAGAAATTCTATAATTATATGGATATTATTTATGGTGGGCTACAGGCCCCTCAAAATAAGGAGAATAACACTAAATGTCGGAAAGTTACTCAAGTGTTTAAGGGAATCCTCATGGTTGAGTAGATTAGAATTAAGGGAGTAATTACTCATTGGCATCCACCCAAGCGCAACCATACGGCTACAAAAGAAAGCTAGCTATACAACTTTCTCAAAAACTTCGCAGTTTCAGAAAAATTCTTCCTGGTCTGGGGTTCGAACCCGGGGACCACCGCTTCACTGGAGCAGTCGCTATACCAACTGAGCGAACCGGTACGGCAAGCTACGCCGGCTACGCTAATTGCTCAATAAAAGTAAACCATTCTTCTAGTTAGCACGCCTTTGCTGTATTCTGATGCGCTACACCACTGACAATGCTATGCCCAAATAAGTGTTCTTCTAACACAAAAGACTTAATTTTAAAAATTGCTGAACATCTTAGGTGAAATACCCGGAAGAGGGAGGCGCATGCAGATGTGCTGCGAACACAATCGGTGCGTCGCAGCCGCCACCTGTCGGCACACTGCGATTCGCAGGCTTGTCCTTTGCGTACGCGCCTCTTGATGGCGCCAACTATCCAGGCCCGTTTCGTACACACACTAGCGACTGTCATTCTGGCGCTGTTCGCTGCCAATGGCTTTTAAATGCAGAGATGAAAGGGACGATTGGCTTTATGGAAAGGAAATGGCGCAGTGACTGTCGGAGATCTCGGTGGACTCCTCAACCGCACCGTAAGACAAATGAGGAAGGTGGAAGTGAAAGAAGAAAGGTGCCGTAGTGGGAGGCTCCGGAATAATTTCAACAACCGAGTGGCCTTTAATCTGCACTGACATCACGCAGCACAGAGGCGCATTGGCGTTTCGCCTCCGCGTAGATTACAGCCATGACGTAAGGATGAGTATGGAATGTGCGAGCGTATGTCGTCATATGTCTTGAGCGGAAATCTGGGTTAGTTGGAGCTGCCTATAGATTCATAATGCCCAGCGCTCAAGAAAGCCATAATGGTTACTTACACACTAGTGACGGCAAAACTAGAGTCGGCACCACGCGTATGTGTTTTTTTTGTCTTGTGCCTTATCTTTATTACTAGGCGTTATACATACTAACGTCATCATATGAGCAGCTGCGAGACCAGTTGGGTGTTCGCAGAGCAGCTGGTGGGTACGGTCACCGACGGCGCGAGCTCGGTAGTTGTGCTGCAATCTTCCCCCCCTTCGTTCACATTTTACAAGAGTGTCGAACGTATGGCCCACGTGAATCAAGACCGCCTGGATCGCATTGAACACAGGGCACATGCTCTAAGCTTCTCGCAGGAAAGGCTCAATAACGGTGTTAAAGACCGGCATGACGTAACAATTGATTTACACACCATTACAGCTATCACCCACTGTGAAGGCGAGCGTCGGATTCAAATATGTAATATAGTTCTTCTGAAAATCATATGATTTATGATTTATGGGGGTTTAACGTCCCAAAGCGACTCAGGCTATGAGAGACGCCGTAGTGAAGGGCTCCGGAAATTTCGACCACCTACGGTTCTTTAACGTGCACTGACATCGCACAGTACACGGGCCTCTAGAATTTCGCCTCCATCGAAATTCGACCGCCGCGGCCGGGATCGAACGCGCGTCTTTCGGGCCAGCAGCCGAGCACCATAACCACTCGGCCACCGCGGCGGCTTTTCTGAAAATCATAGTATACTGAATTTTTGGATTTATTTGTTAATATGTGTTGAGGCTTTGGGCGTTAAACTGTAAGCGGTCTGCACATGTGAGGAAGAAAGCATGCGCAACATTTGCTTTTATGGCCGCTCTTATACTCTTGCTGCCGCTTTATTAGCAGCACTTTAATACAATAGATTACAAAAAAAAAACGCATCAGACGAAGTGGACGGCAAAAATGCTAAAAACAGCATGTAGAGAAGGATTTTTAAACTTAAACCTCTGCACCGATGTTCACAGATGTTACATGTGACGCTGCAGTGCGGGAGAAACTTCTAATGCGGAGTACTCGGTAGCCGTTATAGACAGGAGCTGTAGTAACTGCACAGAGGCTTGTGTGAGACTGGCAAGCACTGGCTTCGTAACATTGACTATTTGCATGCTGCATTGCTGCGTTAAGGGATACATTTCTACTGCTGCTAATATTCCTGGCGCATTAAGATTCACCAGAACTTTTCTTTGTCCTTAGCGAAAAAAGTAGCTTTAAAGCGGCCGTTCCGCTCCAGTCAGCCTTACTTAACGAAACAAGGAAATAAACTAAATAGACGTCGTGCTATTCGCAATGGTATCACGCTCTTTAAAACTGTATTGGCGCCAAACCGCGCGCTTTTCATGGCACTGTCGTTCAGGAAAAATTTGTCAGAATAGGTCCATATTATTCGCGGTGTGCCTCGACATTACCAGTGAAAATAGAAAATTTAATATTCAAAATTCAGATGGTTTTATTTGCTCTGGAGTGAGAATAGAGGAAAGGATCTAAGTTCTTAATGAAGTTTGAGTCATATACGTGTAATTATGCATGAATACACGTACAGCTGATGCGATTTACTGATGCAAGGTGAGGCAAAATATGCAGCCATGCTACCTTCGCCAGGGCGTTCACAAAAAAATAGTCCATTGGAGCTGAACGAAAGTACGCACATATAAACGCGGCAATGTTGCACGATATGGAAGAAGGCTTTTTAAGTGTTCTGTAGAAGGATATTATACGTCACGGCACAAAAAACTACGAGACAATAATAAACGAAACTGTCACAAGAAAGTTCGACATGCGGATTGTTGGATGCAGTCTGTTAAAACTCGCGTTGCTTAGGCTACCACATGAAGTACATCGCTTCATGACCGCGCTGCTCGCGAGTCGCAGCCTGTCGTTCAAGCGAGCGTAGGTGTAATTCGTTGCTGAATGAGTGATCTCGTAAGGGTCTCATGACGGCTGTGACGTCACACCACACCAGTCTTTAGCACCCGTTGTTTTACACTAGGTTTGATGCGAATAAGGCGCGAGTGAGAGGTTCTAATTGAGAGCGCACATTTGAAATAACGGAGCACGACATTGATAGGACGTAGATAGATGGCACGTAGATACGACATAGATCTGCAAAATGAAAAAAGAAAACAAAACAAAACAAGGAACGTTCGGAAAGATGCGGGATGTCGCCGTCATAGATCGGCCTCGATGGCCATAAGGGAGCGTGCCTCCGTCTCAGGAGCGGTGCACGCTACCGGGATTGCACCGAGTACCAGGAGGAGGCCCGGAACCAGGTTGTAAGTGTCCGAGGCCAGCGCTCTCAGCCAGTCGTCCTGGTGCACGAGCAGGAAGGCGAGCAGCCAGCGGCCCGCCCATGAGCTCGCTGCGCCGACGCAGCGCACGCGGGCCGGCAGCAGCTCCGTCGCGAGCACCGTGGGTGCGTGGCTCAGCCCGAGGCTGTGGCTTGCCAGCAGTAGGCAAACGGCGTAAACGGCGTTCCAGTCGGTAACTCTGGGCCGCGGCTCCGGTGTCCAGCCCCTGGCCATTCGGGGATGGCGGCAGAGAAAGTGCGTGAAGTGACGTGCTAGTGCTGTCGTTTTTAGTTTACCCAAGTGGTACGTACGGTGTGTAGGATTTTCTCGGGCCATATGATCAAGAGAGATAGTGGTCTGGTGCTCTGCTGCAATTCGTTTCATTTCTTTCCGTCCTTTGTGTACTAACTCGAATGTTGTCGCGGCCAGCCTGTTCATGCAGTAAGCGTAACTGGAACACCAACACACACACACAAAAAAACGTTCTGCACCCCGTCAGGAGCACAGGGACACTTGACGGAATTTCATTAAAATGGCATGTCGACCACATCCAGCCGCATAAAGCATGCGTGCAATCGCATTGCTGTGGCGCATACCTAATAGTTTCACATTATGTTTGTTTGGATGTAAACTAACCGAACGCTTAAGCAGCCACGGGACACTGCTTGAGTGGAGGCAGGAACCGAGGCCACTGGGAGGACGGCTCGTGCGGCTCAATGCGCCAGTGAGGCTTTGCGGCCACGGGGAATTCGCGCGCATGGCTTTTCTGCTACTTTACTCTAACTTGCCGCATTGAAGAAATCACATTCGAACAGTATGGTATTAGTTAAGGAGACGCCGGGGTGGCTTATTTGCTGTGGCGTTCGGATGCCGAGGCCTGGGATGTGGGTTCGAATCCTGGCCGCAGGGGGCGCATTTAGATGTAGGTGCAATTCAAAAACGCGTGAGTGCCGTGCGATTTAAAAGGACGTTAGGTATCCCTATGTAGAAGGAATTAAACCACAGCTCTCAAATAAGGCGTCTCTTTGTCCTTAGGATGAGAAGCTTGACGATCTTAGCTTTGATGAAAAGCTAGAACAAATTCTGCAAACACTCGCTCGTCCTGTCTACTTCTATGTCTGTGTCTTTGTTATATGCGCTAGTCTTTTAATTCATGAGCACATGAGCACGCTTGTTGATAATAAGCGCGATCAGCGAGCAGTACAAAAGGACGTTAAAGAAACTGGTACTGGATAAATTAGAAAGAAGGTACGGTTGAAGCGGCAACATCCCGCGTCTGTATAGACCTCGTATTTCCTTTAAATATGGTCCAGGTTGTCAACACGCCTACGCGAATATATGAGTCCAGAAAATGCATACTTGAGGCAGTCTTTTTGAGCCAGTCGGCAACACAATATAATTCATGCTGTAAAGTCCTGAGTGCTCTTTCAGACCACAAGTCTGTAGTCGTCCGGCTGTCCAAAAATACTAAAAAACCACATTCCGCGTTAGTCCCTGATTTTTGTAGGGTGTATGATGTAGGGATACTGGGTTGCCTAGAGCAAGGCTTCGACGGTGTCAGCAATTTTGTAACTCTTAAGTCTACGTCTGCAAATGAAGCTCGGGAATGGCTTAAAAAATTAATTCACGAGGGCATAAAACGCTTCATTCCCATACGCATCAAGAAAGCTAGAAAGAGAAACCCGGGAATATCGTGTAGTAACATTCACATGAATCGCCTGCTGAAACGCCTGAAAACAAAACGCACAAATCCAACCTCAAATGCAACAAACGAAAGGATTAAAAACCTTTCCGATGCATTCAGTAGAGAGATTTCGAGAGCGACCCTGCAGTTTACGAGTGAATCTTTGACAATATCTATATAAACATCCCCGGGAAAATTTTGGCGATAACTGTCAATGCAGAAATCCCCCATTCCGATCTTGAAAACCGCTACTAGCAGAGTTAGTGATACCACTGGAATGGCATGCCTTTTTAGCGACTATTTCGAGTCCTTATTTACCTGGGACAATAGTACAACACCACAACTAGATCAATCACCCAATATACAGTCTTTAGCGAACAAAAGGACGGAGTTCTTAACCTGCTTCTTAATCTCGACGCGAAAAAATCTGTAGGACCAGACGAAGTTTCTGATACCTTCCTTAAAGGGTACACAGAACGGTATTTTTACTATCTTGTAGATAAATTCGATACGTCCCTTCTATATTGTGACATTCCTGGCGACTGGAAATATGCAGAAGTAATTCCAATACATAAGGAAGGGCGGAAACATGATGTTGCAAACTACAGACCAATATCTGTGATGAGTACTTACTGCAAAAAATTTGAACACATCTCAACTAAACGCATTATGGAATTTGCTGTAGCTAAAGAGATTCTGGGAAGCCAGCACCATCGTTCCCTATGCAGATATTCCACTATTACCATATTAAGTGAAGTTGTACATGAGACTGCCAAATGTATTGACGAAAGAGGACAAATAGATATCTTTATCGATTTTGAGACAGCGTTTGACAGAATATCCCACCAAAAGCTACTGTTGAAACTCAACATTTTATTGAAGAATAATATGGTAATAAAATGGATTGAGGCATACCTAACGCATAGGCAGAAGTTTGTTTCTCTTGATAACGTTCCAGCTCAAATAAAACTACGATTAGGTGTCCCACAAGGGTCTCTGATAGGTCATTTGCTTTTTCTTTGTATGTCAGCGATATAAGCGTCGGCTCTTGGCCAGATAGAACAATTAAACATTACGTAGACGATACTACTATTTATTGTAATATACAATCTTGTGATGATCGGAACACACTGAGTGACCACCAGGACATAATTAGTGCCTGGTGCGAACGGTGGCAAATTGACATGAATACAGAAAAGACGGTTTGTATGCACAGCACGCTTAAAAAATGGCCCCTTGTTTTTACGCATAAAATTAACGATGACATTCTGAAAGATGCGGGAGAGTTTAGGTACTGGGGCTTGTGTCTCAGACATGATCTAAATTGGTCATCGCATGCAGACCAAGTTTATGACACGGCGATTGAAAGCTTTTGACGCTGGTGAAGAAGCTTTCCGACTCCACGCCAGATGTGAAGTTGACAACGTATAAAATGATAGTCCTACCATTACTTACTTGCGCAAGCCCTGTTTGTCAGCTATACACTGAAGATAATATTTTGAAATGTGAACTTGCGCAGAACAAAGTCCTTAGGTTTCTTTATAATGCTTAGTCTGGAATCCAGTCAGTTTCAGAACTTGGGAAAAAAGGCTGGACTAACGACTGTTAAGAAAATAGAACACAATAGAATTGTTTTCTTCTACCATATTTTGCGTGGCTATTACAAAGTAAGCCTCGGACGATACATTATAGCAGACAGTCCTACTTAGTCAAGGACAGAACACACCAAACATATCAAACCATTGACCTACAGGACAGATTCTTTTCGCTATTCTTTTATCGTGAGGACAACAGATAAACGGAACAAACTACCCTACGATGTCGTGATAAATTCTGAGGCTAAGAGATTGGACGCTGCATTGCGGGGAATATGCCATGAGGGCATAAATTTTTTTTTTGCATACCAGCATTGATTTAAGTCATCGTCTGGTATTCTGAGTGCGTTGCTTCTCGGTTTCTTTTCCTTTAAAATTTGTCAGTGGGACCTGGCCTTCGATAAAATTGTTTGTACTTTATTATTTTGTCAATGCGCATTTTCATTTCAGTATTCAAAAGAAGCTATTATTTGCGCACTTCCCAAACATTCGTTTATATGTCTACATCTGTTTCTCCCAACATTTTATCATAACATGTGCTGTCAGTTATGTGCAAGAATTGCCAATGTTGAAGAGTTATATATTTGTCTATCTTTGTTGTATTTCACCTGCATATAGTTTAGAAAATATGTGTGTTCACAAAAATACAACTCCTGCCTTGGCCTGTACCAGCAGTATTAAAAATTAAGCAAAAATACAGCTTTAAGACATTAAACTCCGTATATCAAATCATACCATACCATACCGTAGCATACCGTGCAATACCATACCATACCATACCATACCATACCATACCATACCATACCATACCGTACCATTCCATACCATACCATGCCATACATTACCATACTAGAGAAGGGGACCAACAGGAACACTCTTTTTCTACGATTTATCTTTGCGCTCACTTGTTTCCGAAAAACATTATGCGTCGACTGTCCCTAAGCGAAGTTATATTCACTGTGTAACTTGCAATAAGTACCTGAATACGAGATGTTCCACTGGGCTGAGGGCGAGCATGCAGGTGGCTGTAATGACTGCGGACAGGACCATCAGGTGGCGTCGTCCGGCCACCCTTGTCAGGATGACGAACATCCCAGACAGGGCGACGTGGCCGGCCATCATCAGGACGCTTACGGCGTCCCACGGCTCGGTGTCGGCTATCAGCGAACGCATCACCTGGTCCCCGCGAAGCAGCAGGAGCCGCGCGCAGGAAAGCTCGGGAAGCAACTGCAGCAGCATAGCTCGCGCTATGCACCTGCGATGAACGACGCCGACAGCTTCAAACTCTGATGGCCGCAGAGATGGTAATGTGCTCATGATATTGCATATAAGGTGTGTCTGCGGGAAACGTGGAATTCGTAAGGAACGTCAGATACAGAAAACGATATCGCAAAAGGATGCAGACACAAAGCTTCCGGGTGTCTTTTTTTCGCGCTGCATGAGGCAGGCGTACACAAGTAATTATGAAAAGAAGTGCTTCGGGTTGGGCTCGTTGGAATACCACAATTTCAAAGGCTGCGCTGCTTGCGCAAAGAGGGACGTGTTAAAGAGACAAAAGAGATGTTAAGCGCAATCTACCAACTGAGAATTTACTCCGGAAGGTTGGAACGAAAAAAAACGTACACGTTACTAAGGTCCGATGATAAACGAAAAAAAAAAAAACACATTAAACCGCAGGCACATACAGAGATGAAAGCAAGAACCGTACAAACTAACCGATCGAAGATTTCATTCCCCTCCGCCCCCCAACAGACGGCCACGCTTAGGCGACACTCATGTTAGTAGTGTATCAGATATTTCCTGCAGTAGATATTTCGCGCGCTGATACACGACTACCATGAGTATCGCCTAAACGTGGCCGTCTGTTGGGGGCGGAGGGAACGAAATTTTTGATCGGTTAGTTTGTGCGGTTCTTGCTATCATCGCTGCGTGTGTCTGTGGTTTAGTGTGTTTTTTTCTTCGTTTATCGTCGGACCTTAGTCACATGTATTTGTTTTCTTAGTTCCAACCTTCCGAAAGAAAACCTCAGTTGGTAGATTGCGCTTAAGGTCTCTGTCTCACTAACACGTCCCTGTTTCCCCAAGCAGGCTTTGAAATAATGATGAAAATGGGCTCAAAGCACCAGTGTGCCGTGCTAATCATTGCGAACAATTTTGTACGATCAGGTTCGGTCTCGGTCGGCGTCAGCGCTGAAGTGCGCTCCTTTGATACCACGGTCGAACGGCCAACCTTAACTACCACATTCTTGACGACGTCGGCGTCGCCTACAAGCACTAGTTGTTCATGTGGCAAACCGCTTTGTTTGCTGGCGTCCCAATAATTGAAACAAGTGCACCTTGATGTCACTGGATGCCGAGTGCCTCCTCGGACAACATTCAAAATCATATTAAAGTATGTTTCGCTCAACGCCTGCGACTAAAATTTGCTAGAAAGCATATCCTGACACCCATATACAAATAATATTGTTTGTTTGCCTTCGAAATACTGTGTCCGCGCCCCTTCAATCAGAACGCAAGTCTCAGGCGTTTCCGCTGCCAGCGTACAGACATAAAAAGTATCTTTTTTACACTACAGTTAAAGGCAATTTAAGACTAAACATAAAGCTTTCGACATGTTTTTACACTTTTCTTAAGATGGAAACCTCGCTTTGCCGCTGTGCCAATATCTTTAATGCAGCATAACTTCGAATGTTTTCTACAGGCGGTTTCTTTGCATCGAGCGAAAAGCTGGTAAGGATTAAGCAGTATACATCACGGGAAAGAAAGAGAGGGAAGGAAACGCTGAGATATTTACCTTGCGCACTTGACGCGCGTCATTTTGGCCTTAGACTTGGCGACGTCCTCGGCAGATCGCAGCCTGAACTCGATCGGGACGTCGACGCCGTACAGGCGAGACAGGACCACCAGTGCCTCGGAGCGCTTGCCACGCCGCATGAGCCATTGCGGGCTGTCGAGCACGTATCTCTGCAGGCACATGAGCGCCACGGGCGGCAGCATGCACAGGCCAGCTTGCATCTCCCACGGCACGTAGTGGCCCAGCACGAAAGCCAGCATCATGCCCGAGCTTCTAGCCACCTGGCATGAGACCGGAGGATGAAATCAAAAGGGAGCGACTAATCGGCTGCCACTTCAGATGTACGCAGGTAAACGTTGCTGAGTTGTTACTAAGGTACAGCCTTTGTGTAAACATGCAGCCTATGTGATTTATTTCCAATTCATCTATAAAAGCTCTTGACACTCAGGAGGAGTGAGGACCGAAATTCACCTCCCTTTCCGAACATTTCGAAACCTGACGATGCGCAGCGAGCTGCACTCGATGATGCCCGGAAGAAAACCCGGTGGGCTGTGCTTTTTTGACAAAGGCTGTACGAGTGCCTAGGACGTGTTGGCGAAGGCGAAGTTGCTATTGGGCCTGTACATGACTTAAGTTTAGATGCTCTGCATCTTCGGCTACGCCGAGCAAGGAACATTTCCTTGTCAGCCAGTTCCATCTTATTTGCCACTCTGTTTAATATGGTGAACATTTCCTAAATATCCTGCCTATAAACTCCACTTCATTTTCTCTTCACTTTCCGCCATTTGAAGTCGTCATTACGCAGTTACCGGAGGGGCACCTCAGGTGCAAGGAGCCGTAAAGCCAACAAACCGGCTCTGATGGCGCACACCTTGGGCAAGGAAAAGGACCATTGTAACTTTACTCTGACTTTACATTGTTTATGACAGCAGCTTACACAAAAGTACGCCAACAAGGCCGCAGATTGGACGACGCACGGGCGCTAAACATCTAAGATTTTATTCCACAGCCTTCGCATTCATATTATTGAGAGCGACAAAGATTCAGGAAGAGCAAAAAAATGAAAAGGAACAACCAGCCATACAAGTACTGCGCTCCTTCGCTACGCGCATGGACTCGAATGCCAAAGAAAAAAGAAAGCTAATTGTTAGACTATCACTGTGTGACGCGAGGGCCGCTGACAGCTGTTGAGGTATTTATATTTCACGGTATTTTAAGGTAGAGAATGTGATAGCGACTTCATAATGTATGGTTAGAGAGCGCTATTTTTAGGTTCCTGCACGTACTCATTCTTCGACTAGTGCTCCTCTTCAGTCCGCCGCTCTAGGTACCCGGCGCCACCGCCGCTGACCCTCCCATTGGACGGCGCGTTTCGCAGCAGCTGTCGCCGTTGGACCGAGCTACATTTCTCCGCTCTCTCCGCACTCTCCTTCCTCTTTTCTCGGTAATCACTCTTCAGAAGTTTTCTGCTTCAGGCGCTTCAATTTGCTCATCCCTTGCACTCGCCATACCCTCCTCCTTCGACGGTAATCCTCCTCCTCATTCCAAGGTAACTGTGCTCCAAATGGTGCCCGTGGCTACCTCCACCCAATTGCGCCTTCTTACCCTCTCGTCTGTCCCTCCTCGTTCCACGGTAATCACCTTCCTAGTTGTTCCCGTGGCAACCCCTCTCCGGTTGCACATTGCAGGTGGCGATTGGTTCGCTCTCTCGATACTCCCCTCCTTCATGATAAACACCCTCCAGGTGATTCCCATGGAAACCACATACCCACCAGTTACACCGACTGTTTCGGCTAATACTATTATTAGCCGAAACCTGTCGATGCGAGAACCAGGAAAGGGTGGTTGACACCTGTCGCTGTTAGAAAATCTCTTCAATAAGAATAGTCGAAATCGTCTTAAAGAAACCTTGAAAGCTCTCTTGCTTTGTTTACCTCCCTTGTGACACATCGTTGCATCACTATTTTTCTTGCAAAAAAATGACGACCGAATTAACGTGGTTAGCCCAAATGCGAATTAGGTGCTCTAGGGCTTCGGTTTGCACTTCGGTTACGGATTAAGTTTTCGAGGGCAAGCAGGCGTCAGACAAAGATCGGCGAAATTGGGATTAAGGTTCGCCTTAAGGGTATGACTCAATATAAATTAATGGGTTAATGTCCATATATGCGCAATTGGTTATTCTCTAGTTCACATTCATAGAACACTGAGAGTCCTCATACTACTTCTGGCGCAGTGGTGCAGCGGTTAACCGATGCGCCATTGCCCCGCGATGGCAGGTGCTGCCACCGGTGGGGATTGTGAGATACAGGTTGCTCTTCCCGAGCAAACTGCCGCGACAAATCATCAACTGTACTGCCGCTTGCCATGCTGGGCGATTTGCTCACAATCCGATGGGCAGGGTGTGATGATGCCAGAAGTTCACGTGACCTAGGTGGCCCACCTGCCAGCTGGGTGGTAGTGGGTTGACCTAGAGCAGGTTGCCAAGAATTCGGAGGGCACACAGAGGAGCCTCACAGACAATGACTAAGTGGCCATGTGGAAGCTCTAGAACTAAGTATCGTTGGTGCCTAGCGCACAAACTTTGGCTAATTAGGAACCGAAGTAATGGTCGAAAAGCTTTGGGACCTGCGTCTCATGTGCACGACTTGCAAAATCATTCCTTTGAACGGTTTTTGCAAAACTCATTGTTGACGGCGGAGCTCTTTTGCCTCCTGAGGCTTTCTTTTTCCTCTCAACCATTGCAGATATTGCGGGCAGGCTGGGCACAGAGGCATGATGGACGCAGAATTCGAAACATATGCCACTTCTGGCGTGTATTTAACAACCGCTGTGCATCTTTGTCCTGCCATTGTTAATCACTGCGTCTTCCTCTCAGGATGACACGCTGAGGAATAAATCGTTTTCGTTTCGAAAAAAAACATGCAGATGGTTGCCTTTCTTTTTCTATAACCGCACATATAATATTGTGCTGTGTATGCAGTTCGGTTAAGATTTCAATGGAATAACAAGACCATTACCGGGTATCCCTAAGGTACAAGTTGCAAACTACACCTCAAGGGACGGTGTATTTATAGTCATGCTGAAACTGGAGCAGCGTTAGTGAAATACCCGACTTTTAGCACTGCCCGACCGACCTCGACGATGCCCAGGAAGAAGGCGCGGCGATCGCTGGGGCAGATCTCGGCGACGTGGGCGCCCGCGCAGCTGGAGATGGCCCCCAGGAAGATGCCGGCCATGAAGCGTGCCACGAACAGAGCCGTCGTGTTGGACGAGAAGACCAGGCTGATCCAACTGCCCAGCAGTCCGAATGTGGACAGCAGCAGTGTCAGCCGGTTGCCCACAATGTCCAACAGGAAGCCTGGGAGCCGTCGCCGTCTGGAGTTTACTGTCGGGCAAGGGGCCCAAGGTGTCCTTTTCGATATATTGACAAAGCCAGATATCAAGCGCTACGGCAACTTACAAACCATTTCCGATCATGTGGTCTTTCTGGTTGCATTAGCTGTATATAAGCGAAACTGTCGAATCGTGTCTATCATAGCAGCAGAGGAGGTGTCATGTCAAAGGCCGACGCACTGGGAGTTTCAGTGGACCATTGGTGGGACGGTATTACACTGAGACTGTTAAATCAGCGTTCAAGGGCTCACTGCAGTTCGCGACAGAATGCTTGTGGACGCAGATGCCGAGGATGAATTCATTGAAAAAAAAGTAAAAAAAAAACACGAGGACATTCCGCTCTTCCTCAGGGAGACGTGGTGGTGATAGCTGTATTCTTACCTTTGAGTTCTATCCAAGGAGTATACCTTAAGTGCCTACCCTATGAGAGGCGTACGCTGGTCAAGCGATTAGACAAGGCATATTTTCGGAAGTGCCCACTTTCAACATCACTTGCAAAGTGATCTCATTAGATGTCAGGGAAACACGGAAGTTTCTGTTTGCGGTGTACTGTGCGGACGAAAAAGTTCCATATGCGGCTGTCAGTGAAAAACAATTAACAAGGGCTCGGAGGTGAAGCCAAAATCAGTGAGCTTTCAGTCGGAAATATAAATAGCACGTACACACAACACCTACGCGTATCGTACACAGCTCCCACACAACAGTAGCAATTCTTTCCGGCAGTGATTTATAACCGCCGTGTTCCATATGTATTGCTTACACCCAGTGCGCCGGGCTGAGCGTCTTATCTTTTGGTGCACTGCAACCGCTGAGAGTTACTGAAACCATGGAGTTGGACACGTTGGGGCCGCATGGATGAACAACACAGCTAAGGCGTTAGACTGTTCGGGTTCGTGTAAGGTATAGTAAAAACACATCTCAGGCCCAAGGCCAGCACTTGTGTTAGTCCTTTGTTCTAACCGTCGTTGAAGTCCCACTGTGCTTTCACTATGCAAAGAAGAACACACCGCAGGCATGGCTACAAGAGGGCGACAAGATATTTTTTACGTTGGCGTGTTTTGATTTGTGATAAGTTTAAGCACTATTTCGAGACCTGCGAACTGCCACTGACCAGCTCCGAGTGCACCGGGCGCTGCCACGAGCAGGACGAGGTCGATCAACCAGCGGCTCTCGCTGGGTCTGCCCTGGATGCTGTACCAGGGCTCGCGCTCGATGGAAGGCATGGCCGTGGACGCGTAGCCCAGTGTGGTGCCGGCGGCGCACGAGCCCAGGCAAGCGACCAACACGCAGGTCACGTGGTGTCCGCCCGTCGCCAGCTCGGTGCCAGTCTCGCCCGAGGCCGGCGTGCCTCCTCGCACCGACGGCTGCCAGTTGCGCAGCGCCTCGATTGCCTTCTGGCCGCGATGGTCGCTGGACATGTCGGCCGACTCGCGCCGCACGCGCGGCGACATGGTTGGCCTGGGTGGTCATAAAAGGGCGCGGTGGGTGCTGTAAACGCCTTCGGCCCACTGCGCGTGCATGAGGCGGAACGCTTGGGCCTTCTGAAGTAAACTTGTTTTTGAATGGTTAAATTGAACGCGCTTCAGGTTTATATGAACTGGGGGCTTTCGTCCCGGCAACATCACGTAGGTTGAAGAGATTCCCCTTGTTCTGAAATGCCCATAATTAGACGAAGGCAGAAAGATTGCAAAGGCAGCGCTAGCTTTCAGCAAAGCTTCGTTGACGGAATGGTGTTACATATTGAGGATGCTGTCATGTATACGCCGAATGAAGCTTTCGTGAGCCCTGGTGTTCGTCCTGTAATCTCCCTGCTTCACTCTCTTCAGTTTACATCGGTGTTCTTTTTACCTGAGGTATGAACCAACACGTTCGCCAATATGTATCATTCTGTACATAACAGAGTTCTCGAGTTCACTGTGGCAGTCCTGACGTTTCTAGCATGAGCAGAGTGAGAGTAGCTTGCCTTCAACGCCTACAAGGCTTGAGTATAGGGTCACAAAGCATGCCAAACAACCGTATGCCCTGTTCGGAAGCGCACTTAGGACGTCTGCTTTTTTTCCTATTAAGAGGGCACTTTGCGGATAGTTTAAGACCATTTGTCGTGGCGGCACGCTGCCAATGTCGCAGAATAGGCACAGATGATCAACCTTACATTTCCGGTTTTTTCTTGGAATCGAGAAAGCGGAGCCGTCGGAAGCGGTGCGAAGCCGGACCCGTTCCTGAAATCTTCTTCTTCTTCTACCGCGGCTCGTGGCACGTGTCTCGTGATTATTTTTCATGAGGCGAAGAAGCTGTTTCTGGCGGGCTAGAAAACTAACCGGTTTCCATAAAATGCCTATTGCCTATCTTAAAACGATCGAGGCTGCATGTTGAGGAAAGAGACGTCATTAGGGAAGACCCATTGCTTACACATTGCTTTCTACACCCAAATTACAACACGTAAACTACAAAGCATTCTGCGAGGGGACCCCCATTCTCTCTGACACCTCATAAATAAAGCGGTTTATTTTTCCTTCTCCTGTGCAACACCGCACATAACTTGTTTTTCTTCCTGTGTGCAACACAAGGCCTGCCAGCGCTGCGTGGTTCAGGGTCAGATTGCAATTGTAGGCCTTTTTTTTACATCGATTCACTCGTTTTAACTTCTTTAGTTTTGCCGTAACTTAATTTGTTTCGCATCATACCACATCATGTTGTGCATAGAACAGATCGTCAGTGGTCCATTTGGGCAACGAACGCATTTCAAAGCGGAGGGCGTGGCAGAGGGGTTGGAGGAATAGATTAGGAAGGAAGGGGCCAATTGCAGATCAGTGGGGAGGCCTTTGCCCTGCTGTGGAGGTCGCAAGGCTGATGCTGACACTCGAACGTATGATATCTTTCTTTCTTTTTGCTTTGTTATCTGATTTCCATGGCATCATGTACATTAGAGATACGTTCGTTTGTACTGCAAGCTCGCTTATATCCGCACGCGGCTCTATTCAGTTTGGCACTCTGGTGACTTTCGGCTTGCACAATCCTAGCCCCACCTTATAGTTTATGCCTACAGTTCAAAAATACAGATTATGCAAAAGAAGAAATCAACTTTTGCACGCAACATAATCATTTTGTAATTTTGCTTCTCCGCCTTGTACGTCTTTTTTTTCCTCGCAATCGCCTACGTGATTTTCCTTGAAATTCACCCCTAAATCTTTGGAAATCTCTCTCTCTCTCCCCCCCCCCCCCCGTGGGTGTGTGCCATGTTTACTGAGATCGACAACAACAAAAACGAGCCTTAATGCATTATGACCGCAGCGGTGGCCTAGTGGTTTCAGCATCCGCCTCGCATACGCATACCCAGAATTTCTTGAGGAGCGCATTTTTAAACGGAAAGTTATTTATGAACACAATTTTTTCATGTATCGTAAGATCCCGCTGTAACAATCAACATATCCGCAGACCTCCTCATGCAGGCTTGCATTGTTTTGCTATCAATATTCTTGCTGTCGTCAAAAACGTTCCCCATTGGTTTTCTATGGCAGTCTTAACTACTCGATGCGAGCTGTGGACAGACTTAACAAGAAATATTTTGCCACGCATCAGAAGAATGGACCATTACCTTCAATATTTACATAACAGTGCCTTACAATAATTCACAGTTGCCTCACAAATAAAAGTAATGTCTAAGGATTCTGTACTTGGAAGGTGCAGGGGCCGTCCCCAGTGCCGCCGGTTACCCGCTGGTGATACAATGCGTGCAAGCTTTCGCACGGTCTGGGGCTCGGTTTATGTGAGTGAAATGTTTGGGTAATGGGTCTTAGACACCTGTTTGTGTAGCACAAAATGCCTCGTGCCAAGGCACTCATTGGCCAAAGCTGCCGTTATGCCACAAAAGAGCATAAAAATAATAATCATCATCATTAATGCGTACTGAAATCTTGGAATCCGAGAAGCGATTGGGGCATTTAGGAATGTTCAAGGTTACTTGAACCACGCAGTTCCATAATTTTCTTTAATTTAGGGTACGACACGCAATCGAAAGCAATCATCTGAGCACGAGGCTTCAATAATAATAATAATAATAATAATAATAATAATAATAATAATAATAATAATAATAATAATAATAATAATAATAATAATAATAATAATAATAATAATAATAATAATAATAATAATTGGTTTGGGGGGGAAAGGAAATTCTGGGATGTTTTAAAGAAAAAAAATTCGCCGTTCAAAAAGCCTTGGGCTGAGCTGGGAGTTTACTTACTTAATTGGTTTGGGGGGGAAAGGAAATGGCGCAGTATCTGTCTCACATATCGTTGGACACCTGAACCGCGCCGTAAGGAAAAGGATAAAGGAGGGAGTGAAAGAAAAAAGGAAGAAAGAGGTGCCGTAGTGGAGGGTTCCGGAATAATTTCGACCACCTGGGGATCTCTAACGTGCACTGACATCGCACAGCACACGGGCGCCTTAGCGTTTTTCCTCCGCACAGCACCCGGCAACAGTGGTCGAGCGCCCTAACCACTGAGCTACCGCGGCGGGTCAGCCTTCAACTCTTGACGGATTTTTGCGTACAGGTGCCATCGCTACGTGTTCATTTCGAACTGATTAGGACTATGCTTCGCAGGTACGCGGTGGCGTGGACCGCAGGCAATCAGCAGGATGGGACTTGTGAATGTAAGCCCTTTGAACCTCGAATGGCTCGCAGTGTGCTGGAGAGCCACTCGCCCGTTACTGCACTTTTTACGCATGAGTGTCGAAAATGAAGAGGTCCACGTGTAGCCGGTGTCAGTGTCTATCTGCAATCCTTTCCCTGACCTGCCGCGGCGCCTAAGTGGCTTTGGCGTTCTGCTACTGGTACGAAGGTCGCGGGTTCAATGCTGACCACGCGGGCCGCGATTTGAGTGGAGGCGCGAAACACAAAAACACACGAGTGCTGTGCAATGTCAGAACAGTTTAAAGAAGCCCGGGTTGGCCTAAATTTATCTGGATCTTTCCGTTAAACGACACAATTTACCATTATTTCTGTGTTAACCTCTATAGTGATCCTGTTTTATTTTTCCTCGTTCCACACCCACACACAGAGAGTCCGAGCTTGCTTCTCTTCTCTTTATCTCACGCAAGCATCTCTCTCTTTCTGTCTTCCTCTCGGATTCAACAGTGCCATGAAGAGAATCGCTGTCGTGAAAAACAAGCTGTCACTGTCTTCAAAATGATACTGCAATGTATGCGCGAAATGTTTTGAAAACAAGTGCGGGCAACGTATTTTCAGAGCGGCGTACAATAAATCCCTCGTGTTCTTTGCGTACCAAATGGAAAAACAAAGCAAAAAAAAAGCACACATGTATGTTGTGCATGTTGACCATAAGACGGGACTGCCTACATTGCTTTGTGGTCGGTTCACGGTAGGTACTTAATCATCTCGGAAGAAATATTTACCTTTAGGTACAAAAAGAGTTTTAATCCTTCTGTGCAAGGTAAAGCGAAACCCTGCGCCTGTCTTGTTTGTTCCCCCACGATACCCAAGAGCACTTTTTTCTTTAAGCTCTAAGTAGAGGCACTGAAAAAAGGTGCTGATCAGGAAGGCAAAGAGTAAACGGTACGAATGACAGCGACCACCACGTGGGCCGATTTCAAAACTATGTTTTTTTGAGATACGCCGGTGCAATACAGCCATGAATTTAAGAAGTGTCATGGCTGTACGGATGTCCTTGGAGCGTCGATGACCACATCATCGCACTGACTTACGCGCTAAATCGAGACTCTGAAATTGAATGCAAAGAAGGGTGGCCAATTTCCAGAACATTATTTTGTGCTTGCACAGCAGGGAGAAGGTCCCGTGAGACGCGTCGCTAAACGCAGGCTGGAAGCATAGAAACACTGAGTTATGTCTACTTGCTATGCTAGGAACTGCAGGAGCGTGAAGGTAAAGAAAGAAAAAGGCGCAATGCAATCAATATTGCGATGAAAGTTTTGGAAAAATTGCGCAAAAGCTATAGGAGCAACTATAGTCATAGTAGCAATAGCAATAGTATTGAATTGCAGCGACTCAGTGGTTATGGTGCTCGGCTTCTGACCCGAAATATACGAGTTCGATCCCTGCCACGGCGGTCGCATTTCGATGGAGGCGAAATGCTAGAGGCCCGTGTACTGTGAGATTTCAGTGTACGTTAAAGAACCGTAGGTGGTCGAAACTATCCGGAGCCCTCCACTACGGCGTCCCTCATAACCTGAGTCGCTTTGGGTCGTTGAACCCCACAAAACCCAAACGAAAGATCGCGTTGCTCCTGTCACTTACGCTGAAATGAGAGCCTGCTCAGCACTCGCAATGCGCGCGAAAGGAAACAGCAATGCATATCGTGTTGAGCTCAACGAAGCTGTTTTTTTTTAATTCTGACCTGCCAAGGAAAGTTTTGCGGCGTAGTAACGTGTCGCGCCTGTTCTGAACGTGACACACGGGAGTGGCACAACCCTTGTGCATATGGCACCGACAAGCAACCTTGCAGCGCGGTACGTAGGCTCACAGGCTTTGCAAAAACTTACTTCATCGCGGTGCTTCGACGAAGTGCCATGTAAGTTTGTGCTTTCAGTTTCCTTTATTTTAGTGGTCATATGTGAACTGTTGCGACGAATACTAAAATATCATTTTTTTATTGACAGGGTGATTATGGCTTTAAGGTAAATGTGGTAGAAAAGGTCCCGTAGCTTCAATGAGCTTTATTTAGTAGAAACTATGCAGAAACCTTTTCCTTGGCGAAGAAGAACCACGTAACGTTTACGAAAGGTTGTTCGTGCCTTTTCGTTGAAGTGTGGGTACTTCTTTGCCACACGCTTTGCGGCTACTCCCGCGGAAGAAGTTTATTTTGTGTATGCGTGTTGATGGTGCCTATTTTAAAACGCATATACTTAACAGGAAGAGGAGGAAGTTAGCCTTAGAAGCAATGCTAAGATCATCATAAAAAAAAGCAGCTGGTGAGGATCAGGTAAGAGCAGATCTCTGCAAGGACGGTGGAAAGATTGCGCTAGAAAAATTGGCCGCTCCGTATAAGCAGTGCCTCATGACCTCGAGCGTACCGGAATCTTGGAAGGAGGCTAATACTGTATTCATCCATAAGAACGCGGTCGTCAAGGACTAGAAAAACTACACACCGATCAACTGTCTGTCGCCTACGATGTATTTAACAAGGTAATCACGTGTAGAATCAGAACAACCTTAGACATGAATCAGCCAGTTGGCTAGGCATTATTTCCTAAAGGCTACTCGACAACAGACCATGTTCGCACAATCAATTAAGTAATAGCGAAAAGCGGTGAATACAAGCTAGATTTCTATATAGAGATAATAGATTACGTGAAAGCACTTGACTGAGTCGAAACCTCAGCATTCGTGCAGGGATTTCGGAACCAGGGTTGACTAGAGCTCTGTGTAAATATGTTGGAAAATATCTATAGGGGTTCGAAACGAATACTCCTCCATTAACAATGTGATAAAATCCAAATAAGCAAGGGCGCTCGGCAGGGTTACGTGATCTCTCCAGTGCTCTTCACCGCCTGTTTAGTGGAGGTATTGAGAAGCTTGTATTGAGAAGAGTTGGCGATAAGAGTTAATGAAGAATACCTCAGTAATCTGCATTTCGCTGCTGTCATTATCTTGTTACGCAACTCAGGGGACGAAATGCAGAGCATGATCAATGACAGCGAACGAAATCATAATAGCGGGTCCAAAAATTGATATGCAGAAAATTAAACCAATATTCAACGGTCTGGGAAGGAAGCAGCTGTTTACTATAGGTGGCGAGGCGCTGTAAGCACTAAGCGAATACATCTACTTTGGGCAGGCATGACCGCAGGTCCGGACGACGAGAGGGTAATAACTCGTAGAGGGCAGGTACTCTCAGGTTATGAAGGGCAGTTTACCAGTATCCCTCGAAATAAAAGTATGAAACAGATTGATCTTACCGGTGCTCATCTAGGCGCCAGAACTGTGGATGCTAGCCAAAGGGTTCAACTTGAATTTTAGGACAACGCAGCGAGCGATGGAAATTAAAATGATAGGAGTGATGCTAATATAACGGACGAGAGCAGAGTGGGTCAGCGAGCAAACGTGGGTTAATAACATTCTAGACAAAATCAAGGAGAAGAATTGGGCTCGGGCAGGGCATGTAATGCAAAGGCGAGATAGTCGATGATCATTTACGGCAATAGACTGGATATCAAGAGAAGGCAAACGTAGCAAGAGGCGGCATAAAGTTAGTTTGGTAATTGAGATTACGAAATTGGCAGGGATAAAGTGGCCGCAACTGGAACTGGTCAGGATTAATAGGAGAAGTGTGGGAGAGGCCTGCTCTGCCCTGCAGTGGTCGCAGTCAGTCTATTGTAAGGAATGGCGGCAATTCAGTCTCCTGCACGCCTGAAAGCTACCACGTAGAAACCATGCATTTATGCTCATTCATGTCAGCATAGGTTTTTCTGCGATTAAGGCAGAAAGCTGGGCTAGTTGGTGTTTAGATTGAGAGGACATAGTAGTAGCGCTAAAAAAACAAACTATAGTGCTATTACTATGCTGTGTTTTCTCCGTTTGTAAAGTTGGTATATTGAGTCCAATAGCTTTTACCACTTAGCACGCAGGACGAATTCCATCGAGTAGCTTATTACTCTCGTCCAGGTATTTATTAACAGCTTCAAGCGTCCAAGTTAACACATGGCATGAAAAGACCAGATTATGTCATATTGACGAAGATTCATTTTTTTCAGTTATTTTAGCGCTGGGCGCAGGGCACGATTCATAGAAGCATTTTACACTGCTGTCATCTGTTTTTGGTGAACGCAAAGTTGATCACCAAGAGTCGTGGTCTTCTTTCTTCACGATAGTACCTTTGAGCTGGCTCGGCTTATGAACTCATCATAGGGAAGGGGCCTTTCATTTATTGTGCGGTGGGGGAAGGGGGAAGGCATTACCTGTTGGTAAGTATTGCGGTAGTTCCTTCGGCGTGAAAAATAGTGAAAGCACAGATTTTCGCGCGTTTCTGTGGCATCGCGCAGTACCGGAATTAGAGGCGAGAGCCGCGTCTTGCAGTACGAACCCAGGTGGAATGAAAGTGGTTGCTGCAAAATTGGCAGGTGCCTCTTGAGTTACTGTAGACACCTGTCCCTCAGCGTACAAATCAGTACACTGAGCGACAAGCGTCTACATGAACTCAAAAGTTGATTTTGTACAACTCTAGGGAAAGGAAAGAAAAAGATTACAGACCGAATTCTGCTTTTACTTATTTTTCTTTTGCGAACGGAAACGAAAATAAAAACGAGTGCATGGCCCGAGGTAATAATGGCAACAGCAGCACAACTGGCACGCAGCTCTTAGTTCAAGTTATCCACTGGGCGGCACCTGTCTTTATTTAATTGAAATGAGGATTCGCCAGGCTGTTGTAAGCGAAAAAAAGAAAACGAAACTGGAGGCATTCGTGTTCTATTTTGTCTTCTTATTTCAGAGGACGAACGAAAATAGTAAGCACATAGAAGTATGTACAGTTGTACGCACACCTGTCTAGAACGCTCGAACGGCGCACTGGGGAGTGCAGTTGAGTAATTCACGAGTACCCCAGGGCTTGAAACATTGCCTTATCGTGCATGCATATTCCCGTGGATCATGTTCTAAATTGTCATGTCTTTAAAAGCTGTACTGGGGCCCGGCTAGCGGCGGCGATTGCAGTGAATGCAGAACAGAGCGCGCCTCTCGAGAGCTTTAGACAGGTGTGCGGACGACTGTACTACATATGCATTGCGCGCAGCTGAAAAGTGGTGTTTTTTTTAGAGTGGCCGAGTGGATACCAAACAAATAAAAGCGTGAGCCAGGGCGGCTGAGGGTCAGATATGGGGCAGTGTTTTAACCGGATGTAACCGCCAACCACAAGCTGTACCGGTCGTGGGAGATTATAGCAATGTCGCCAATGACGAGTCACACTCGTCCGGCCCGATGTTGCGCAACTCCCGCCGCGAAAGACGAGTTACGGCCGTTAAATGCGTAGCTTGCAATTTTGAACACTAGAGGGCGGTAGTTGGCCATAAAAAAAACGTGTTTCGTGTTTTTAGCACGTGTTCTAAGCTGACAACAGTCATTGCATAATAGCATTACACATGAACAATACCGGTAGCAGCAGTTTCCTGAGAAAAGGAGCTATAGCTACTTCGCCCACTTCTTTGTTGATCATCTTGAATTTGTTTTAGACAGTGACAGATTTCGTTTACGCGTTGGAGGCGCCTACAGATGACCTCGAGAGCAACGGTGACGACGATGACGGTGATTCACTGGGTAGTGCACGTTATCTACTAATGATGAAACCTTGTTTGTGTGATGAAGGAACGTCTATGCATTTTGCAGTGCGTTACAACGTATCGGATCAAACGAATACGGTGTATTTCTGCACGTTGTAGCCCATAACTATGGCGTGCACTGAGGGAAAGCCACTCTGAAGAGCGGCTTTTTCTTTTTAAAAATTTTCCGTTAGTTCTAACTAGCAACCACTCAAGTAATATATTTCTAGAATCAGAATTACACGGAAAAATTTAAGATTGCTTAAAAAACTGCCAATTTTGGTCCATTTTGCGGGAATTCATTTGGCGGTTAAAGGGTTAAAAAGTTATATTCCAGAACACTTCAAGCCTTGAGAGTACGCTTGTTTTGATTCTGTTCGAACCATTTTTTGAGAGGCACAGGATATTAACACTAAATCTGAGAAAGAAGAAACTCGGGGACAGTTAAGCTCCGCTTTAAGTGTAGTACAAGATAGCATCAGTGGGTTTCTTCAGTGGCCTGCTGTCTGTTTGCATATCACTTCGCAGACACGGACACTACTATTTGCGACGCAGGTTCCTCACTCGAAGACTTTATACTGCTCGCGCGCCATCTGTTGGGGCAACGGCGAACATCAGATCGCGGGGTTTCTCCGATGACCGCTGCATGCCGGCGCCACTATGGCGCTTCAAGCAAAGACGATGTGAAACGCCAACATGAAGTTTGCTACGCGCTTAATTATTATCGTAATTAGAACATCTCTAATTACGCACATACTCACTGGCATACTAAGGGTCGCAGGTTCGAATCCAGACTGAAAGCCTTGAAAAATTTTCAGGCGAAAATAATTTACTTTAGGAGGTTACTTCAGTTGACACATGTGGCGCTCTTTAATTTGCATCACGTGTCAGGTATTTTAGTTAGCTTCATTGCACAAATTGACGTGTGGCGTCAGATTTCGCGTGACGTCAGGTGTCACTCTAGCGACGGGACGACGCCGCTTCTCCCGCTGAACGGCAGCCTAAATGCTATCGCTATAGAAATGTTCAAAAAATCTAAATATGGCAGACTAACACGACGGGATAAACATTGGGCGCACCGAGTTGGTAGGAAGAATTTCTTGCGGCATAGGCACGAAATATAAAAACACATATACAAATTCCTTCCAATTTTGCGGCGAACGCATCGACAAATTCGAGCTCACGCAATTGTGTCGCAGTTTATTCCATAATTCTATGGCTGCAGGAAAAATTGCTCGGAAATTGCGGGAATAATGCGGGAACTGATTGGGAAAAACAGGAATAACTGGAGGCCATTGGCCGACACCTTTCTCTTGTGGTGGGAACAGCTCTGCTTATGATGGTGGGAAGGGTTTCCGGCTGCAGAAGTAGACGCTTCCGGGCATCGACTGGTTTACATCGCTCCGTCAACCAGTGGCCTGTGTCCAGAAATTCTGAACGAGTGCATTTTTCTAACGGAACGGAAAATTTTTCGAAAGGCGGTAAGATGATGAGCGCAAACTTCAAAGGGGAACAAAACTGGATGCATTATAAACCGCGCCAATTTACAGATTCCAGGAAGTAGTATAGCGCATGTGTGAGATAAACATTAATAAGAAGATGGGAACATGGCCAAGAGCTAACTACCTCCAGGAACTATAGCCCATCTAGCCCGTCTGCAAGTTCTGTTAAATCAATTTACAGAACTTAGGTGAAATTTACTGTCCGCATTATCAGACAGCTTCGCACATTAATTTTTCACGTACTTATATACTATTGGCAGCGAGGAACCGCGCCAACATTGCTAGGCACACTTAACCACCTTTTCTTCGAAGGGTATATGCTTGGGCTTGTTGGTTCATAACTTCAAGGTGAAAAACGTAGCGCAAAGAAACGAGGACACAGAAAGACGGACAACACACGGCGCCGTGTGTTGTCCGTCTTTCTGTGTCCTCGTTTCTTTGCGCTACGTTTTTCACCTTGAAGTTTTCTTCAAAGACGTGGATGTGATGACGTATGAAAACAGGCGCACACTGTAGCTAAGTTTGAGTCATAACCAACTTTTGTTTTGTCGATTAATGTATCCAGGTGGTGCAAACGAAGGTTCATTTCATTTTATTGAGTATATTTCGTTTTAATGTATTTGGCTCAATTCCAGGTATGTTGTACTTGTGTGCGAAATTTATAATGCATAAGCAGTAAGAAGCATGTAGCAAGTAGAAGTGTTTTCCGTGTAGTTTTATTGGTCATTGTTCAATAGGAAGCCTATTCCCTATGTTACTTTTTGCTTGCAACATTAAACGTGCAAGCTGTTACTGTTACGTCGGTGGTATTGGGCCCTGTAAAACTGTATTTAAACAGCTCTTTCTCCGCCCTCCCATTGAACTTCTTTTGTGCAATAAAAATGAGTGTTCTCAAATGTTCTGAACCTTCAGCGGCTTTCCTCCAGGAAGGTTTGCGCGAATGCTGGCAGGGTTAAGAGGGAAGTCGGGTTAACTGAATGGACCGAAATAATAAAAAAAAATACGGGAAGATCAGATACCTGAAACGACAGTTCTGCGAAAGCAGTTCGATTTACCCTCGATGATTACTTCCATGCATTTGCTCTAAGGCGAAGCTTCACACATGCGACAGAATTTTTGTGGCGTGTGAAGGTAGATTGGGGAGGTGGATCAAGAGTGGCGGCGCGAGGGTGGGCAGCCCCCTGGCTAGGGCGGTGCGCTAGTGAGGTGGCTGCTGGGTGGTGCTTCTGAAGGAAGAAGGCTTCACTCTCTAAGGCTGCAGTTAGATAGACGCTGCCATTTTGCCACTGTTACAGTAGTACTTATTATGCAGTTAAAAACAAAAATAGAAACAGAGCAGCAGTAGGAATGACTCGCAGTAGCAGCACGCGTCGAAAGAACACGAACTCTAGACATGCGCTACCATGCCGCTTCCTGCACCAAAACATGGAAATACAACGAAGTGCCCCACTAGTTTTTAGAACAGCCACAGCCTCGCAATCGCCCCGCATCGGCACTCGCTCGCGCTTTGGCCTTCATTTCGCTTGCACCTATACCTCGATCACTGGTGAAGGCAATTTCGCCGCATCCGGCTCAGAGCAAAGGAATGTTCGCTTTCGTGCCGATTTCGTTCCTACAAACATGCCGGACGTGCGCACAGTTGAGGCGCCAGCTGGAATCACGACAGCCTGCCGCGATGCGGATGAATGGTTCAAGGATCGAGTTTGATCGATGTGCCCTAGCCTCGTTCAATTTTGTGGCTGGCAGTACACTGCACAGCGCTGCACTGCGTGTAATGTTGCTTTCCTGACATTTGCTGCAAGCTTAGGTACCAGGGTGTCCACTTTGTACAGGTTTTTGCAACGAATGCATCGCCGTGGATGCTTAGGATAACGTCCGAACTTTCCGTTGCGAGTTCAACTGCGAAAGAGTCAGTGCGGTACATTTCGATACCGTGACAGAGCGGTGGCATTCGTTACATTTGATGCTAAGCTTAGGGCTTTGCAAGTCATTGAGTGCGGAAGCCTGCTGGAGCTTCGCAGACATCGTGGGCACGAGTTGGTCGCTGCGCTCAAACACCCGTTCTTCTGCCTTGCGGTTGAAAATCTCCGATAGCATGAAAATAGTTCAACTTCCGAGTTCTCCGTAGACTACAAATGGACAACACAAGGCTTCAACGCAAATTGTGAGTATTTGCTGTTTTCCTTTACTGTAGTAAAGAGCCATTCCTCGCTAAACATCCTAGACACTAAAAGTGACCACTACGTATCATTAAAAAAAATGGTGCTAGTTGGCTCCTGTTTGGAGTTTCTTCGAAGTATTTTTCTCTACAAAACATTTTTTGCTGACGTCAAGGCTCTTTGAAGTTTCTGTGAAGAAGCAAAGGTTGTTTAGGAGTCGAAAATTTGAAAATGAAGTGTGAAACAGGGTATGTTAACAGATCGTATTTTAGGAAATTTCTTCTTTCTTGCGACTTCATGAATGAAGTCTTGCAAGAATTTTCATCCTTTTCTTGGTCCAGCAAAAAGGTAGAAGAAATGTGGCGTTTCAATAATTTTTTTACATAAATTTAGGTAACCTTTCAGTCCCAATAATTTTTCCTATTTTCACCAGTTCCATTAGTTTTTGCTAAAAGAAAATTGAAATTTTTAGCACAGTACATTTTAAGAAGGATACTTCCGAAATTACCAAAAAAGTGTCCTTTTCCAGGGACTCGGAACTAAATCCAGGATCATGGCCTTCCGGACAAAAATACTTGAGATGGCTCATTACACACAGCAACTTGCTTGCTTGTAAACTAGACATTTCGCTTTTGGAGTGTGGGGCGTTTCAAGTGTAATGACACTATAGTATCAATACCCGCGTGCAAGATGGTTGTATATTTATTAATAGCAAAGTTGAGGTGGGAGGTAGATACACGTTTCAAATGCAGTTGCAATCTAGCATCGCTAGAATGAAGAGGCCTGTCGTGTATTAAAATATTCAAAAAATAAAGTTATTCTGTGGCGCGGCCAGTGATGCGCTGATTGATCTTTGCTTCCCCAAGAGCGGAAAGTATTATAGACAACTATAGTTGGCTGTATCATTAGAGTATATAATAATCATTACTTCGTCGGCTGTGGCATGATCATTTCTGGATCTGGTGTTTTGCCAGCCTAAAGGCACCTTTTTACATTTACATTTTGAAGCGCTTAAAACCTGGCGCGGATATTTAATTTTGTCCTTTTTACTCCAAGCTGCAGCGTGCAATTAGGACGCGATGTTACAGCCCTGGGGTACATTTAACTCGGAGTCAAAAAAACAACGAAACAAAACTGGTGTATCACGCGTAGCAATCCCTGTATCAACTCTTTAGTACCCGACGTGTCACCTTTGATGCAGAACTTAAGATTTGAATAGTTTTAATTTCTACACGCAGATATAATTGAACTTCCAACACACTTGCAGAAACAGGCGTTCCAACTTATTTGTCACAGCAAGGCCTTAGTGTGGCCCGCCCGAAATCCGGAGGTCCGATGAAAGATGAATTCATTTTAAAGGCAATAAGCGTGCTACACACACATGATCGGATGGCATATGAGTATAATGACATTCGAGACAAGGAATGGCCTTCGAACTCGACGGGCTGCCGCGGTGCGGCACGACAATTTCCGAACGCATTCCAAAGCTTCAACATTCCTTCGCCGCTTTGAAATGGCGCTGTTGCCATCGAGTTTCGCTTTTGTTCGTTCGCTCATTTTCAGTGTATGGAACCACGTGACGAGATGTCGGCAGTCACCGCGGTTCCACTAGACCGACAACGGCACAGTACGAAAAACAGCCGTACGTCATTGTTGTGCGAGATGTTTTTCAGGCCAACGACACCAGCAAACGCGGTCGGTGGATCATTGCCCCTCATGTCCTCAGCAGATGGGCGACTGAGGGACAACTCCACGCCAATAAGGCGATGGCCTGAAAACGGCTTATGGTTTATGGTGTTTAACGTCCCAAAGAGACTCAGGCTATGAGGGACGCCGCGTGGAAGCTTCCGGTACTTTAGACCACCCGGGGTTCATTAACGTGTACAGGCATCGCGCAGCACACGGGCCTCTAACATTTCGCCTCCACCGAAATGCGACCTCCGCGGCCGGGATCGAACCCGTGTCTTTCGGGTCAGCAGCCGAGCACCATAACCACAGAGCCATCGCGGCGACTGACGGCCTGAATACATCAGGGTTTTCCCTATTTTATCGCTATTCTCTATTTTATCGCTAGCGTCTACATTTGACATGAGAACACTTCAACACTCTGCAGAGGTGCATGCTTTCCAAGTTTTTAAATTTTATTCCACGACGACCTCTTTCCATGAGGAGCAGGTCTAAAGGGTTCGCATGTGTGATTTCGGCGATTGTTAGAGCGAAAAAGTTTTTCGCGAACGCAAATGGCCTTCGAGTGTAGTCTTGACAACAAAGACATGAAATCGACTGCTTCTTTCAATGCGGCCCGCCTCGGTGGCTCAGTGGTTACGGCACTCGGCTGCTGACCCGAAAGACGCGGATTCGATCCCGGCCGCGGCGGTCGAATTTCGATGGATGCGAAATTCTAGAGGCCCGTGTACTGTACCATGTCAGTGCACGTTAAAAAACCCCAGGCGGTCGAAATTTCCGGAGTCCTTCACTACGGTGTCCCTCATAACCTGAGTTTCTTAGGCACGTTAAACCCTTATAAACGAAACCAAACCTACTTCTTTCAATGCAAGGCGCGCGTGCAATGAACTGGAAGCACCGGTGTGACCCAGACTGCTGAGTAACGCTTCAGGCGGCCAGCAGCAGTCGTTGCCGTCGCTTGTGGATATAATAATTCCGTTTCAATTTTTGCGAACGCTCGCTGAACACACCGCACGATAAAGCGATTTAAAAATAAACTACTGATCACATCGGAGAAAGCAGGGACAATAAGCAAGTAGCGCCGGTACTATGCGATGTCATCAATCCGGCTATCAGTTCCGAAGCGGCCGATCGCATCGACTCTGCCTGCAGAATTCTGTCGCTGCGTAGTTAAGGAAGAGAACAACCGGTACAAAAGGGAAGATATTAACATATGTAAAGCGCAGCTTGCCTTTTGTGTCATGAAAACGAGCAGTAGCTTTTTGCACGCAGCGATATATGCACCAGTAAAAAAGTGAGCAGAAGATATCGAAATGAAGAGCCACAGAGCCGAAGCAGTGACGCGGTGCGGCTGTGGGCGAGGCGAAGCGTTGTCGGCTGCTATTGGTCAGTGCGGGATGTGATCCCATTTCGAAGGAATTCGGAAATCTCGAATGCCTCCGCTGTGGTCCGTGGACTGGACTGTCACCTGAACTAAATGTCCAAACGGAAAACCACTTTAAACATCTTTGGTTGTTATGCCTCATTGGCAGGTGATGGAGCAGTTTTTGAGCATTAAGCTTGATTTGCTTATTGTGCATTGTGCTTGACTTATTATCCTTAGAGATTCCGAAATCCCGGTTATTTACATTTCAGCAATGAAGGGACCATTGATGATGAAATCCTCGAAGTGCATAACTTTTCTCCGAAGCTTTCGATGCTTGGGCATCACGAGGTTAAACACATCTGATCAAGAGAAACGGCAGTTTGTAGGTGCTGTCCCAAACGTAGGTAACAACGCTCGCGATGCCGCTAATAACGCTTGCGGTACAACTCTGTGACGGCATTATGATTTTTGATTTTTTTTTTTTACATAGATAAGAGGAATTTGGTCACGCTCTGGTTCCTCTACAGTTCGCCACTTTGACACGCCAGTGTAGGTATTTCTCGCTTCCCCCAGCCACCCTACTTTCTGCATTTAGTTTACCGCTTACTGCACACGCATCTTGAATGACTAATCCGACCAAGACATCAAAACGACGCTACTGGAATGAGAGAAATTCTCATTTTCTACATTGTTGCGCGTTTCACTGCACTTTAAGGGACAACCGATTTTGTTGAACATAAATTAAAATAACTAAATGAACTGCTTTTGGCTGGCGTTGTATAATACCACATGGCGAAAATTGTACCAATTTTGAATACCTGGGCACGTGCTCATCAATGCCAGTAATTCGCGACAGCGCCCAGCCAGTACCACTAACCCTAGCGGCCTATCCCGCTCTGTTCTGCAGCCACTCGGTTATTTTTTTGTATTACGTCATGGATGATGTGAAGGTATCGCTTTTGAATGTTCAAACCTATGCGCCACGTGGTTATATTGGCTCAGTATGTAGAGAATAAAGCAATCGAAAAAAGAAATGGAAGTGCTTTCTTTTCGTCACTTTAGAAAATCCTCATCGTAATGCGTTACCTGAATTGCCTTGCAAGTTGTGAAAAAGAGAGCGCACAATGAGTCAGTTATAGAGCTCTGTACGGCACGCAGACAAGCATAATATTTCCGTTGTAACGAAGCTCTGTAACAACATAACTCACATTACGAAATGTTTGACAAGGTTATTGCACCGGAAATAAACAAATTTATTTGATATAGTGAATGCCACTCACAGCACCGCGACTAAATGTACCGACGAATACTGCATTTATGTGATCAGTTTTCAACTAAGCTTTTGATCGGAAGATTCGAATGTGATTTTCACCATGTATTCTAATCCCAATTCAATGCACCACGACTCCCCTATTCAGGAATTATGTTAACTGTAAAGAACAAATCACCAGTTCAGCCTGTTCCCTTTTTCTTTTCTGTCGCAGAGGAAGCGCTAAAGGAGCTCTGCGATGCAGCTGGGCACCTGCGGTATTGGCAGCTGTGCTTTTTTCGTCGCAAGTCGAGGCAGGTTCAGTCATTGTTTCCACTACTCATGGACCTGTTCGCGGATATACAGACACGTTTCGCCAGAAGCAGGTTCAAATTTTTCTTGGAATTCCCTACGCAAAACCACCGGAAGGCGAACTGCGTTATCAGAAACCACAGCTTCCGGAGAGATGGAATGAAGTGTACGACGCAACGGCAGTGAAAGACTCCTGCATGCAGGAAAGAGTGCCATGGGTTTTTCACATACCGACGCCACTTTCAGAAGACTGTCTTTACCTGAACGTCTGGACACCGAATGCATCGGATAAGAAAAATCTCCCGGTGCTTGTTTGGTTTCACGGCGGAATATTCAAAATAGGCTCCACCTATGAAACCAGGTACAATCCTACCGTATTATCAGCGCTAAACGATGTCGTCGTAGTTACTTGTAACTTCCGGCTTAATATGTTCGGATTTTTGGATCTAGAATCCAAAGGCGCCCCCGGAAATGTGGGTCTGTGGGACCAAATATTCGTATTGCGTTGGGTGCAGAGAAATATACTCGCTTTCGGAGGAAACCCAGATCTTGTAACGGTTTTCGGTGAGAGCTCTGGCGCCATGGCCATTCACCTCATCTTACTTTCACCGTACTATTCCGGTCTCTTCCAGCGCATTTTCCTCATGAGTGGACCCCAGAATACTAACACGGATGTCGAGTCGGTGTGCAAGAGCATTGAAAGAGGAGACGAAGTTTCAAGGGTTCTACACTGCGCTGGTCCCTTCAGTGATGCGACGACGCACCCGGAAGATTTAGTACACTGCCTTCGCCAGAAGTGCTCGGTGGAGATCAGCGCGGCTACGGAAAACGTCACGACACCAAAGCTCTTGGAATTCATACCAACCTTCAGGACGGAATTTCTGCCGTATCTACCGTCCGTAGCCGTGGAAAAAGGGCTTTTCCGACCAGTCGACGCAATGATCAGTGTGACAGCGAATGAAGGAGCTTTTGCATTTGTCATGCAGCCGGACACAGATCTTCTACAAAATGATCTTAGTGCTTATGAGCCGAGTGCCTTAAAATCTTTTCTTACGGATATCTTATGGTCGTGGCTCCAAGACGAAATATTTCCTTTAGGCAGATCCTACCTGGATGCCGCTTCAACAAGTAACAATTCGGCGCTAAGACAAAGGGCGGCAGACTTTTTAGGGAACCACTACTTCTACTGTCCGACGAGGTTTTTCTGTGAATCGCATTCGGCGAAAGGAGGCAAAGTCTACCCTTTTGTCTTCGGACATAGATCCCGGATGTCTCCTGTGCCAGGGTGGATCTGGAATACTCACATGCAAGATATACCCTACGTATTTGGAATTCCCTTTTTGGAAGAAGCGAACTATACCGATGAGGATAGAGAGTTCAGCGAATACATGATGAAGACCGTAGTTTCATTTGCCAAATCTGGGTAAGTTCTGATGTCACCCATTGCTCAAACATACTTATTCTAGGCAGCAAAGTAAAAAAAAAATACTGCTAATGATTGAGAAGGGAATGGAACAGCAAGCAAGTTAGGTTGGGCTAATATCAGGGAATGTCCACAATGAAACCCATTTAGAGCGTTCTTAGAAACTTAGAATAGATCGATTAGTGCCGCGTTTTACTACAATTTCAATGCAGCGATATAGTAAGGCTGCATAACATCTGTTTTCAGATCTCTTTGCTATTGCTTTATTTAGGCGTGAAAAATTAATTGTCTTAGATAATTTAGCCAGTGTCCTTTTTAAGCCTACTTGCTTTTCCCTAATATGTCCAGAGGTGTTCGCGATTTTATTTTTAGAAGAATTTGTGTTTGTAGCAAAAAAGGTCTTTAAAAACAACCCTGAGTAATTCTCATGGCAACTGCTGATGAGAAATTTTAGCATATTCTTTCGCACAACCACATTAGAACTGTATAAAGGTCCGCATGCTTCTTCTCAATGTTGAAGCGCACCTTTCGGGGATCTTTTTATTGACGTATTATTGAGGTCATGGGATTGTCTAGAATCTGTACAGAAGTTCCTCTGTAACTCTAGTAATATTTTTTATTTAAAGAATTAAAGAACGAAGTCGGACATCCAAGAAAGTGCTAAATAGCGTTGAGCCACGGGACTTAATCCCGGGCTCAGCAAGACCTTTCACAAGGATTTCTCTAACCTGTCGAAAATGTTGTATTTTTATTCGAGCCCTAAAGAAAAGGCAGCCTATAATTAACCAGAGCGGCATGACCATCGGTCAAAGATTGCCAAAAGTCTGAGCTGTACTCAACTTATTAAACAACATTATTTTGAAAGCACTTCTATTTGCTTAGGTCGCCGATTCCTCCTGATGGCATGCAGCAGTGGCCCCAGTTTTCGGCAGCAAATCCAAATTTTCTTTGGCTGGAGCCTGGCAACTACAGAGTGCTGAAGAACTTTGCTGATGCCAGGTGTGAGCTCTGGAGGAACTTTTTGTAGGATCGAATATGTAGGAAGCGCTTTTCCTTTGCTGATTAAGAGCAACCATGTGTCTATAATAAATAAGGCCAAATGCACCCGTGTGCACGAGTGTGAGGGCGCATGTGTGTCTACGTCAACTTCAACGGTCACCGACGGTGTCGGTCTGGGGATTCCACTCTGACCGCCACCGTGAACGCCACGCAACTGCATAGATGGCTGTCTGGGGCGGTGGAGCGTTCACTCATGCTGTACAGCGGAGGCAAGTAGGGAGTTTTCCAAGGATACATCAAAAGCAAACTAACTCATACGTTGCGACCGCTGTTAAATGTGGTGGCGGCGGTTATAAAATTGTTGAGTGGAAGCTAAGCATGCGTTGATTTCATGAAACGTTGACAGCGTATCGTTGAAGTTTATGCGTCTTGCCTCAGAAGGGTCAGTCTATAAAGCGCACAGGTTATATTGATAGTTTTTACAAGAACAAATGTTTTGATAAATTTGTAGTAACGATATCGAGTGAGCTCAATTCAATCTCAATTTCCACATTGTATAGCTTCAATTTGAACGGGGTGGTCAATTAGCTATGGCAAATCAGTGGAAAACCTCAATACCGAATCACTTTTGTATGAAAAATGCTTTATTTAGCGAATTGAAACTTAAGTCTATTTAAACTGAAAGTATTTTTGTTAGAAACGTACGTCTGCTTTCATCTTGTTAAAAGCTAACTGCAAATAAATTTCACTCTCACCAGAATGCCTCCTAAGGGTCTAGATGTGATCGTGAGAGTTCCAAACTTGTTAAATGACTAGTAATAGTGTTACAACGGCTCAGAAAGTTCTGTAGCAGACGACGCATGACCTGGCGGCGTATTGCGTAGTTAGGCGTCTCACCGGATATCATGTAAGTGCTGTATAAGGAGAACCCTCCCCAAGCCGGAACCAACGGGAGTAAACGGATTACGAATGGCGTGAAGTGAAATGCTGGAATATATAACGGGGCTTGGAAGTCCTACATTTGCTGCTGCGGTGAAGGTTTTCGTAATTTCTGGCGGTATTAGCACGCCAAACCACTGTGCAGCCGTATGCTCACGAATGCACATGCCGCATGAGTTTCCAATGTACGGCAAACGGCGAGCGCTGTGCGGCATATCGTCAGCAATTTTCTTTTACGAGGCCCTCTGGTGAGGCCCTTGCCTTCTTTGGCCAAAATTAGTCGCAAGTGCGCATCGTCTCTCGCGATTCCGACCGAGAAATAGGCTTTTCGCGAAATTGTACTAGCAGCTTCACCTCTTATCGGAGACAAGAGGACGAAAAAAGACGCCGCGCAAGAAATAGTGATTCCTGTTCGCGGTTATTCGTTCACAGTGCTGTACACTCCTGCAATCGCCGTGCTCGTTGCTCACAGTACTCTAATCTGTGCCCGCTAAATGCGGTTTCTACGGGCAGCAGGTCTCCTCCGAAACGCCCTTACTACAAGGATACGTGTATTTAGGGATCCTGTTGTAGTAGAGGTCGTCCGAAGGAACACTACGTGGAAATGTTTTGGCGACTTCGGAAAGGAAGGTGTGAGTTCTCTCACTGAGCAACTCTTTGGGAGCACCGTGACGAAGAACGATATGATGGAGGATGAAGGAAGCAAAGATGTCGTGGGCTGCAGCACATGGTAAAGGCGACGTTTCAGCGTAGCGCGTAAGGTGATCGATGACAACGTTTATCCAGCGATTACTAGTAGATGTGCTTGGAAGAGGGCCGTACAGGCCGATGCCAACGCGCTAACACGCAACACGCTGCGGCGCAAACAGGCCACGGGGTCAGCGACTCCACAAGAGCAGCAAATAGGTCAGTTGTCTGCGTGCGCGAAGGGCTGAGCGGCTGTGGTAACAGGACGAGAAGCTGTGGTTGCATGTAGCTGGGATCGAAGAGATGGCGGGGCGTCCTGTAGGCCGAGATGACAGGCGAGGGCCTCCGTCATACCGCGGCATCAGCGTACGTCGGAGGAGCAGCGACTTGCTCTTGAATGACGCGCTGGAGGGTGCGAGTCATTAACGGCATATGCGCTGGCTGGCAGGTAGACAAACTCACCTGGCGGCGGCCTCCTCGGGGACAAACTGCTGCATGTGCTGGAGGAGGGATGGGTGGTCTGTAGACCCATCTCCAAGCTTGAAAGACTGGCTTCCTGGAAGCCGGCACGCCTTCAGGAGCAACGGGAAGGAGGTTACTCGGGTCTGCAAATGACCGCCTGACCAGGCTCAAGAAGGTTTCAGGCATGTCTGGGCCGCAGACGGTGGCTGGTAGCTCAGCTCCGCCATGATGACCGCCTGGATAACAGCTGCCTGCCCGGCGAGGCCATCCAAAGAGCTGAAGGTGCGGCTGCACGGATAGGCCTGGAAAGCGGGATATCACTGTTGCGCGGCTCGAGCCACCTTTTCTGCATTGGATGTAGTCGGGTCAGCACGCTCATGCAGTTCCTGAAACGATCGAATTCACTAAAGCTAACTTTCACCATGTATCTGAGTTGTTCCCAGTTCGTCCTTTTATCGAACAGTGTACTTTAATCGAACTGCGTCCTTTAATCGAAATGGGCTCTGTCGGAAGGAGACTGACGGCGCCTCCATCGCGTCGCGGACTCTTCTAGAGCGAATGGCAGAATCCGGATTAGAAGACCTTCGTCAGAGATTTTTTCCCCAAAAGCATAATCTGCCAGTTCCTGCAAAAAACCCTACCCGCTACAGACTTTGTTTGGGCCTGTCCATCGTATGATGGCACCGGCAGAAACAACTCGAGGTCATTTTGTGGTGGCTGCGACGTGAAACGCTCAGACCTTGTCTGCTGGGTTTCGTTCATGAGCTGGGACAACTCACTGCGGCGATCCTCAGCCTTACGCGCCTCCTGTTCTCAGGTTCGCCGAAGTTTTTCCGCAATAAGATCCTGGGCTTTCATGAAAGCCCGATTCACTGAGAGTAGTATCTCTTGAAGGAGGTCGTCGAATCTAATCATGGTGCGGCGACACAAGTAAGCGAAGTACGCTACCACGCGGCTCTAGTCTATACGGCGAGGCGCGGTGCTTTTCCTCTGTCGTGCAATTGGTAGAACTCGCGGGGCGAACCAAGGCACGTAAAATCACATTGGGCGCCAGAGAGGGACCGTCCTCCTTCAGGGGGATTCCCGAGCCAAGGTGTCGCTCGACGAGTAACACGCCACAAGAAGCAGGCAACGCCGTTTATTACGGGCTAAGAACACAGCACTGAACCATAAAAAAAGAGAAAAAAGAAAACACTACGAATCCTACCGGCAGTCCCGCCAGCGCCAGTTCCGTGTCCTTCCTTTTCTTTCGTGGGCGTGTTTTGTTAGCGGTAATAATGCCGTCTGAATCTGAAAACCACCTAGCCCGTCTGCAAGTTATTTTAGACCCTACCGCGGACCAAGCAAAGTGGAGCGCTCGCACTAGTGTAACAAACAGCACAGTACCGTCCGAGCGCCTCGACGCTACGTTCAGATAAAATAACACGTTGTCCGTCCCAACCAACTGTCAACGCTACACAAGTGCACACTGCCGCCGGTGTCACAGCCACTCACACCAGTTACTGCTGCCACGTCGCCGGTAGCCCGCGGTGAAGGAGCCGGGAAGGACGCCGCTCCCGCCGAGCGTGAACCGTGAACGTCCCGCCGGCGGCTGCTCTGCGCCGCCTGAACAACGAAGTTCGCGGGCAGCGCTTATCTTCCCCGGCGCGCTGCTGGCTCGGCCCTTTTCTAGCCGCTGGCCAGATACCACGCATGCTCACCGGGCTGGCGGCGAAGCACTTGCCGGACATGCGCTGTGGTGTCGCACTGGATGCACCCGTTCGCAGCCGCAACCCGCAGGATTATGCGGGCTTGGCGCGCGCAACCGATTCCGCCGAGCCATGGGGCGCCGCGGGTCCCACAACCCTAATTCCGTAATGCCTGCATGACTGCTGAGGCTACTGAGTCAAATGCTTTCTGCTGAGCGCAGCGAACGCCATCGCTGCACTCAAAGCATATCACGACATGAATGGTTTGGTTTATGGGGGTTTAACGTCCCAAATCGACTCAGGCTATGAGAGACGCCGTAGTGAAGGGCTCCGGAAATTTCAACCAACTGGGGTTCTTTAACGTGCACTGGCATCGCACAGCAGACGGGCCTCTAGAACTTCGCCTTCATCGAAATTCGAACGCCGTGGCCGGGATCGAACCCGCGTCTTTCGGACCAGCAGCCGAGCGCCATAACCACTCAACCACCGCGGCGGCCCACGACGACATGAATGTATACCACATGGCTGAAGAAGCGACGGCCGCCATGATCATGGTGGCCGTCAGTTCTAGAGTTTTGTGCTTAAAATTCATGCCGCGGTAAGTTCGACTGGCCGAGGTGCGTGACGTCGCAGGAGCATCGCAGACGTCTCTTCTTTATGGGAAGCATTGGGTCTGCAAGAGCAGAATTCGAAACCGTCATTTCTGAGCTTGTTTAATGGTTTAGTAGCACTGTAAATGTTTCAGTGTCGGCATGTCAACGCAAGCAGATTCACGTGTTCCTTGTTCTTTTCTGGCTATACTATACTCGGTAGTGTGTCTCATCAGGCAATAAAGAAAAAAATCCGGGGGCGCAGTGGTTTCAATTCATTTCTTACTGAAGCGTTTCATTGCCATTTTTTAAACGAAGAATTGGCACGCAAATTGTTTTTAATTTTACTTTTGTGGGTGTATCCCTTTTAGGTTGTGTTCTGGGGTTATCTTCAGCAAAAATCGCAGTTTAATTCACTCAATAGAAATCCATTTTTCACGCGATTTCTTTTTCGCTTCTTAACGAAGAATTACCTCCACGCCAATAATTTATCATTCCCCTCGGGATGTTTATTTTATTTTAGTTTGCATTCTGGGATGTTTTAAAGAAAAAAAATTCGCCGTTCAAAAAGCCTTGGGCTGAGCTGGGAGGCAAGAACGGTATTTGCTGCGTTGTACCATGCGCACGCGCAGAACACAGGATCGCATCTCAGTGAATATCAGGTCTAACAGTGTCCCAGGAGATAACAGAGTTGGACCCTACCAGGATGTCAGCTCGACCGAGCTAAAATGGCGACTGGAAGCTGCGGGTGTGCTGCTGCCAGACCGCCAAGCAGTATTACTTATCTATTCCTCACATACGAGAATTTAGAGCTCTATTGTGACTGCAGATGCGGCGGTAAGTACCTTAAAGTGCCTCGACTTCAGTTTCAGTTTAAGTTTCTTTCCTGCTAAACAGAGCAGAGAGTCTCAGGAAACAAAAAAAAAAAGTCCCAGCTTGACGAAATCCTGAGGCTCACAACATCCGGCACCAGTGACGCCATTGGTCACACGAAAACAAAGAGAAGGCATACATAAATCTAAGGCATAACTAATAATCTATAGATGGGCAGTGTTACTTATGCAGAAATTGACGGATACACAAAGTAAGCGCGGAATATTAACATAAATAACAGGTAACATACAAAATTCAAAGTATTGACTGAACGCATCATTTAAGCAATCTGGACAAAGAGATTATAGCATTTAATGTTAAATACACACATTGACTGTGATGTTAAAAAGTGGCAATGCTTATGTAGGTAAGTGTGAAGAATAAAAAAGCAGAGGCAACGCACAAAAAGGCCAGAAAGCGCCCCCAACCTGTGCTACATTAATACATTATTACCTGTGCAAGTGTTTGCACTGCTTGAAAGGAAAAAAAAATATCACACGTGAATAAACACAACATGATCTTGAAATATTGACGGGTTGCGCTGTGCATTCCACCAGACTACACATTTCGAGCTTAACGATTACATGACAACTAAGGCACATCCACAAAGCCATAAAACAACCCCTGAGAAAAATGGGAATCGTTTAGTTAAAGAACGCCCGGAGGTCGGCATTATTAATGCCAAGCATGTATCAAAGAGACGGTTGACTAATGCGGGAATTTAATGTGTGGGCATGTGTAGCCAGTAGTTACTTCGTGCGTGTTGAAGGTACAGTGCCATAGATGGCCTAGCCGGTATTTATTTATTTATTTGTTTATTACGTTACTCTGAGGTCCTGTGGTCATCACTGAGGGGTTGGGCGTCATATCTGATAAATGAAACAATTCAAAATAAAGTGCAAAGAAATAGCAAAAGTAACAAACAAAAGAATAAAAAATGGAACCCATAAGGCGAAAGGCGGAGCGCACCCAAGAACAAGAATATGATAAAAATTTACAAAAAATGGTTACTTAAAGATTATCAAAACAATAAGATTTCTTCGATGGATATGATGGATGATCGGGAAGGCGGTTCCACTCTCCGCTAATCTTGGTTGAAAAGGAATAAAAAATTACATTAGTTCGACAGCATGGAATGAAAACATTATTGTGTTGACTAATACGGGATGGTAAGTATTAGAGCTGAGCTATATGTTCGCTTTTCAGGGACATAGTTTCTTTTAAGAATATGTACTGAAAGAAAGTGGACGTGAAATTTTTTTTCAGGTTTTATGAATTGCGTAGATTAAGTTAAATTTAGTGAGTGAAGCACTAGCTGTGCGCGAGTAATCTGACTATAAAGCAAGCAGATCTGTTTTGAATGGCTTCGATGGCATTAATAAGGGCATATTGAGCTGGGTCAAATTGCAAAGACGTATTCATTCTTTAGACGTACAAATTGATATATGAGTTTAAACTGTAACGGATATTCTAAGAGAAGTTACTGGTACTGTAAAGACCTAGAAACTTATATAAATTAGCGTGATCTAATTGACTGTTTTTATTATTGTAGTCTGATACTTCAGTAGAAGTTGCACGACGTGAGACAGTGAGGCGCTTATATTTATTGATGATAAGGGCCATCAGCCATGTGTTGCACCAGCTAAAAGTATTATATAGGTCGGACTGCAAAGCAAGACTGTCACCTGGCTTAGTTTTTTCACAAAAAACGAGCGCAGTCGTCAGCAAATATTTCAATATATAAACGCATCAGGGAGGTAATTTATATAGATTAGAGATAGTAAGGGACCTAACAGAGAGCCCTGACTGACACCAGATTTTACCAAACAAGGTGGTGAGCCACTCTCATTGGCTATTACGGATGGAGAATGGTTAGTTGGAAAGCATTCAATCCATTTTTGTATTCCAGGGTCAATATTTAATCTCCTGATCTTTAGTAATTGTAAATGATGAGGAACCTTATCAAATGCTTTGGCGAAATCGAGAGAAAAGCAGTCAATGAGTGAATCACAGAGGTACTAGGAGCTCCAGCTAAGGAATTTCAGATATAGTTGCAATTCTGCCCGGGTTTCAAGCCTTTAGCGCAAGGACAGACGTATATCCAAAAGACTGAATATTCGCTTTACGTTGCTGTTGTAGAAAAGAGATTAGGACGGATGATCGTAATGTTGGTTCAAAACCATTCTTAAAACCTCCTTTTGAAGCAGGCAAGTATTTTGAAGAGTGGTCTTTAGAGCAGCTTTCTATGCTAGGTTACAGTAATGCAGATGTGATATGAAAATTTTAATAAGAAGCGGTTTGATTGAAGTCAAGGCAACGAAGTTTGAGCGAATGGAAAAGTAAAAAAGATCACATGAACAGAATTTCGGCAACGTAACCATCATATTACCACGGCATTTATGGGATCATGCGCAGGTAATAAATGAAAAGACGCTTGGTGCTTATTACTTTTTATTAAGATTTCATAACTCAGCCCGGCTCAGGAAAACTGGAGATCGCTCAGATATCAACAAAATTGTTTACCACAGCCGGCACTGTATGGGTTCTCATTAACTTTTAGCTTTGCCACAGTTCCCCACGAGTACAGACAGATATATGCTTTGCTCAATTTAGAAACCAATTACACACGTGTAGACCGTGTTTGCGTCTCGTCAAGCGACACCAAATTGCTAGAAATAAATTAATGCTCAGATGCATCACAAGTGGCACGTGGAGCTCTTAGGCACGTGGCGTAAAATAAGCCGTTTTCAACCCAGTTAACTCAGCAGCTGTGACGATGATGCGTGGGTCGAACTAAAACGGTTCCTTTCATGAAAAATACATGCCTTGCTCGACATGATTAGTGCTTGCAGAGTAGCATCACAAACACTGAAGAATAATCTTATTCTCCTAATCGACGAAGTTTTTCTTGATGCAGTGAAACAAAGCCGAACAGAGAAACCGAAAAGAAGATATGTCTGCATGTTCCGCTTGTCTTCTTAAGTAGAGAATGCTTAAGGTCACGTAGTTAAAAACAGCGTGTACAATGTCACGGAAAAATAGCACCAAATTTGAATAGAGGAAACTTCAGGAAGAAGAAAACTGCCGTCACTGCAAGACGGCACTGCCGGGATGTAGAGACGACTGCAGCGAACTCTGGTTCTTAAGTGCGTCGTCCACGACTTGAAGCAGGCCGCAGTGGTCAGTGGCGCGCATGGGCGCCCCCTTTTCGCAGCGGAACGCGGCTCCAAAGGCGCCGAAGTGCCTCAGCACGGGGTTGCAGGCGTGGCTGGACCAGGTCGTGCAGAGGGTGCGGCAGTACGTGAGGAAGAACACCTGCTCGTCGGTGAAGGAGCGGATCTCGCGGAACGAACGAATGTTCAGCAGCGAAGAGGCGCTGCTGGAAGGACTCTGAAAACGGGCGCGCTCGAACTCGGACCAGGCGGCCGCCAGGGCTAGGAGCTCCTTGACGCGGCGGCCATACGAGGAGCCACACTCGCCTGTCTGCAGGAAGAGCTTGGCTCCGCGCTCGGTGAAGAGGCTCTCCAAGTCGCCTTTAAAGTCAGCTCGGATAATCTGCAAAATCGAGGAACGCGCTTGCTTCGACGACTATCGTAGCAGTGCTATTTCCCGATTTCTCGTGCGACGAGGCGGCCCCTGAATTGGGCCCTTTTAAAAACTTCTTTAAACTTTGTATCCTACTTGTTACTACTGTGCCGCAGTCCTAAGTATCCTGACGGTCCGATACGTCGCCTATAAGTATGAGAAGATTGCTGATTACAGATAAGAGGATGAGCTACGAATGTTGTTTTCACTTCAGCACTGACGTGGTGCCAATAGGTGAATGATATTTCACAAGTTCACTTCTTTTCTATGATAATTTGTGCTTATTTGCTGGCCACAAATGTGGGCTTTTGGATACAAAAGGTTAACACTCGGACACTTTCTGCGCAATGACAAAACATGCGCCGATCACTTTCACCTTGCGTTGTCAATTGTACTCTATGACGGCCGTTACACGAGTAGCTCTCAACGCCCAGGGATGCAGCAGCCACGCGCGAAGAGGCTTTCGTGTATCTGCGTTATCCTGACTCGACATTCTGTCAGTAATTCTCAATGCCTTGCCACTGTGGTGAGAAGTGGGGCAGCTTGAAGCAGCCTTGAATCGAGCGCGAAGCCTAGTAACATCGCACATTACAGCAGCGAAAAGGTATAGTTCCTACCTCACTGCCCCATCTTTCTATTTTCGCGTCTGGTAGTATTTTGGCCTCGCGCAACTGCGCACCACTGTCCCGGCAGAACCGTCACGCCCAATGGTTATGTCTACGTCGCAGCCTGCAGAACTTATGAAATTGATCATTGTATCGATGGATAAATCGGTCAATCAGTCAGCACACCAGCCAATCGCTCAATCTGTCAGTCATACATCATCAATAAATCAGCTCATCAGTCAATCGCCGAATCTGTTAATACATTAATCAGCTAAGACATCAAACATCACTCAGCCATCCAATTCAGTCAGTCAGCGACGGAGGCATATCGGAACTAGCTCATGAGAAACTAAAGACGGAACATATAGCGCTAAGAAACCAGGACGAACAAGGAAAGAGACACCACGTGTCTCCTTCTTTGTTCATCCTGGTTTCTTAGCGCTATATGTTCCGTCATGGCAAACCAACAGCCACTCAGAAACTCAAGGCACGAGGAAAACACTCTGCACAGTCCTTCCAATTACCGTTCCTTTTTGCTTTGAAAAACATAGGCCAAGGAATTCACATGCGCTGTTTGGTTATTCTCTTGTCCAACCCCACTCCGCAAGCCGACTTCGGCTAGCCGTGCTCGATTCCCGTAAGAATCGCAGCCTGTGTCTGAGCGGTGGCAGGGTGCCGCTAGTAGCGATGCTGCGTCCGCTAACTTGCATGTGAATAAAGCAGTTGTCAAATCGCCACCGTTTTAATGGGGATCCGGTACTTACCGACGGGTTAAACATTTGGAAGATGCGCGACAAAAAGGAGACGCTGAAACCGCCGAAATTGGCTGCCTGTAGATCCACGTTGTGCGCGTAGTAAAGTGGCGCATGAAGCGCGCTTTGTAGCACGGTCAGCTGGAAAGAAAGAACAAGCAAGTCTCACATGTCTCGATGGACGCCCGAACCGCGCCGTAAGAGAAGGGATAAAGGAGGGAGCGAAAGAAGAAAGGAAGAAAGAGGTTGCCGTAGCGGAAGTCTCCGTAAAAATTTCGTCCACCTGGGGATGTTTAACGCGCAGTGACACCGCACAGCACACGGGCGGCCTTTGCGTTTCGCCTCAATCGAAACGGTTTAACGTCCAAAAGCGACTTAGGTTTTGAAGGACGCCGTAGTGAAGGGCTCGGAAATTTCGACCAACTGCGGTTCTTTAACGTGCACTGACAATGCACAGTACATGGGCCTCTGGAAAATATGTTCCCTGTTCTCCCTCATTGGCCAAGCGCTACGGTTATTATTGCTGCCTAGCAGCGCGACCAATTATAACATGCCGCAACAGCAATGAAAGAGTGTACGAAAACCCAAGTAAATCGCAGCGCGCGGCTGCGCAAGGCAAGCGGACAACGCTACATCCGCCCACCTCTCCTAGCGTGCCCGACTTTAGGCATGTCAGTGAGTTAAGATGATGCCATGCGAACACGCACAGCACACGGGCGCATTTTGCGTTTTGCCTTCATCGAAACGCGGTCCCAGCAGCCAGGTTCGCACCCGGGTACTCCGGCTCTGAAGCCTAGCGCCCTAACCACTGAGCAACTGCGGCTGGTCGGTGTACGAGCTCTCACAGACATGTTACCATCTCAACCCCTTCCTTTCAGGTGGCACATATCGTGTGGTTTGTGAATAAGGGCGCACAGCCTCACTCACGTGAGGCTATTCCTTGCACAAAGATCAGGCGCCTCTTAATTATCGCACAGGTGCTTGGCTGGTTATGTCCAAATCAGCGTAAGAATTACACAAGAAACATACCCAACAATTATACCCAAACATGCCCAAAGCGTTTATGAACGCATTTTTTTTCATATAATGTAAGATTTCACTCTAACAATCAATATATCCGGAGATCACCCGACGGCAGACTTGGAATTTTTTTTCTATTAACGTTTTTGCTATCGTCAAAAGTGTTCCCTATTGGTTTTTTTGTGGCAGTCTTAACCGTTCGATGCGATCGATGAAAACACTTTAAAAGAAAGATTTTGCTACATATCAGAAGAATGGACCGTTATTCACAACATTTTCATAATATTGTCTTGCAATTTTTCAATGTTGAAAATTTTTGTCCGACGTTGTTGGACATGGTCAGGCAGGGTTTAACCACGTTTATACTCAAAGGTCGACAGATAGCATTTTGGCAATGGCCCCGGCCTAAATTTGGAGGTCGCAATCGTGTCGGGCACGCTCAGTTATGATTGAATATCGCTTTTGGCCTAAATAGGCCAAAGGTCAAATTTCGAAGGTGGGCCGGTTCAAACCCTTGGGGATGACCTGGGCCAAATTTGGTGGTAGCCATCATGTCGGCCACAATAAATTATGGTTAGACATCGATTTTGGTTCAAATTGGCCAAGGCCACGCACTGGCCACGCGCTTCGTGGCCCGCTTCAAAAGCAGCGTCCCTCCTTAATGCAACGCGAAAAGAACAAGCAGCCGCAACCGGGCAAGCGTCACACCTCGCCGCTGAGGCAAGCAGCATTTTTTCAGTGCGATAGTTTAGAGGCCTTGTGCGACAAAGCGGCAATCCTTCGCATTGCACTCTTAAGAGTAGCTTCAGCGCCGTCCAAGTTTTCTTCGCAAAAATCAAAATATGCTCAAATTTAGCATTAGGGAGTACCGTAATCATCGGTCAATTTTATTGCGAAAGCAACACTGTTCGAGGTTTCCACTCTTGGCCGTCGTCCCGGAGAATCCACCATTGACGTTTAGCGTGACCTATGTGTGACGTCATACTAGCTGTAGAAAAGCGGGGCCCCAACTCGGCTCATCGCGATCGTCCCAGCGAATCCTCCACGGTATGTCGGATGATGTGTATAAGGTGAAGCTGCAACGATGTGCTGCAGCTAAGAAGCGGCGGCGTGCGGAAGAAACAGATGAAGAGCGGGAACAACGTTTAGCTAAACGGCGTGCATATTGTAGTCGTTATGGAGAGCGCGAAAGAGACGCAACAACGACAGAACGAAGCGAGCTAGAGACAACGCGCTCAATAGACGCCAGAAGAACGCGCCGCAAGACTCGAGAAGCGTCGTAACGCAGATGCGGCTAGAAGAAGTGACACCTCCCTTAATGACTCTTCAACTGCGGAAGAGACCGCTTTGAATTCTCGAGAGCGTCGGAATGAGACGCTGCGTAGACGACGTGCCGAGGAAACGAAGCTTTCGCAATTCGACCTGGGTTAACCAAAGCTAAACCTCAGACAATTTTTTTTTCTTGCGTTCAGCTAGGAAACCAGCGGTCAGGTAGCGTTGATGGAGAGCTTTTAAATGAGGGACTACTGCTTCGCTTAAATTTGTTTTCGCAGCAGCAGTGCTGTTCTGTGCAAGTCATGTACCCTGTCACGAGCAGTCCTTCTCCGCGCCTTCTGTTATTACGCTTTTTTTTTTCACGTCGAGCTCACCTGGTTATTCCAGTAATCGAACGCGAAGATGCCCGCCTCGGGAGTGTTCCACGTGAATTGCAACCACTTGTAGTCGTCGTCGCTCACGGATAGTAACTTCGCCGACGCATGCAACCAGTAGTCCATAAATGAGGGCTCCGTCACACCGTCCACTACCAGGAAGTCCGCGTACATGGCAGACAGGAAATCGTCCAGCGCTGTCAAGTTTTTCGGCCACACATTGATTTCAAGGTCTTTAAGCTTCCTTGTCACGTAACTAAGGCCGGCTTCGCTCCAGGGCAACAGCCGAGCAAACTTCTCCGCGAGCTCGACAAGATGCTGGAGCATCCGTGACACCTCCTCTCTCGCGGTTGGCGAGAATACGGCGACAGCGCTCTCTGAGTAGAGAAGGGCACCGAGCTTCTCCGCGACGATGCTGTAGCAGTCAACGGATTTAAAGCGTTTGGCCTCCTCGCTATTTCCGGCGATGATCTCGAGAACAAACGATGAACCAAGCACCGCGTACTGCTGCGTAAGCCACCATGACAAGTGCTCCAAGATGTCGAAGTGTTCGTGCGAGGTGAATATCTCGCCTACGGCGTCTATGATCGCCATGTTGGACACGTAAAAGACAAATCTCTCCGGAGCTCGCACTTTCGGCGCAAACTGTAGCACCAGGTCGACCCATTCGTCCAGAGACACGTTAGCCGTCAGATTTGCCAGATCTAAAGGCGTGACCGCAGAAATCACAAGGCGGCGCGTCGTTCGAATAGTGTCTAAGGCAACCAGGACAGACTTTTCAATCTTTAACAGCCGGCGTAGTTCATCGCTGTTAGGAACGGCGACATTGTAAAAGGCACAAAACTGCCGGTAATACAATTCGCGCGCGTTGTTCGATTCCAGCGTGCGCACAACGTTGAGCAACTCCGAAGGCCTGCTGGTTCCGTCGATGTAGAATGCGCCACTTGACTCTTGTGTCGTGCGTAACGGGCTCTGCAGGACGCTGAACCAGGTGCGAATGTGCCACCTCACGCTCAGCTCGAACACCACGCGTAGCGGGTGAGCGCTCTTGGTCTGCCCGGTTGTCTGCGGCATGTAAGGCCAGGGGATGCCCAGGCTCCTCGCGAAGTCCCTGAACTGGCGCAAGCCGCTCCGGTCTTCGCTGCTGTCGATGCACTTGCGGAGGAACGCTGACGCCTTGGCAGACGCATTGAAGTGGGGCTGACCGTTGAGCAGCAGCTCAGCCATGCGTTGCATGTGTGTTCGGCTGAAGTCGTGCAGGAAGCTGGGAGAGAATCCCGTGCTCGGTTTCCACTGCGAGCACGTGAACGCATCGAAGTCGACACAAGGATCCACGCTGTAGTTCAGCGAGTCCTGGAAAAAGCTGGCGTGCTGGTAGCAGACGTCCGTAGTGCACGCGTCGTAGGGCGCGCGCGGCTTTGGAGAGAACTTCCAAAAGTGCCCGATCAACAGCACTCCGACGATCATCAGCACAATGGCCGCGAAAACTGCCGTATTCTTCCGCCACCTTGGAGGTCCTTGCAGTCGAGTAACGTCCCAGGACTGTTGCTGCTGCTCAGAGTGATGCGACGATGCCTGCGAATCGGGGCAAAAGCATTGATGCATCGACGATATGGTTTGGAAGTCATGCGGCCCACTGCTACACGACAGATTAAAAAAAATGTTGCACACCCTCTTGTCCTTTCTTGTTATGCTGCCGTGATTATAGATGACTCCATGTTGCTTCCTTTCAACAATTACGCTTTATGTGGAAAGTACGAGATCTGTTACATGTAATTATTCTTTTATGGGCACCTTTCTGAACGGCTCTTGTAATAGTAACCTTACAACGCCGGCTTACGTCACGCGTTCACGCGCCGCTACGCCTATGTCTATGGCTGACGGCCAACAAAACCGGGCACCAAACGTCCACCCTCAGGGACACTCATCAGCAGCGTGTTTCGGAAGAGACTGTCATATTAACTGAACCCTCCTTGTGCCTATGTGCAAAACATACACTACTTATAACCACTCCTACGAGTGACTGCAATTTCTCGTCAGCTGCGTTAAGAGCGTCGTTCCTCCAGCAGTACCACGTACACTGTTCGACAACGCTGAGCGAGTTTCGTAATTTGCATACAGTGGTCTACTTCATTGAGTCAGTAGACATTTGCACTTATCAACCAACCTGACGCTTTTTCATCAGAAGAAATATTCAGAGAGAGAGAGGGCAATGGTAGTTGGGCTACGCACAGTTAGAGGCCCAATATTGCACGAACGTGGACCCATCCTACAGTATGCGGTGCGTTTATACGGCTAGTTTATCGGGAATATTTAACACGATGCGGTCTTCTGCACGTAACAAAGCAGGCTTTTAACATGTCCAGAAGTGTTAACAGCAAAAAAATCCGGGACATGTAAAAGGAGACAGTGCTGTCGTTGCTGTGTTTCTATGCGTCTCTCTTTTGGGTTATTTTAAATTCCGGCATTGAAGAAATCGGCTTTACTAAGCACTCGCCCTCTACTCGCCCTCGCACTCGCACTCGCCCTCGCCCTCTACTAAATCGCCCTCTATGATTTGCAGAAGGCGAGGTGATTGCGTGGTATGACGACGCTGGCTGCAGCATCGGGATTGTGCGAACCGCAATACTTCTCTGAGCCATATAACACTCGTAGGCGAATTTTGTTACTAACTGCTTGCAGGGCAGTGTGTGCTCCCCGTCGGATACGGGTTTTGTTACCTTTGCGCCTCGGCTGTGTGAACGCAATCCCAATCTTCACAAGAAAGCATCTCGCTGTAGTATGTAGGTGCATATTTTTACTCTGGATTTACGATTAATCTATAAAGGGCTGATCTGAAGCTTAACCAAGCAATAGTGCTTCGGAAAGGTCGGCTGATGCTTAAGCAAAATAATTGATCTATGTGCTGCGCCGCCACCTTAAGAAGAAAAGTTTTCTGCGGTTAGAAACGTTGGGCTGTTTGTTTAGGTACTGAATTGCGTTGCAACGAGCGTTTCCTCTAACTGCTTTGTTCGTAACACAGAAAAGAATCAGCTACGCATATTATGTGAAGACGTACGAGATCCACCAAGGCTTTGTAGTCCTTGTAGTACTGTGCCTGTTCTTTCTTCGGTGCACGACGCGCAATCGCCGCTTTCGGTGACCCCTGCGCTGCTACCTTTGGGTGCTCGTTGTTCTTGAATAGAAATGACAGCTTCGCACGTAGGGCGCTCGGCTCCGACATTTCTGTTTTGGCAACTGTCTCTCCTTTTACCGCCGTCATCAGAGACGAAAGCTCTCGTCCAGTGGATTTGCCGGACTTGTACGCAGCGACAGAGTGCTGTTCCGTATTGTCCTTGGTCTCAGCCGGACCTCTGTCGCCAGGAGCAGGCGACGATGCCGCCTTTTTTCCGTCCTTCTTGCCTTGGGTCACCGTCTGTGGCTTTGCCGTGATCGGGTATGCCGGCTCCTCAGCTTCATCATGCGGTTCGCTCTCTGGCGTGGTTGGTGTGGACGGCGAGACACCACCTGGAGCCGTGTCAGATTGAAAAGTAGCTGTAATTTACATCCTCTGAATTATTCTTTCTGGTATTCAAATTTCAGTAAAAAACAACGATCTTTTTTTAAAATTTGCCCTAGCCCAAAGACACTCCTCTGTAACACGGATATGTGAATGAAAATAATGTGAACCTGGTGCCTGGAGGCACCGATAGCATTTTTACAGGCAGTTCAGATGATGGGCACACTACTAACAGTATGTGCAGCTACAAAGACTGTGTTCAGAGCGACTGAAAGTTCAATTACAGAGTCACTATTACACAATTATTATTGCAAACTTCTCAGGACTTGGACGCACTCTGGAACTAACTAGGATAACGAAGCAAAGTTTTCTTTTCTACGCCTGGCTTCAAGGTCGAATGGGAGGTTTTACAAGAACATCTGATAATGCATGCGTCCGGAGATGACGTCGGGCTCGCTTTTCTTGGTCGGAGTTGCAACACACGCTGGCGTTCGCGGATCGCTTGATGCTACTTTGAGTCTGATGAAAGAATTCATGGTAATCACTAACACTTCTGATAAATTTGACAAGAAGTCAGAATGCGTTTGATCCATCATGCGCTTGCTTTATGCGTATCATTGCTTGCATCATTAAGCGCACGCTGTTTAAGGAGCGCGCTTTCCCACAGACATGAACACATTTCTCCAATCACAGGGCAGCAGTTGTTGCGCTCCGTAACAAGTCCTTCTACGTATAATATAAATGAAGCTCGATTTCAAATGAAACATCATAGTGGAGGGTCCAGAATACTTTAGATCACCTGGGCTTCTTTTTCATGCGATGATATTGCACAGGACACGGACTTTCTGCGTTTCAGGTAGATAGAATATGGGGCCGCCGCAGCCGGGATTGAATCCCACGAACATGGAATCCATCTGAAAACCAGCTCTAGGGAGGCGTCGTGTAGAGGAGGAAAGTAAAGAAGAGATGCATCGTAATATGCAGTTACTGTTGTTGTTGCAGTATATGAACACCGGGAAGGCGAATAGTAGGAATTAAATGATTCGACACAGAACAGCACGTCATGTGCCGAAAACAATACGTCGTCGCATCAGAACACAAAGGTAAAATAGTTTAAAAGTCCGCCGTGATAGCTTGGTGGCTAAAGCGTTCTGCTGTTGATCCCAAAGTCAAGGAATGGAATATAAGGATATTTTTCAATGATTAGAAGTCTGCATGGGCCTCTATAAAGCACGGCAAACCTTTTCTATGCGCACTTCTGAACTTCTGGAGCCGGGAGAAAACCCCAATTTCCACTCCTGAAGATTGCAACGGCAGTTCGCATTTTACGTTGCCCTTCACTAATGCGAGAAAGGAGATAGATGCAACATCACAGCCGTTTCCTCTAAATGGTGTAATTGCTGCAACAAAAATTCTGGTTCTTCGATGATTTCATACCTCTGTCATCAACTGCATGCAAGCGCAGTTAGTAATTTCCCGACAAACTTCGGAAAAATTTAAGCATGAACATATATTTCGATTTATTTTTCCTCTATTTCTCAGGCTTGACTTCTACTTCTCGCTTTTTTTTTTAAAGAACACAGTTTAGAGTAAGCTGGAGCAGATACAATTATTGCTTGAGGCATTTCCACTGAAAACGCGCATTCAAAGCACACGCGAGAAGCATTGTCATGGTAGGTGAACTGACGACTGAGACGCCAGATCAACGCCCGCGCCATCTGTTAGACTAGCTTATCAACCAAATTAAACATTGGCCAATGATTCCTGTAACAAATAATCAGAATTTCAACAGCAACTCTGTGAAAGTGCAGCGGCACTGCTGCGACGTTTTTGAACACAGACGCGACGACGGAAATGAATTGAAAGCTTAGATGCGAGAACCGGACGAAAATTCGTACGGTCTGGCACAACCATCCTAGCACGTCAAAAAAGACTAACTCCGATGAAGAGAAAGAATATATAGAAAAACTACGTGTTTAAGGCTCCCGTTTATTCCCCCCCCCCCTTTTTTTTTCAGGTCAGCGTCTATCTTTTCAGCTTTTAATATAGTTGGGAGTATAAATTTATTAGTCCTAGAAGATTTTTTTTTTGTGGAGGGGTGCGATTATGTTCCTGTTCTTAAACCTGTTGGTTCTTAAACAGCGCCCAGCGCCCCACGAATACCTGTGAAAGGTATCAGGGGCATTAAAAAAGCCGCGGACAGTCTGTGGTTACTTATTAGCTTCTAGCCTAATACATTGTTTAGCCTGCTTTATGATGCAAGCGATAATATGCATGCGAACAAAAAGTTCGTGATCGATTAAACGCGTTCTGATTTCTTTGCAAATTCATGACAGGCGTTTTCGATTTCCGTAATCTCTTTCATCAAATTCGAAGTAGCATCAAGAGATTCGTGAACGCCTGCGCGCTCGGCTGATCATGTCACCACTCCGACCAAGAAAAGCGAGCCCATTGCTATATCTGGGCACAGCGCAAGAGCAGCTCTGCTGCTGTAAAGCACCCCATCCACTTTAGACAGAATGCGTAGAAAATAAAGCTTTGCTCCGCAACTCTCGTCACTTCAAGAGTGCGGCCAAGTCCTGCGAAGTTTGCAACAATACATTAACTCAGTTCTAGCACTGTGAAGAGAGGCCGTTGTGCTGTCATACGCAGTACCAACGACAATGCGCAGTGATGAGTGATGCGAGCTTCCCAGCATTACCTTCGCGGCGCGCTCGGGCGCTGTAAGCATGCAGCGGCAGTAGGGTAAATCTAGTTGGGAGGGCTTCACAGGAAATGAAGGACGGCACTCAAGCACTGTAGCGGATGGCACGAAGCACCGCCTCCGGTTCCCTGTGTATCTGCGCCGCTTCCTTGGATGCGCGGCCATAAATACGTGGCCACGTCGTGCTCATACTAAAAGAGGCCCACCCTATACAAGGGCGTATATGACATACCTGAGGATAAGGCGGCATCAACCCGGTCTGCTTTCTCGTTCCACGACGACGGACTGTCCGCCTTCCAAGGGCCCACTAACGACGCTGTGTCCAAGTTATGAGCGGAAAGCGTCGGTGAGGGTGTCAGTGAGGACAACGAATCCACGGCCTTCGGAGAGGTCCTACCCCCTGAACCACTGAGCGGAGGTTTTGCGGAACTAGGCTGTGCGCCTCGGGTCGGTTGTCGGCGTCTCTTCCTGTCTTCCCCAATGTGGGCCGGTTTAATCGATGAATTCGAAGACGCCTTCTTCGATTTGCAGCCAAGGTTCTTATCGGAACTCGCTGCGTTGCTCGTAGCGGCGGGGATATCCGAAGGGTTGGCATGCTGCTCTCGCTGCGGCTGCTTTGACTTTTTGCTTCGCTGTTTCTTAACGGGAGCAGCAGGGAATGGTGGCGATGATTTTCCGCCGCCGTCCATTTTCGAGGCGGCAGACGCAATTCTAGAGCTGGAAATGCAGCAGCGCAGTCCAGCTGACCGGTACCAATGAATGCGTGAGATAGTCCGGAGACAAGGCGCTGGGTGCCGATTGCGCTCAGTGGCAGCGGTCCTTGCGCCTTTCGTGGAGCGGAGGTACGTGAAGCGCAGGAATTAGCAGCGCTGTCATGAGAGGCGACCGGGCAGGCAGCGAACAAGGGCAACCGATGCCTGCTTCTTCGTCTTCAATCGTTGATGGCACGTGCCAACAAGGGGTCTTTGGTTTAGCTCGCAGAAAACTGAGGTGACAATTGCGAGATTCGCGGCAGATAATTTATTGATCCGATATTTCAATCACAAGCATTAAAAAAAATTGGTGAACCACCAAAATATTGAAATAATAAGACGTAGAAAGCAGGAATAAAATTTTGTTGCTATTGTTGTTGCGTTCACAGTCTGGTGTCATTCGAGGACGTACTTTCTCCTTGATACAATTTCTGTACCATAGCATGGTCGACTCATGTGGCTTATAAAGCTGTTCTAAAAGCTTTCTGTCTACACAGATGTACTGATGAAGTAAGTGAAAGTAAGTAGTTGTCTGGAAGTATCACGGAGGAAATATCTGGGCACTAGTACCGGAGTTAATGCGCCTAGACATGGCTGAAGACGAGGGCACAAAAATATGACGCTAAAGCATGTACTCTCAAAAAGTGCAGATCTATTAAATGGCACAAGTATTCGTGTTTCAACTTCAGTTAATTTTGAGTTCCAGTCCCGAAGAAACCTTGTTACAGTAGCCGGGTTCACGAAAGGCACCACCGGCTGCCTTTTTGCTCTTATACCGCAGTTCTGCGACTCACATTGGCGTTTTTTTTTATTTAACGTTCAACAAACACTTCCTCACAAAATTAAAAAAACTCGTGCCTTCGAACCAGCCGATTGTCTTTTTCCGCCGCTCCTGCCCTGTTCACCAGCAAAATATGTTCTGAATGTGAGCTGGACAGCGCCGCTAGCCACTAGCCGCTAGCCACTGTTGGAAATATTCGTTTAGATGCGGACAGACCTGAGTGACTGAACCTCTGGTCATGGGACACATCGCCATGAAGCCTACTGACCAAAGTAGCAGAGAGTACGGGTGGAACCAGCTGCAGTACTGCCTGACTAAATGAAGGTGAGTGAACGAAGCAGTGCGAACTGTTCTGTCATCCTGAGACGTGTAATATACTGCCTGCTCACATTGACGATAAGTTACAACTGACAGCAAATAGAAGGCAAAGGAGGACGTGGTAAAGATAAGTGTTCAAATGGCCTAAAAGCCAAGGTGAACAGAGGAACTGACACTTCACACTGTGCAGATTAACAGGCCCGCTGATTTGTATTCCGCAGTTCATAAATACAATACGACACTGAAACCAAACTAAGCAAAGTACTATAAACTGTATTTATTCATTGTAAGAAATTCAGGGCATATGTCTAAGCATGTATTCACTTTCCTGGAACCATTTCCAACAGCTCGCAAGCTCTTATTTTTTTAAGATGCTTGTACTACCAAAGATGAAGTAATTTTTGCTTTGATTTGTTTCTATTTTTGTTTTTCTGTCAGCTTCTCTTTGTCTTCATTTCTAATTAGTAAAACTTCAGATGATGAAATATTGCACCGTTCGCTCTCCAACCGGTGTTGTCTCAGCTGATTTTGCCCAATTTCGTTACATTTAGCTAATACTCAATTTTCCACCCATTACAGGTTCTTCTTTCTTCAACGTGATTCTCGTTCCAGCAGAGTGGAACAAAACTCAGCGTCTCTTCCTAGAAAGCTATTCTAGTGGTTTTTGTGCATTGCAATATGATTTTATTTTGGTGAAGGTTTATGCTGTGTACGTCAATATGACTACCTGTCGTTACAAGATGATGGCGCATCTCGTACAAGAATTAAATGGTCCGTTGTTCAAGCAGAAAGATGCTACAACTTTACATATTGTCAGTGTATTTTAACAAGACGCAGGATAAAGTATGCACGATCAACCCCGGTCACGGAGCGTATGTTTTTTGTTGTCTTGTTTGAGTTTTCTCTAGGAAGATAGTTTTAAAATGCGTGTTTCTATTATTTAACGCCTGCTTCGTAAAATTTTCACCTACATAAGCATTCATAAATATCAGAGTTCTTTCGCACACACCACAACGTCGGTCATCACTTCACTGGAGTTATACACGTACATACTTGTGTAAACAACGTTCCCGCAACCGGAAGACAACCAAACAGCCGGGTTCGCACATCATCACTCTTGAGATCACCTTTTGCAGCCCGAAGCAGGAGCAGTTTGAACTTGACGCGCTACAGAATGCAGCAACCTTCGTACGAACTACGTTGCGCGGGTTCAGGAAGCGCAGACACTGCTCACTCCTAAACACAAGTAGGCGGCTCCAGCAGCCACAGTCGTAGATCAGTGTACCTGCAGATACGTGGTTGCAGTGCACTCAGGTTGCCGGATGTCCGCACGCTCGCTACGTGCCGACGTGCAAACGCAACACGGCGACATGGCACACACGTCAAAAAGTGGCGGACTGCTCCGGTACCCGCTCGTTGTCCGGCACAATGTCGCTGTGCAGAGCAGTAGTTTTCAGGATCCCTGCGGCGACGATTTCGTGCATCCACACGCGTATCACGCCTCATCGCTGGTTGCGAAATTATCAAACTCCTGAGCCGGCTTCGCGGTTCAGCCTGTTGCATACGATAAGTAAGCAATGAAGGTAGGCAAGGAATAATCTTAGATATCCTTCCTTTTCGGCTGATACAGTGCCGGAAAAGGTCTCGTTTAAGCATGTTATTGGTTTCCGAAACATGTCAAGACGCTGCTAAGTGACGAAACGGAAAAGATAAGTATAGAGTTCGTTTCTGAATACGAGGGGTACGAGGTGGAAGTTTCAAACACAGTCACGTATGGTGTTTGCGAGACCAGGTAACTCTTCCAAAGCAACCTCGCGTGACCAAACTTTCATTTAAGCGCCGCCTGCCACGGTGGGGAAGTTGTCGTGACTTCACAAGGTCAGGTGACTTATTTGGCACACGGCACATTCCATGTCCGTGCTGCGGACTCTTTAAACGGTCGCCGACGCCGGACAATTTTCTCCCGCGTTAAAAGCAAACAATGCTTTGCGAGTGTCATAGTTTCTACACCGTGATCGCTTCCTTTTTATTGTCTGGTAAGGAGTCCTGGATGAACAAGCGGTCAAAGTCCTCGGAAGGTACCGCAAGTGAATTTAAGGGGTGAGATTTTGCCTCGAGATCTCTTATTGAACGCAAAACTAGTTGTATACGGTTCATGCTTGCTTTCAAACTGACGAATCTCACATTGAAAGAAAAGTTCGCAGCGCTTCACAGCATTGCATTCTGCTATATTACCACTGAATGCATTCGGTGTGCCTGGCTTGAGCTCGGACCAAGAAGAGAGCGGTCAAGTATGCGAGCAGAAATGGCAGAAAAGGCAGAGTGTAAAAATCTTCCCCAAATATGAGTAGAGGGCACGTGTACAGGACTACTGAATAATTTCGCTGTCCGAGCGTGTGAAAATGTTGTATCATGATGCAACGTGTGTCTTTTCGCACTTATGTGTCACTCGCGAGGCACAGCTGGTTTAATTGCAGCCGCAGTGCAAGACGTTTCTTTATTACCAAATATCCCATTGTCCGCGCGTGTAGGAGACTCCGAGCTTGATTCGTTCGTACGAGAGACCACTCTTGCACGTCCAGTAGACGTCCAGGTGCACGTCGAAAAAAGCCCAGCCGTCTGTCAGGTTCTCATACTCCTTTGCCTGCGAACGTAGGACACATTATTGAACGCTTAATATTAACGTATGTGGCATTTACGTCACATCATGCATCATCATCTTCAGTCAGTGCCACGTGCGAGTTGACAGCTACAGTAGCGTCAAGCATCGTTGACTTTTTATTCTGACGTTTTGACGTCTCGCGGACAAGAGAGGTGAAGTAAGATGCAGTGTTGGCTGCATAACTGCCCAATCCCTTCATTTCAGCAGCGAACAACGTCCTTGCACAGCACTGATCTATCCGCTTTGAACGTCATTGTCTTCAAACATGAGCCCCTCATATGTGCGTAAAGAAAAAATCTCACAATTTTTTCCCTCCTCGCTTACCACAGAAAAACGGCGACAGATACCGCAACTAAGCAGTCCGCACCTGCCTTACAGCCGGCAGTGCTTCATTTCGCCAGGAAAATAATTTATTTTACTCAATGTCGGCAGCTGGTGCATAGAATTGCGTCTGAAATTTCATGTGTATGGGGTGGTATTGAAAAAATATTGTTAGCGTGTTAACGTAGTTACACCGAGTGGACGGGCGAAAGCATGTGTTTAGTCTGGTTGGCTCATGGTTTTGCTGTGTTGGATCGTCAGAATGTCTGGCGACGATACCAGACGCAGGTCAAGCTCTGATCGACGTTAAGCTGATCTGATCTGTTCGCGCCGCAGATAGAAGGTGATGAAGACGACGGCGGTCAGTTGACAGCGAAAGTAAGTGCTGCAGTCAAGACAAGGCGTGATCGGTCCCACTACTGCCTCTGGGTTTGACTGTCTCGCTGCTTGAAATATTCACTCCACGTTTCAAGCAGGTTAGGAACGCAGGAAAAAAAGAAAGGCCACAAACCCTTATGTTACTGCACTGGCACTAATCCGAACACAGTGACGAAGACCTCCGAAGTTCTTCTGCAGGAAACGTTTCGGAAAGCCCACTGGCTTTGTACAGAAATTTACGGTATATGTTTCAGTAAAGCCCACCAGTTATTTTTAAATATAGCGCCCTCAGCCAGCAAGATCTGTTTTGAGGCGCAGTAACACCAGTAGCGGCCGTACAAAGAAAATTAGTGAATTTTGCAAACCAGTTTGCTGGGTAATTATATTCTAATAGCTAACTTTTTATCTATTCCAGATAAGTGCCTGGTGGCAATTAGAGAATTGTTGCTAGTAGCTAGTAATGCACATATGAGTTCTAAAAATTCAGAAAGCGCTAATACGCTCAGCGCTGTGGAGCAACGTATGTCGACCATGCCGCCCTTCATCGGAAAGGCGCGCCGCGGATCTGAGCGATAAATCTTTGTTTACATGCATTTCCTCGGACAGTTGTAGCTGTAATGAACTTCGTGAAAGCATGCGAACAGCATTCAAGTTTGCTATCGAGTCAGCGTGGTCATGCGTTGCATCACCTTGTCCTTGAGGGAGTTTTCTCTCTCGAAGGCGTACATATAGCTGATGTCATCATCGCGGAATAAAATGTAATACGACATGTCACGTGAGTCGTAGTAGGTACGCCGGACTTTCAACGTCTCTCGGCACAGCACGTCGACGTCAGCCACGTATGAGCGCTCGCACTCCCGGTTGTCGGAATCCACGATGGGACCGCCCTTTGCACCGGCGTACACCATCACGGCCATGGTTGACGATAGCAGCAGTCGGAGGCCTTTGTTGCCGAGCTCGCGCAGTCGTGTAATCGCCTCCTTGGCTGCCGACTGTGTGTTGGACGCGCGCGTATTACCCACAATGAGTATTTCACAAAACGGTGTAAAGGCTACACCGTTTACACTTGTTACGTAAATCGTGAAATTCAGCAAGCGTTAACGTTGCCTTTTCTTTTGAAACCCTGCCCCTTTTACCCTCTTTTTACGACCTTTCTCTGCAGTATGGCGCTGGTGTCCTCCCACTGTAAGACTGCTACAGAGCATGTACTTATATCCGCTTATAGCCCCTACGTAGGCACGCAAGCTCTGTGGCTGCGGTGTTTAAGTTTCCCGCGTTTAGCAGCACGGCCTAAACGTGCATGGCGCACAGCATGGCGGTATGCGTCTGATCTTGTGACGTAGCGGATAATGCGACTGACTGCGGATCACAAAGTTCTAAAGGGCCTAATTCAGGAAGACTCGTATATCGAGCACGGTTGCGTGCACAGGATGGTAGGTTTAGTGCTGACATCCGATATGACGCTTGGTCGAGAAAAGTCACAGGTAGAGCGCTCTCTTTAAAAGCGGATACAAATTTGAGAATTACCTGTTCAGAGGGTCATGTTGTTTTAGGGGTTATGGGGCCTGTCTGTGTCCGTGGATTATGGACGTTTGCACGCGTTTTAATGGGTGCTGGGACTCACTGGAAGGGTAATGTGAGCAATCTGATATGATCATAATCTACTGCAATTTGATTGCGTAATTTGGTGCGAAAAACCAGCATGAGATATCCGGGTGCCGGCATTACAAGCTAATGTTGTAAGAGAACCGCCAGTCGCTTTAGCATGTCCTATGGTATTTTAAATACGTACAATTTACTGAACCTCCTGCAATTGCATCTAGCGCTTGCCACACCTTGACATCGAGCGTACTCTGAACAAAATATTGCGGCTGGCATAACGCAGCAGAGGAAGAATTTGCGGGATATCTTACCGACACCACTGGGGCTCGCGTCTCTTTGCTCGAACTTAGGGTCGCGTGCTTTAAATGCGCTTCATGACATATCTAACGCAGCCGCGTCCCCAACAGCCTTCTGCCCTCTCTCAAGTCTTTTAAGCAATCGCCACCGTTGATCGGGTGGATCAGACGCTAACTTAGAACAATCTTCTTCAACCACAATGCAAAGTTTGTGTGTATTAGGAGGATATCTTCAGAGATCCGTGCTGAAAAAAAAAAAAACTGCCCGATCAGATATCAGTTTTGCTTCCGAAAACCGCTGATGGCGCTGATACCTGCACTGCATTTTCTGTTGTTTCTTTTTGGGTCAGGAAAGCGCTTCTTTTTTGTTAAGATTGTATCTCTCACCAGAACGCAGTTATCTATCGGTAGGGGATAATATAGTTTGGCCCTCAGTGTCCCGCGAACCATATCGTCTCAGTGCGAAGGGGTGGGGAACTTGCACGGCAGACCGCCGAGTTCGATGTCGCCGGGAAGGGAGCCAGGTACTGGAGAAGGTGGCGAGAGTGCTTTTCCGTACTCCAGTCGAGTACGCCAACGTATAGCATCGGTGATGCTGCGGACGTTGAGGGTGCCTGTCAAACTTTGATAGAACGAAATGAAGGCGTTTACGTCTTGCGTATTCTTTCGCGCTGTCTTCCAGACGAAGTGTCTAATGCGGTGTCCTAGTGCGCCGTCTCCTGTGACGAGTTTTTAACGTGGCTGCAGCAGCTCCGGCATGTGATGCTCTGCACCGGTCCCCTTAGCTGTATGCCAGCCGCTTGGTTCCTCCGTTTGTCCACCTATGCGAGTTTACATCTTTCCCTTTTCCTCTTCCCCATATCGGAAGGTTGACTTACACGGCGTATCGAGCATTAAGAGAGTCATTAGAGGACTTACGAAATTGGGAACTTCTCCGTCTTCATAATACTGGCTGATCAAGCTGGCGCGACACGGCTCATTATCCGATGTCATCGTTATGTGGGTCTGTATTATGATGAAGTCGATGCCCCTGAGGAAACAAAAATGCGCCTCACTAAATGATTCTCCCAACAGTTTCTTTCAAACTTGGTTTCAAAGTGCGCTTATACTGCCTTCTTTTTTTGTTTTTGGTTCTCGCCGCCGCTCTTTGGGCCTTAATAATGCCCCAACTTTCCAGTTACAAGTCATACTCCTGTGTTGTTTGAGGACGTCTAGACCCTCATGCCGATGTTGCCTATCCAGCGAAAGCATGACCACCACAGTGCTCACAGCAATGCTGCCACCTCCATCAAATCGGCTCTCAAGAGCTTTTGCCCTTGGTCCAATCACTACAGACGTTGTTTGTCTGAGAGCGTCAGGGAGGGGAAGACTATGCGTACGTCACGTGTCTCCGATGGACTAAAGGTATTCATGCCCGTGTGATGACAATTCGGAGCACGCTAAAGAGTACCAGGTGGCGGGAATGAACGATCGATCGATCTGCCGTTCAATCAATCAATCAATCAATCAATCAATCAATCAATCAATCAATCAATCAATCAATCAATCAATCAATCAATCAATCAATCAATCAATCAATCGATCGATCGATCGATCGATCGATCGATCGATCAAAAATTGATGTGTGCACAGGGGAAGCCAATCAGCGCGCGAAATGTATTGCTGGCTAAGTATTAAGCAGACAACGCTCAGTAGGTGACAGAAGACCCTCATGGAACGTACTGTGTATTCGCTAGGCTTTTGGCGAATAGCCGAGCGTTGTGTGCTGTGAGTAGCCACAGGCCAAGGAAAGTAATTGAGTCCGGTCTCGAGTCCAGAATGGATCGTAGGTACTGCGTTCATGGAAAGAGAATAGAAAATTAAGTTGGTGTAGTATATATCACTGCAAGCTAGCGCTGGCGCAAAATCTACAGCTGGTATTAACAACGCTCCTGAATTGGAATGCTGATAGATTGCAAGAACAGCTTATGAATGACCCGCGCAAGCGCACTTGCCATTGTATTTCAGCGAAGAACATGGTAATTATGGCAGCTGCCTGGCATGAAGAGCTTCTGCGCTAAGCAAAATGTTCCATTTTCTCCAGATCATCTATAGTCAGCTATACATGGAACAGGTCTGAATATGACTAATGCTGGCAACTACCAGCAGGAACGCAGAGAATGATGCAAAGATGTGAAAACTGATTAAGCTGGTCAACGCGCTGCAGAGACAGCGAGAAACCGTAGCTGCACTAGAAATCCAACTCGGTGGCATTTCGCCTTTACGCAAATTCATCTGATGAATTGTGCAATTAGGTCCACAAAAGTTTAAAAAAAATTGTTGGTGGTTTAGTTCTGGTTAGACCTGGAGTGACGCGATAGCTACAGGTGGCCGAGTGGAACTTGCTCAGTTGAATTGCAAAGTCAGTCTTTCGCCGCTCCGTTTCGCTGTGCGTTCCTTCTTCATCTTCATTCCACTTGACACGGAGTACGCGCACAGCTGTTGCAGCTCTGTTTCGCCGGCGCGCCGCGTGGCTGGTCACGTGACCAACCACGAACTACGTGATCATGACGAACTACGTGATCAGCCACGGCGCCGCGCCCCCGGCAGCTTCTCCGCACCACGTCAACAACCACGTGACAGCGTGGCGGCGCAGCCACGCTGAAGGCTCGAAAAGCTACCGTAATGTAGCTATCGCTACGAAACAAAAACACAGGTGGTCTTAAAAAAAGAAGCCTTGAGTTGCCGTTGGAAAAACGTAGGGCAAATTATTCTGTGCGGTTTCTTCCTTACTTTACATAGAAGTATTTCATGCCCTATAAATGGTAACAAAAAACAACGCAGGCACTTCCAGCTTACTTCATTTACACAGTGCAAAATGGATGCATATTTTCGGACGCGAGGCGGCACAAAATCGACAAAGGCTAACCCAACAAATGATAGTTAATTTTCTTCAACGGAGTAAAAGATTTATTTGTTTCACACGTGGGCAAATTTGCGGACAAATTTATTTCCAAAGCATAATATAGATGAGGCCCGTTAAAATGGCCAGATGTACAAAATTATTTCTCGATAGATGCATTACAAGACGTATGGGAAGTACCAAACGCACACATAAGATTGTTCTACACTATCACAAAGGAAATACATAGTGCGACCTCACCTTGAAGGCGTTTGCGAGTACATCTGTGCCGTAAGGGAAGTTATTGCTGAGTCCCAGTGCACCCAGAGCGCGCATCTTGTCCTTGACGATGAGATGCTGCAGCTGCTTCTTGTCTAGGCTGGGCAGTTTTTGCAACGTCCCCTTGTTGTCGGCGGCGAGATGTGAAGAGAAGCTCAAGCCCCCTAGCGTTGTCGCGGAGGTGGCCACCGCCTGCGGGGAGAAAGACAACCATAAAATAGTGAACCTAATTTCCGTACATTGCAAATCGCCTCTACAACGGGAAAGGATGAAGTGTTGCCCTTTCTGAGTGTAACGACATTAAGTGGGCATCATAGGAGGACGGTGCACCATTCTTGTCCTGATCATGGTTTGGCAGCAAACCATGACCACGATTGTTGTTAATTTTAAGTTGCCCAGTTTACGCCCAAAAACATAAAACAACTGTAACTTTAGAGGGCCTGTCTATTGTTTCTTGAAACATCTGCTACCCATCGACCGTCTAATTTGGTAAATATTCGTTGGTTTTCTCTATTATTCCTATTTTTCATCATTTAATAAAAGTCTTGTTTCTTTTTGTTTTGGACGTCATCTGGAAGCTTCATGGCAGATCAATATTGCTTTCTGCCAATTCACGTGGCACCTACCAAATAGCAGCTGGGTGGACATGCGGCAACGTCGAAAGAATCAGGCTGCATGGAATGGGCGCCTCAAACAATCGGTTCTCTGCCGTTCGGTGCGTGTGACCGGGGCCCGTTTCCGAGATTTAAGCTTCTGCCAGAATACAATCGGCATTCAAAGCTAGCGTTTTGCGCTTTCAAACGTTTGGCAGAGCTCACCTTTTTGAAGACTTCCCACGCGTGCTCTCCTTTGACTGGCTTCAGGTTCCCGTTCACTACCGATAGTTCGAAGAACACGGCATAGTCACATATTCCTTTCGTGATAGGATCCTCGTTGCGAAGCGTCTCGCTCACGGTGCAGATCGCCGTCTTAGAACTCTTCGTCGTTGTTGTCGTTGTCGTGGTCGTGGTCGTAGTTGTCGTTGTCGTAGTTGTTGTCGTTCTTATCGTTGTTGTCGTCGTTGTCGTTTTCGTCGTCGTTACTCTTTCACTGGCTGCGACAGGGCAGATTGCGTGAATTGAAAGCACGATTTACAGACTTGCTTACCGAACACTGGCGTTCAGTTTACAAAGCCCTTAGCTAGCGGGCTTGCTAGAAGCTGAGATTAACCGAGTTATTTAGAGCATTCGTGTAGTTGGCTCGTAATTGTTCAGAAATTTGTGCCGTCTGGTTTTAAATATCTTTAGTTAGCTGGCCAAAGGGTAGTTTAACAAAGCTATTCTTAAGTATCCTCCAAGTGCGGACACTCGCAAATAGTTAGTGCTTTTCAGTTTGCACAGAAATTTAGGTAGCAGACGAGAGCCCGGTTTCACAAAGGTTTTAGCGAGCCAATATAGGTTAGACTTGTGCTTGATCCTTCGGTTCTCCACCTAACCGATCGTTGGGATAATTAATAAGTATTCGTGAGTGGCAATTTCTCAGTGAAAGGGTCGATCACGATGCAGTTTTCTGCGCTTACTTGATCGGCTAACGCTACCCGCCAACACGAGAGTGCCAGTCGATTTCGAACCCAAGCTACGTGCACAAACTTTGTAGAGAACTTGGATATAATCTAAGATGAATTTTTTACATAACCTCTTTTACTTTTTCTCGTCTCGGTCTTCATCACTGCTTGAAGCTGCGCCACGCACCTTTTTCATGCGTCAACACACGTCCGTTGATCCAAGCGATACATGGAACGCAGCACCGTCTAAACCAGTGCCCGAGTGAAAAAAGTGGAACGAGTCGCCGTACATACTGCCCAACCAGTGGGCTGAACTTGGGCAAGTATATGTCAAAGCTGGGTCGCAGAAGAAAGGAACTCGCGTTGAGGTTTCAGTTTTTCTTAGCCTATTACTGCTGCCATTACTATCTACGTTTCTTGCACTGTGTCCATTCTAGAACGGCCGGCATATGCATGAACCATAACTGCGCAGACACTCACTCTCACACTCTGACACTCTCACTCTCTCTTCGTGCGCAAAGACTGCGTTAATCACTTGGTGGCAGTGCAATGTCTTTCCGCGGCATGGGTTATGTGCTGGTTCAAGCGCCTTTACTTACTGTAAGTAGCAGGAGTCACGGTGGCAGTCCTTGGCGTCGAAGGGGCTTCCACCGTGGAGAGACGGCCAGTCGTCCGAATGTCCAAGGTTGCGTCGGTTATAACGTCGAACCTATTGATGTCCTCGTCGTCTGAAACAAAATAAGGACATCGCAATACGCTGAAAGCAGTTCGTTGTGCAAATCACATTCAGCGACCACCGTTACCTGGATTACTGCACAGGTGGAAAGCCCCAGAGAGCAAGAAACGCTTAAAATATGAAAAAGAAGCCTTATTATAATTTCCACACAAGTTGTCAATATGACCGAACCGATTGCTCCCACAGGCAGGAGTGAATGTTGTGGCTGGGATTTTGTTTCACATTCCAAGACAGTTCACTCGGTTCTTCCGCGTAGCAGAGTGCGCTTGTGCTGCTATTTTTCGGCGTTGTAACAATTTTTATGTAACGGTTACAGAGGTTCGCCTTGTAACTGTCTGGATGAAACAATTGCCTTCATTGGCAACATTTGGTGACCCTCTATTTTGCCACAGTGTGGTGCGTAAATAATGAAGAGCAGCATATAACTCTCATAAAGGCTATCCTTCATTACCGGTGTTCCCCATACAGCGCGTCAATAAACCGGTTGTAATTTGCATTGTACTGAACAGTACTCACTTAATTAAAGTGACTTGTAATAATGAGTATTATACATTGCCGTTAAATACATCGCATAAGGTTATATGTAGTGTAGAAGTTCCATCCTTCGAAATTAACAAATGGTCTGCTGTTAGTATGCCACATTAATAAAAAACTCAGAAAAGTCACGATGTTTACTCCTTTGACGTGATAAGCTAAAAAAGAAAGGACAGTTGGTACGAACAAAACCACACTTTAGAAATAATAAATTGTCTTGCCTGTTTGTAACTTTGGAGAAATTTCACTTCCAAATAGATTTTTCCTGAAATCAGTTGCTGAGCAGCGTGGATGACAGCCAAGGATTGTTTATCGAAATTTTTTGTTTGTGACGAATATTGTCGAAAGCCTAGAAGAACGAATATTAAGCTCTACCACTAGGTTGGTGGCTTTGTGGTATGAACATCCACCTTCTACATGGAAGCTGCGGGGCTTCATCCCCAGTTCCGCCGGGTACACAACAGTTTCTAATGAGCACAAGCTTTTTTTCCCCTTACCTGGTGCTCGATTTATTTGGGATGAAATGCTTGGAAAATTGGTCTTTGGCAGCACGGGTGTACACTAAGATACTTTGAGCCATGTCGCTTTTAAGCAAAGGTTCCCTTGCGCTATTAAAATTCACTATCATCATCGTCAAAATTTAATGTCATCAGCATTTAGACATTGCAGCCAGTCAGCCATGAGAGGCCGTAATTAGAGTGTCACAAAAGGCAGTAAATGTTATGTGCGGCCACAAATATCCTATCGCGGATTTCCAGCTGTTCATGGCTAATCCTTGACTGATGCGTTTTGTCTCATTGATGACTGCGCACAGGACTCACCGCTTGTTGTGCCTTGTTTATAACCTAAAATGGGAAAGATAAAGGCGCTCATGAGATGTGATTAATGACCATTATATTTAACCGTGAGCAGGTTTTATGCTGATCGTTCTAATACCAAAGCACGGGCTTAAGGGCTCAAGAATCTTGGTTTCGAGGCAAATGTGAGGTCTTGTGAAGAAAGTTTATACTGATGTATTCAGAATTTACGTAAGCGAAAGCTCTCACAGTAAGATCCGCGCTAATTGGCGCGCAGAGGTGCTTTTATCTAAATAACTTCCAAACAAGCTAAATAATCTGTGATTTATTAGCTTATACACTACAATACATTGCCAAATACTAGCACACTTCCCCCACACAGAAGAGTAAGCACAAGTTTCCCAAAGCTCTAAGCTACTGATGACACGGGCGAAAGTTGAAGCTAGAGTGACTACTTACGGGCAACAAGGCCGACACAGATACCCATAATGAGAAGCAGCATCAGCGTAATGAACACCGCCTTGAAGAAGATTATAGCAAACGACCTGCATGATAAAGAAATTAGCATCGCGTTAGATCACTGCCTCCGGGCAAAAAAGCAACACCGAACGAAGCTCGGCGCTCACGCTACCTCTCCAGCATTCTATGCAGCAATCGCAGGGCGACACCATAAGTATGCTCTAAGTAATCACGAAAATCTGGCGCTTAGAGCACAGCCGCAGCTGGCCCGCACTGTCCAGAACGTTAAACATGAAATTGGTTGCCATAAACTGGTGATTTATTTATATAAGGTAGGAATTTGTGCATATAAAATGGTGGTTAAGGAAGCGAGTGTTTGATCACTGCTCGTAATTCCTCCCATGATTGTTCTTTAACCGCCCTCAGGTGGTTACTCACTGTTTAACCACACTCGGGAAGGGGAGGGGGGTGTTGTTATTGCGCTCATCAGCACTTAGTGGAAAGTTTTTGCAGTTATTGCGCTACCATTGCACTACAGCTACCACACACAGAGCATAGAATTAATTGTGCATGCTCGCGGTACAAGTGAGAGGTCGAACCTGACTTTAGTGAATCTTAGCAAAGCGGAAGTTTGGGCTTGTTGGTATTGCATTTTTCAGAGACTTAATGCTCGTCCTGTTATCTTCATTTGTCCTATGTTTCTGCTTAGGTCCCCGTGAGAATTGACGGTAGTGGTAGCAGTAGCAGTATACGGCAGTTGTACACTAAAACAATATTTCCCTAAATGAAAGAATATAGTTCACAAGAGGCTGCGTTTCTGGAGATTACATATATTTTTCCTGCACCACTTTCAGAGTAAAAGTGAACAATAAAAATTCTCGAAGTAATAGAGAAAACATCCAAGACTTGAATTATTCTTTGAAACTCTTTCTTCATCTACGAGGGAAAACTTGCCAATACTTGCTTTTTCTGCTTTTCTGCAATGCAAGAATGATCAGATACGTTAACGAATTCATCCTTCATCGCCTAAGTAAGCTCTAGAAGAACCTTTGTCGAGCATGATGCTGATCGTGCGTAGCCAAAGGAAATGCTCAACTTTTCGCAGGTACAGCGGCTGTATTATAACGAAGAAATATGGCGCATGCACAGCTTTGTACATGAGCTAGGGCTCCAATTTGCAACGCCATTCTGAAGACAGACATCATTCCTCATTTGCCGGCATATTAGTTATCGGTTCATTTTCTAGAGCAGATCACTGATAATATATTTTTTTACTGTACCACTTGCGGGAACGTGCAGTCTAATCCATGGGTACTAGACAGGGTCTCCACTGCGTATTTTATAAATGAGCGAAGGTGCGTAATTTGATACTGAACTTCCCAGATTCAGAACAGCTTACCGAAGCGGCCATCAACACAATAAAATACTGCAGTGAAATGCTTAAAGATAGTGCGGAGTCAGTTTTTAAGCAACAAATTTTGAAAATGAAGCGTAAATGATCGCAAAATCCAGAGTTTATGCAACGAACGGGGGTATCAAATAACGCAACTTGCAGCCATGCGTAACAGCTATTCCACTAGATCGGGGCAGGCACAGGTCTCGATGAGTTAGAAATTCCTATTACAGTGCGGTTTTGGTTGTCGGCGTTGGTGGCGCCACAATCGTGGGCTGAATTAGCCACACTTTATTACTAGGTATTCGAATACAAGGCCCTTCATTCTTTTCTGAGTAGGTTGCACTTCAGCGGAATACAAACTCAATAAGTCGTGTGCAATAAAACTTGGTCCATTTAACGATTCCCAGAAATCTGAAACTGACCCACTATTTCCCGTGCTGTTGGTTGCTGACAAAGTTGTCGAAGAATAACCACAATAATCATTAAATAACGATGAAATGATTGTCTCAATTTCGACAGGGGTTATTTTATTCGGCTTCTATTTATGGAGGCCCCGGACTAATGTTTGAGAAATAAGCCCGCGCAAAGCAATTAAAAGCTGCCTGAAAGCAAGTTTGAAAGCGAGTCAGCAGCTTTTATCACTAAGTAAAAAGGACAAACGTACCTCTCCAAACGGTATCTGTGAACGCATACGCTGCAAAATAGATAGGAGCTCGAGTTAATATTGTACCGAGGGACATTGCAAGTGCGTGCAAAAATTAGGGGGTGCTTTTCTAAAAAAAAAGATGTTTATAATCTCTGGAATGCAAAGAATAATAAGTGTTATTGGTGCTTTGAAATTCGGCAAGAAAATTATTAGGCTTCAAAATTTCGTACCCATTCCATGTCCGCAGTTCATAGGGCACACAACGATGCTGCAATACTTGTTTTCCCAACAGTTCAGTGCCTCTGAGGCGTCCCGTATTCTGAGATGCATCATTTCTTTTTCCGCAGCGACATACAAGACAACAAAGAGTGATATAAACGGCAAGATTTTCTTTAGTATGCGACTTATAAACTAATATTCTGACTCCTATTCCTATTCTTAAGTCGCGGGAAGAATTACGCAAATGGTTTTAAGCACAACGGTTTTTCGGGATAGAAGGCATTATCTGTGGATTATGTGCATTCACTCGAGTCTTGCTTAAAAGAAAACTGGCCGATGATAGTTTATTTTTGTCGCACACAACTCACCTACTCTCTGTTTCTGCATTTTTCGGCATGAAGTGTGACCCGCTGACTTCTTTAACTGAACATGGCAAGAAATATGGTGTGACCTGAAACTTCTTAGTAAAGAACTGAATGGAACCTGGTTTCCCTATTTCGGTTTGGTTTGGTTTATATGAGTTTAACGTCCCAAAGCAACTCAGGGTATGAGGGACGCCGTAGTGAAGGGGTCCGGAAATTTCGACCACCTGGGGTTCTGTAATGTGCTCTGACATCGCACAGTACACTGGCCCCTAGAATTTCGCCTCCATCGAAATTCGACCGCCGCGGCCGGGATCGAACCCGCGTCTTTCGGGCCAGCAGCCGAGCGTCATAACCACTCAGCCATCGTGGCGGCAAGGGTTTCCCCATTTCAGCACAAGGTTCTACATGGTAGTGACAAGTCTTCCCTTGTCTTTCATCCTGCGAAAACTATCACTGAAGAAAATGATCCCGAAAAGATTTCAGACATGTTTTTATAAAAGAGTAAAATTGTTTTCCTTTAGAGACTGGTGATGAAAGGACAAGTGCTTGCCTGGGCACGGTACGTGCCGCAGTAATTGTAACCAAAATCACCTAAAAGAACCTATACTGCCAAAACCTGAAGTTCATAATAAGAAAAAAATTCATATGTGGATTACGGTGTTGAATGCTAAGTTGTGCAAACAGTGCATTAAAAACACACTACTCACGAATCCATTTGCAATTCTTTTTCATTTGAGAAATACCATGCTTCCTGGGCCCCATGAGTGTCATATCTGGGCGTAAAATTTACGTTCGCAGTTTTTTTTTTATCCTTGCCTAGCTCCGAGCTATACGATGCAGTGAGAATCGCTTTAGCGAGCTATTCATTGAGCGCGCCGACAGCAGGATGAACTTTGCAAAGGTAATAGAGCTAGAAGTTTTGAACGGAGAACTGCACGTCTCGTCTGCTGTGCAAGAGACATGCACATCAAAGTGACGCAGAGTAAATATGCTGATTCCTATTGGAGAGAAGTCTCGTGGTAAATATGTGTAGATTTTAGTTACCTTGTGTTGGGCGGGATTCCATCATGGTGGTTAGGCCTGTTGGAATAAAAATTAGGTTTAGTTCGAAGCAGAATAGTCGGTAGGAAATGGCAGGCTGTGCGCTATTTCTTTCGTTTTTTTCTTGGGCACAACTGCGGTTCGCATGTGGCTGAAGTCCGCACGCTCCACACGAGACATATTACAACGCCAGCTGCCACTGTAGCTATGTTTAAAACAATTCACAGGCGTCCATTATCATGCCCTCATCTCACCTCGTCAATCATCAACGTCGCGTTCCCCTTCTTACAAGTGCCAATATATTGTTTATGGTAGGTAATAGCGCAAGAAGAGACAATGGACCAACTCGCCTAACATTCTGCTCTAACCAATAAATTATCTTTTTTAGGAGCGTGTGCGCGTCTGGAGGAGTGCCGTTCACCCCACCCTTGCTTACACCACGATCTTTTTGCTTTACACCAGCCACTATTGTTACGTATGTGCCTCCTGCATTATAAAAGCCTGCCTGTAAAGTTCGTTTTCACTCTTGAGCAGGGCGGACGCTTCGTTCATTGGTCATCGGCGAGACATAACACGTTTCGGCGGGCGCCCCTTTACGTCGCTCAAGTTGCAGCGCCGCTCGGTAATTTTTATTATGGGGAACCTGCGCTGCCAAGGTGGCGCTGAAATTGTTCCATTCGGTGACTCCAAACTGCTTTTGTCAGCCCCTTGGGCCGCCGCAAACGCGAGAACATATTCTGCGCGATTAGATACCCTGCGTTTGGCTAACAGCATTCATTGCCTAGCTGCTTTCGGCGTAGCCCAGATAGCTGACGCACGGCACGTGCGCCTTCGACAGAGCGCGGAGGCTCACGCCAATAAGCGCCTGAAGGTGGCGCGGAAAAGTACTAAGAGTAGTACCCAAAACTGCTTGCTCTTCTCGCTAGGCAGTGTGTTATGGCGCTGCAATCGGCACCGCAAACTTCAGCGCAAGTTCCCCGTAGCCTCCGCGGGGAGGCGCAGTTCGAATAATGCCTGCCAGATCATCTGCTTTCTAATGTGACCAGCACGGTCGCCTCGTTTACTGATTATACACGATGTGATTCTTTACAGCGGGCGCAAAAAAAAAATTAGTGTCCGGAACGCAGATAAAACAGGTGACGTTGGTCTTGTTATTGCAGGGATGGGGTCAATTTTACAGGCTTCCCCTTGAATTCCTTCCTTTAATTTGTTAAGGAGTGTAGAGATGTGCGATTAGAGTTAGTAAGTTTATGGTCCCTAACAGAAGTGTCCACCGATTACAACTCGAACTATATATTGTGTCGCGAAAGAGAGTTATTCTTAGCAGGCCTGATGTTCACCTGGCCATGCCACTAAAAGCAAGGAACAACTCGGACAGGAAGCTGAACTAGGGGCGAGAAAAATTCTATTTGCGGAGGTATCATTTTTGACAGCGTATGCATGCAAGGAAACACTTCAAGAGGGCGACGTTTAGACACGGACTTTGACCAGTGGCAGTTCTGTGAAGGGGGCGACTGTGTGTGAGGGGCGGTGCCATAGAAAAGACGGTCATGTGCATATTTTTCAACTTCATTCGGACAAAGAAGGGGTTGGGGGATTCATCGTGAAGTTTGACTCTGCAGAAGTTTACTAGTCGAAAATAGGGAGGAGGACGAAGGGACTATAGTCACATCGCTCTAGCTCTGATATTCGCGAGCAGTCATGAACCATGCGCCATGAACAGGCGCAAAGGAAAGCGTTTGTGTGCTCACTCTGTTCCGAATACGAAAAGGTGGGCTGAGGCAGCGGTGGAGGTGGCCTTGCAATGGGCATGAGCGACGCCGACGTTGGAACAGGGTGTTGTGGTCGTGGAAGTAGCGGGACCGCCCGCTCGGCGCCGCTTGCGCTGGTGGCAGCATTAGCTGGCTGCATAGCACGAGGTTGTGATGGCGACTAGGTAAATACGGCGGGGTGACAGGCTGCTGCAGGGAGACGAAGGTGACGAAAAGCCTGCACGCCAGGCAACAAGGGAGGAGGAACCTGCTGTAAAGAGAACTCGGTCGCAGTGTGATAGCTGCTGTTGGTGACGCTAAATGGAAAATGACACATACCCACCGTGATGATCTGTATCGACTCAGGCAGCGACAATTCTTCTGTTCAAAGATGTCTGGCAAGAATGGACAAACGGAGAAAAGAGCGCTCTGAATCTTCTGAACCTTCTTCGCCCTTGCTTAAGCTGTCACGCGCACGCAGATGATAGTTTTTCTGGTTGTTATTACTGAAAATATTTATTTACGAAATTGAATCTGAACCCCTTTGTTGGAGTCCTTATTTTTGGTTTCCATTGGTCTAAGCTGCTACGGCGGCCTTGTCTACGAGCCATTTGTGGACCTCATGGCCTGCATTGAGCAGTGCGGCCACCCACTAGGTATGGGTTAGGCAAGGGATGGTGGATATGGCCTTGTTTTCCTGGCAGGGCCATAGCATGTGGTAGAGGTCCGAAATTTCTCCACAGCGCCGACATTCTGGCCCGTATACTTGTAGGTACCGGGTGTGGGTAGAGATATGGAGCTGTGAAATCGTTGGCTCGTATCCTTCTTCGCGATTTCTTCCTCACGGCCTAATTCATTAGAGGATGATCGAATTCTGATCGTTATAGCCTCTAGTTCTGCAGGATTTCAGCAAGCACTTCATAATTATGATAATTGTGCGACTGAGACAGGGGTGGTAATTCATAGGCGATGTCGTGGGCAAGTTCTCTGCCTCCAGGGGACCATATTATGAGTGCGCTTTCAAAGCTTGCAACTTTGAGGACCAGAGATGGCCTGCTAACCCACCCGACCCTTGATGTTGCTACTAACGACAAGGAGAGAAGTTAGGGCAAAATATATTGGAAAGAAACGAAATGCATCCGCACAAACAATATACACTGGTAGTTAATGCGCGAAACCGAGCTAGTCTTTTTCGCGAAGTGTCGACATGTTAACGGGAAAAGGACAGTCTATTCCACGACGCATAGATTTCGGCGGAGCGTTGTAGCGAAACACAAATATTTAAAAAAAAGGAGGCACATAGACCAGCGCAAAACAGTTGCTCGATACTAACTCTGTTAGCGCTGTTTTTATGCCGTTGTTTTTATACCGCTGTTTTCATGAAGGTCTTATACTCGACAGCATCGATAGAGGCATTCGCATTAAAACAGAATGCACTTTTGAACGCCACGAAAAGAAACAATGGCAAAATAAAGTAGTGCGATACCCAAATACGTGGCAAACAAAGCATGAGCAATTACCTCCTGGATAGAAAGCTGGAACAGAAATGGGATAGGAAGGCTTCACTGGGAAGGAGGCATTATATATTCTATATAACGGTAACGCTTACACACCCAATAATATTTGGGCTTTTTTGGCAGTTACGTGAGACTGTTTGAAGGGAGTTCGAGCAAAAACGGAAGGCAAGCACCGGGCGGCTCCTTTCTCGTTTCGTCTAGCGGACCTGTCAGTCAGGGCAATCCGAAAATGGGGTCCTCTTCGGTTCCAGAAGACGCACCAACTATGAGACCAGACCAGCTCTGGGCACCCGCCACTTCACCCTGTAGCCGCCGCCACAGCAGTCAACCCGAAGGCAGCGACGAACCTCTCGCAGTTCGAGAGAAACAGCGTCGGAGACAAGACTGCGGGGTCCGGACAACTTTCAGCTGAATCATACCCAACAATTCTCGACAAATTTTTTTGTTCACGTGTTGTAAGGTTTCACTATAGCGATGAATATATCAGCCGATCTCCCGTCGGCAGGCTTGAATTTTTTTTGCTATTAACGCTTTTGCCATCGTCAGAAGCGTTCTTCATTGGTTTTATATTTCAGTCTTACTGCTCGTTGCGAGCGATGGAAAAGATTTGAAAGATAGATCTTTCTACAAAACGGAAGAATGGACCATTGCCTTTATATTGCCGTAGCAGTACCTCACAATTTTCTAACATTTAAATATTTTGTTCAAGAATGTTGGACATGAGTCACACCGCTGTGTGTGCACGAGCACCAGATGGAGTTTATCTACTTTCATTATTCTGCATTCTGATGAAAGATGCAGTTCTTGGTGCCGAGTCTTGTTTCATTTCCCCTCACTCTGCGTGTACCTTCGCTAATGTGGAAAGCATGGCGTCACATGCCAGCGTTAGGATGAATCGAATTGTTGGGAACACGCATTCTTCAAACGGAACAAGACAGGGGGTTGTTCCGGCGCACCAAAGCCATGTCCAACATTGTAGGACAAAAATTTTGATTATTGTAAAATTGTGAAGTACTTTTTTCTTTGCTCGCATGGAGAGCTAAGACTGCCATAGAAATCCAATAGGGAACGCTTTCGACGATAGCAAAAGCGGTAATAGCAAAGCCTGTCGAAGAGAGATCTGTGGATATATAGACAGTTATAGTGAAATCTTGACATATATAAAAAAATTGCGTTTATAAGCTCCTACTCGTTTAAAAATGGTTTTGTCCAGAATTGTTAGCTATGTCTCAGCGCTCGGAATAGACATATTATAGATGTTGGCGGCTGGCCATACAATCTAGACACGTAGTGCAACTGACCGCCGGAATAAATCGTATGTACGGAGCAACATTTGCTTTTAAACCTGATTTTCGATGCAGAAGATTAGTCCTCAAACTGACGTTGAAAGGCAGGTCCGGAATTTTTCACCGCATCGCATGAAAATAAAACCTATTGCACTCACTGAAGTCCTTCGATATGTTTCAAAACAAGCTAGGATATCAAGTGTACTGAGGCCTTTGAAAATGTCTAAGGAGAAATGATTACAAGATATTGTGTGCATTCCATCAAATAGGTACTCCAGTACGTTTTCTGAGAGGCAAACACAAAGCTGCCGGGCTGCCGCCATGGCTCAGTGGTTGTGGCGCTCGGCTGCTGACCCGAAAGACACGAGTTCGATCCCTGCCGCGGCGGTCGAATTTCGATGTAGATGAAATCCTGGAGGCTCGTGTACAGTACGATGTCGGTGCGCCTTAAAGAACCCCAGGTGGTCGAAATTTTTATACTACGGCGTTCCTTATAGCCTGAGTAGCTTTGTGACGTTAAAGCCTCATAAACCAAATAAAGCTCTCGGCACAAGAACTGGGCTCCTGGACAGATGCATGTTTCTACTTCAGCACGCTATGAATTATAACGCAGTGTGTGCTGCTCAGCACATGCGTTTCGAGCGCGATGCATTGCCAGCCGAACAACAGCTGCGGTGATAGAGGCTTTATTATCACAAGGTCGTTGGGCGCCGCATTTCGGAGATGCCGAGCTTGAGTCGCTCGTAAGCGCGGCCGCTGCGACATGGCCAGTAGACGTCCCGGTGCACGTCGAAGAACGCCCAGCCGTCCGTCAGGTTCGCAAACGCTTTTGCCTGCGAGCGTATAAATCGGCATTCTTAAGGAATGTACGTTTACGCGCACACGCGAAACCGAGCAATAAATTAACACGAAAACTTTAGAAAGCTGCGAACTTGTGCAGCAATCAAGGCTATGCAAAAAAGGAATAAGATACAGAAGTTCACAATGTACTATTTGTATAAAACGAAATGCGATCAGCTCAGTTGAAAGCGGAGGAGCGAAACGAGAACATTTTGCTTAAAGGATACCGAATACACAGCGCTATTAAACCTCAGTTGAAAGACCCAATGCCACCGTTTGGCCAGATGGATTCCGGATAGATATCACCTGCATTTTCTCTACAGCAGCAACGCTTTCTTTAGTTTTTATGTTCACATTTTAGTTCACAAATGCAGTGAGAAATCGTAAAATGTTTCGCTGCAGACAAACAATAAACGAAGGCATATCTTTAAAGCTCACGTCAGTATCGCATGCGTCTCACAAGCTCCACCCTTCTCACTAGAGTCAAACATAAGTGATTACTTTACTGCAATGGCTCATGAATTAGTGGCAAAAATAAGTAACAGTTGAGGCTGAATTAATACCCACGCTCTTCCTTTGAGCGAGAAAATGTTTCTGCTTTAGCAGAGGCCGGTAGTTAATGTAAAGTAGCATTGATTTCCCATGCAAGAGCTCCATGTATTAAACACAAATCTACGAGACCCCATTTTCCCTCCTGCACGAAAAGAATGCCCGCTTACCATGGTTCCAAGCTGAATAGTGCATTGGCACCTGGTAGAACAGCTGGGTGACACCCACCTATTCCAAAAGTTGAGTAGACAGGGGCACTATGTCTCACCTTGTCCTTGAGTGATTCTTTGCTCTCGAAGACGAACATGTAGCCGATCCCAAACTGCTTGAAGGAGATGTAAGTGGACATGTCACGCTTCACGTAGTTGCTGCGCAGGTCGCCCAGCGTGCTGCGGCATATGGCGTCAATGTCGACCACGAAGGATCGCTCGCACTCCCTCCTGTCGAAGGTCACCGAGGGGCCACCCTTTGCGCCCGAGTACCCCATCACGGCCATGGTGGACGAGAGCATCAGTCGGGGACTTCCCATGGCGTGCCCGCGCAGTCGCGTGATCACCTCCTTGGCTACCGACTGTGCGTTCGGTACAAATGCATTACTCACACTGCGGTGCCTTTTCCAGAATGCGGCAAAAAATGTCGACGTCGCTTGGGCAAGCCCCTAGTGGCATTCGAAGCCAGTTGATATCAAAATGCGTTGAGTACGACTAATGTGTGAGTTGACGTGTGCAGAGGAGGGTAGAGAAAATTGGGAACTGCAGTAGGACCCTCGATTCAACATAACCAACAGAAAAAGATAATCAAGTGGAAGAGTATGTAGAGACAAGTATTGTACAGAAATTCAACACACAAAGTACAAATGACAACTGCAGAAGTAAGTAAACGTATTAGCTAAACAAAAAAAAAATAACAGCATGTCTGAATTGCTTTGGTGAAAGCTGTGGTTGCAAAATACCAACAGGACTGCTCTTTTTTTGACATCAATAAAATGCTTGCTCAATATATAAAAGCGCAATATATTGCGAACAGTCATCAACTTGGCATATGGCAAAAAACATAGCATACTATCTGCTTGTATTTCCAAAAGGCAGGTCGATCTTTGAATTGATATAGTAAGGCCAAAATATATGAGTATGTGATTACGTGAGGTGGGAAGTTACATGCAGTAAATTGGCGTAATCCTTCCTCGTCACACGCTCTAGAGATTGTGGGCGCTCTTTTTACATACGTAATTCGGAGCTTCATCGCCTTCATCCGCCTGACTGATCATGTGGGCGCGACAGGGTCCTTTTAGCGCCGTCATTGTTACATGGGTCTGTATTATAACAAAGTCGATGTCCCTAAGGAGAGAAAGCAAAAGTTGATAAATACAAGTATTTTCCAAACAAAATACTGCTTGCTTAAAATGTAGTGGAGCTGTTTTCGAAATTTATTGTATTCATTTGGAGGGAGCGGTTCGTGTTACTGCTCTAAGCCCATGGTTAATGTACGAACTGGTTTAGAAACATCTTCTGTTGTGAAACTAATGTTATTTGAGGAAGCCGATGCATTTCGCGCATTGTACATTCGGATCGTGGTGATAAACAGAAGACTTAATTGAGTGTCTTTGTATTCACAGCTGTACAAATTGGCTTTATCATACTGTTCGCGAAGTAAATGTCTCTTTGTACATTACCGTCAGATGACATTAGCAGAAATATTCACTGATTCCTGTTTGCAGCTGCGCAACGTAACACACCCATCATTTTCTTGGTCCGCATGTCATGATGATATCCATTTAGTCCACAAATTGTGGTTGCTAGCACTGTCTGTGACGCAGGACAGAGACAGAGGTTAGATTAGGCTAAAAACAACTGCCCTGCCCGCATGTGAAGCAGGACAAAAATTATTGTGGGACGAGAAAAACAACGAAAAACAATGTGTCCCCGCCGGTACCACTAAATATAACGGGCTATGTGATGCAGGACAGGCGGAGGCAGAAAGAACAAATCAAGACCGTAATTTTACTGAAGAACGTGTAAAAAAAAAGGGAATGAATGCAAATGCACCGCCGCACGCAGTCGTCCAGAGAGGACTGCTCATAGAGGCACAGCTGCCGTGCTTTTTGTAGCGGTGGCGTGCGCAGAAAAAACCCAGGTGCGGCATGCTCTATCACGACACATATGCGGGTCGCGACACCTCCTGCTACCCCCTCCCCCCTCCCGACCCCACAAAGAAAAACCTAAGCATAAGGAGAAAAAAAGGCCAAAGTAAAGAAGAGAATGGCTCAGTTCAGTGTGTCAAGTGCCGCTCCTTAGGTAGCCCAGGGGATCTCGCTGATATCAACAACAAAAATGGATGACTGCAGTAGGATCACTGCAATAGAGACCGTGAGACGATGAATTTAGGAAAGAGGAAATTTGGGTGGGCTCGTGGATGGAAAACAAGTACGAAACTGAGCAAGGACAGGACGGGGCCAGAAGAGAGACAGACGAAGCGCTAACTATCAACCCAACAGAAGGATCAAGAAAATTCCGCAAAGGTTCTGTGCTTATATTTCTATATACCTTTAGTGGCACCAGGAGATTTCGTTCAGCTCAAAGCGTTTAAAAAAACACGGCGCACCGGAATAGAAGGTTGTATTTTTAAGCACACTTGCAGAGTCTACCTCCCTAACCCTGCATACGAAAGGGTCGGCGAAACAGGAAATAAATTAAATGAGCTGCGTACAGGAGGAGGGATGACAAGTAGAGCGGAAGTCGTCTTGTCAGTGTTGTAGTAGGCAGAAACGACCAGGAGATAGGAAATACATCTTCACGAGACTTACTGTGCCTTGCCCAGGCTATTGGCGAAAAACCGAGCGTCGTATGTTGTGATGATCCATGCGCCGAGGAAAGTGATTGATCCTGGTCTGTCTTCCAGGGCTGCTCGCAGGTACTGCATTCATGAAAGACGGCAGTCGCCTTGCTGCACTGTCTCACTGCAACATCGCAGTCGTTATAAAGTTGCAGCAAGTATCCACACGTTTAATTAGGAATCCTGGTAGCCCGGAAGCACAGTTTTGTGAATGAACGGCGGAAGCGCGCTTGTATCGATTTCAGCGACCGATGTGATACTCATATCCGCGATATGACATATCAAAAATAACATTGCGTTTGGCTAAACTTTTTAATCGGACCTCATATTATCGGCCGTCAGCAATATTCCTCACCGAATTGCCTGACCTCTCCGAGTCGTAGTTCAGTACAAAATGGGTCTGGTCTCAAAATGATTTAGGCTGTCAGCGGAGAGCATCGAATGCTTCCAGAGCGTAAAACATGGTCGCGATGGATAATAAGTCGCCAAAGGAAAGCTCTAGAGAGTGGAGCGGCAGAGTTAAATAAAAAATAAGTCACTCAGAGCTATTCATGGTTTATACGTATTGAAATGAAACCACGAATGAAACAACGGTATCGCGTGGGGGAAGGTATCTAAGCGACTCGTTCCGGTTCCCTGTGCAGGAAACTCCAGCTATGGCAGTTAATTATTGCATGGTAGGGTTGTTGGCTAATTCTTATCCCAAAGAATGCAGGAAACTGCATTGTACCAACAATACAATTTCTCTCCAATCTAACACCTGACAAAATTACTGCGGCTGACTGAACAAAATACTTCACGGCCTTCTTTCGCTGTTTCTAAACAGAAGAAACGAATGTCTTCCTTCGAAGTTTTTGAAAATCTCCTTTTGTGATCGTTAACCTTGCGTGATACAGATGAATTCGTTCAGATGCACCAAATTATTTCTGCATAGATATCGGATGGGTATTAAAGATATTGAATGCAAGTAGAAATTACTTCATATTGTTACAATGCCAATGTAGAGGGCAACATCACCTCAAACGTCTTTAGAAATAAGTGTACGACGGGTGCTGAGCTGCGGCTGAGGCCCAGCGTCCCCAACGCAATCATTTTCTGAGTGACGATGAGCTCCTCCAGTCGGGCGGTATTCAAGGTGAGAAGCTGTTGAAGTGTGCCTTCTCGTTGCGGGGCCAGATGGGAAGAGAAGCTCACGCCACCTATCGTCTTCTGTGAACTGGCCACCGCCTGCGACAAGGAGGACAAAGAAAGGTAAGAACAAAATGGGACTAATTGTCGTACCTTGTAGGAGAGATCTCCAGCGGTATAAGTCTTTAGTTGTTAACCTCCAAAGCCGAGAGCTATGTGCAACAACCCTAAGTAGGCATCGAAGAAGAGTGCTGTGCTCCCAATGGGCCCAGCGTTCCGCAGCCACCACACCATAATTACATTAATTTTTCAGTAACAGCCACTCTTCGCAAGCTCAGAAAACACGTAATCTCTTCGGCAGTTTGACGAATGTTCAGGTGTGCGAGGTTGTCCCGGATCGAAAAGCTCAGCGTGCAGCAAACAGTACTAGCGAATCAATCCGGGGATTTTGAAATCGTAGAAGGCGGAAGGTGGTAGAAGCCGGCGGCTAATATAGAAGTATGCATCTCCTTATCGCCGGAGCTAGAGCTGAGTACGTGCGAATTAACGAACATGGTGTGGAGCTAGTTGCTATGCTTTCATGATTTGCTACGTAGACACATAGTCATAGACAGCACTGATACCGCCACCAGCTGCACAGAAGCTGTAGAGCAACATGGAAAGCCTGCCAGCGCCCATCTTTTGTCCTGGTATGTCTCAGGTATCCCAAGTCGTAGCCAAGTCTACGTCAGGGCAATCAATCCATGATTATGATGGACTCAGACTGTTGGAGTTTACTAGGTTTAAACATGGCATTCAGAGCAACGATAAACCTCTTCGAAGATATATCTCCTACCTGTGAATTCCTTTTGTGAGCTATATTATTCTTTAAAAAAATATCGGGGAAATGTTCGTTTCACTAAAACTTGTTGCTGCGCTAGTTGGTGACACATACTTGAAGAAAGATGTAGCGCAAAAGAGACGAGCACGGGAGAGAGACGCGACATAGACGAACGCTACATCAACTGAGAACGCGTATCCAGCCCGTCGGTCATTCTGAGGAACTCTGCTACTTCTTGAGACTTCTTAGTCAGGAAAGGGTCTTCGACATTAATCAACTTGAGGTTTTGAGTTTGCGGCCAATAAAGCTTTCGCTTTAAAACCTCAAGTTGATTAATGCTGAAGACCCTTTCCTGACTAAGAAGCCTCAAGAAGTATCAGAGTTCCTCAGAATGACCGACGGGCTGGATACGCGTTCTCAGTTGATGTAGCGTTCGTGTTTGTCGTGTCTCTCTCCCTTGCTCGCCTCTTTGCGCTACATCTTTATTTAAATGTCCGTTTATTCTCAATCTTCTTCCCATTTCTCATAATTGAGCGAATTATTATCGCTTTTCTCGGGAACTTTTTTGGCCCTTGGCACAGTGTTCTATACATTCATGTCCCTCCAACCGACAAGCAGCTGAACAAACAGGTGGCGGCATCTCCCAGAGGAAGGAGTACCTAGCGGCTTGAAGAATCTTGTTGCGTGTTGTTTTGAGCGTGTAAGCCGCGGCAGTTGTCCAGAGCCTGCGCTTCTGTTAGAACGCGTACTGCCTGAAAGGAGGCGCTACGCGGATGAAGTAAGTCAGCATGAGCTCACTCTCTTGAAGACTTCCCAGGCGTGCTTGCCCTGGACTGGCTTGAGGTCGCCGCGCACCACTGCCAGGTCAGAGAATATGGCGTAGTCGCATATTCCTTCCGTGATGGAATCCTCGATGCGTAGAGTCTCGCTCACGGTGCAGATCATCGTCTTAGGCTTTGTCGTGGTCGTCGTCGTAGTCGTGGCTGTGCGGAGGGCAGGTTAGACCATGATAATTGAGAGAACAAAATGTAGACTTTAGCGCAGTATGTGCCGTTCTTCTAGCGGGCCAGTCGCCATATCCACAAACCCGAGCTAAGGTCGGTTAAACATTTTTATGGGATGCAGTGTCACACCATTTTCAAATCGCCCTAAAAGGTGCAGTCGAGAGGCCAGGTTCCTGAAACTAGTAGGTAAACCCCTGCTAGTAAATTTTTTCGGCAGTTTTTTAGGGTGTCACGTTGCTTTGCTTGCAAACACCATGTGCGCGAGTCAGTGGCATGTTTAACAAAGCTCTCTCTAAGCCTTTGTAGAGAACGTCTGTTCGTAATTTTTAAGCGTGCAGCTTCGTTCCGCACTTCCAAGCACTTTAGGTGGCGGGCCAGAGAAGAGCTTCACAAATTTGTTCGTAAGTGTTAGTACGCAAGGTCATTTTGTGATTATAACCACCTCCATGGCTTTGTGCCCATGTCGTTCGGGCCGTGCGCCCAAGGTTGTGGGATCGAATCTTGGTCGCAGTGGTCACATTTCAATCTATACAAGACGCAGACAAGCGCTTGTGCTATGTGATGCCAGAGCACTTTATACAACGCCAAATTGTCGAAACTAATACGAAACACACCGCTACGGCGCCTCTCATAACCAACGTGAAGCTTTCGGACATAAACCCCACATGTTATACCTACCATACCGTAAATAGTTTGGTATACAGCCATTGTACTGGCCAATAGATTAGATAACGGGACAGAAGCCAGGTTCTCCGTAAAGCTGTTCGTACGCATTTGTGCGAAAACATATGCGCGCAGTTTGTCGGTACGCCGTATCTCCGATCGTCTTTATAATGAAGAAGCTCTCGTGAACCGTGATTTCCCAGCGCAGAGAACAGTCCCGGTGTCCGAGTTATTACTTATAGGCCAAATCCGATTACACAACACGGAAGGAAGTAGCAAATGGGAAACGAATAGTTGCAAAATACGCTCCCTGGGCACGGCATATAGTCGGCAAAGAAGGCATTGTACACGCACGTAAAAATAACGAGGCGAATTGCTAAAAAAAAAAGAGAAACTTGAACCGGAGTACATTCTTTAATATATAATTTTTGGGTTTATACGCGCACTACGATAAAATCTTTTCTCTTCTCCCTTATCCTAATTTTGGGTACTTGGCTTCTAATAATTTGTAATTTGCACCGCTTATAACCGCTATCGAATACGATTTCTTCATGTTACCCCGTTCACACTTTTGCTGGCTCCAGGCGTTCATAACGTTAGTTCTTTTTAACCCGCTTTGCGCAGTCACCTGTGGCACATGTGAGCAGTAGTTTGCTTAAATCTTATATCTGTTTCTTTGTCTCAGTTTTTTTGGCCTCTTGCTTAACTTACTGGGTGTGGTAGAGGAAGTGGTGGGTTTCCTCGTGGTCGAAGTGTCTTTGATCACAGGGCCATGGCGTGTGGTCGGAACTGGCGCGTCCAATTCGGTTATAAGATCCATTTTGCTTATGTCATCGTCTGAAAAAAGAATAACAGCACCGCGCCATCATTCAGCCCAGTCATTAATGAAGAATATATACAAGAACTTCTCTCCATGGTTTCTTGTTCGAAGTTTATGAACGGAAATTTCAAAAAGCGTCCGAGCATTGAGTTGTTCTAAGGAAATGATGAAATGCGACAAGCTGGCGTAACATATGACTTAGGAAAAAATTTCGCCTCATTAGCATGAGATGATGAGCCTTCTTAGTTGATAATAACAATTAAATTAGTTTAGCAGCCTCTATGACATAAGGTGGCAGCAGCGAAACTGCGCGTTTTTAGGACCTTTTTTTGGCGACACGTCAAGAAAATAGCTACGCGAAACGTCCAAGCAGCGCATAACCTAAGTTACGGAGGCTAAACCGGACCGCGCTTGCTTTTTGTCCCCCTCTTCTCTTCTCCTCCTGCTCCTCCTGCCCTCCTCTCCTCCTGCTCCTCCTGCCCTCCTCTTCATCTCTCCTAACACATCGATGAGCGCGGTGCAACCGCTTGCAAGCGCTACCGGTAAGGCCGACCTTATCCTCCTTGCTGTTTCGTCTTCACATGTAGGCTTAGCCTGTGAGCACTTAATGTCGCTTTTGTGGTGCAGGCTTTGAGGGTGAACAAGCTTTAAACGTAAACAAATATTTACCTATTATCGCGTTCAGTGGACACGTGTATATTGCAATGTGTAATCTTTCCTTGGTGTGAAAATGCATGAAATCAAAAGCCGGTTAGTAAAAAGAAGAATGTTTTGGAATTAGCAATTTAAATCGCTCGGACAATCGGCAGCTTAGAAGCAAATTTATTCCAGCCTAGCGCTTACTGACCTCTTTGGCAGAAAAAATATGTTTACATAGCAAGTACATTACGAAAATGATCAAACTCAATTATCGCGCTGTCTGCGATGTGATGTCGGAATATCAGGAGTAGGGAAGAAGGTCATGTAAGCAGCCAAGGAAATTCAGCTGCGCTTTTGTGGACGCTTGCATGATAATTCTCTGTAAGAAGCTATCGAGTTTTCTTCGTAATAAATGCGGTATGAACTCACTGCTTGAATCGTCTTGATGGTAATCTGAAAGAAAAAATAAAACATGCGGCAACTGATGGATTTTATTACTGACAAAAATATGTAACTGATGGTTCGGAACTAATAACAGTGGTTTGCGGTTCGAGAATCCTTAGAAGCCACAAGGGTTCTTTCAAATGAAGCATATATTTAAGATTAATAATTTTCACGGTTGAATATTCAGCCCTTCACAGCAAAATTATTTTATAAATCACTTCTACACTATCCTACACGTGCCCATGATGGTTTTCTGTTTATGCTTACTCTTTTGTACTGCAATTTGAGACGTATACAAGCTGTACTGGGGCAGAGGAAGTTAAACCGGACATATAACCCAGCATACTGTTGCCAGCGCCAACGATAGTCGTTTTTCGTGAAATGATTCAGCACTAAGTAGGCTAGAGCTGGCGAAGCCACAAAGTTGCTTTTCTGCATACACAGTTGAAGAATGTTCGATACACGGGCCAGTGACAAACCTTTTGCGATTTTTTTTTCGGGTCAGCGATCATAGAAACAAAAAATCGGCTTTCCCCGAGCTTAGACAATAGGAAAGGAAGTTAGAAGTTGTGGCTATATAGAGAGGTCACTTACACATTACAAAGGCGACACAGAGCGCCATGATCAGAAGCAGCATTACGGTAACGAGCACCGCTTTCAGAAAGAGCATCGCAAACGACCTGCGCGAGAATGAATTTCCAGAGTGTTCGAGCTCTTGCAGTGTGAAGAAGAAACACGGCTTGCAACAGCCACAGTGCGAAAAACCAAAGCTACACAAAGTTAAATCAGAGAAAACGGGCACCCAGAGCGCATGCAGCAAGAAGCAATCACTGTAAAAAATGGGCAGAAGATTGACCGCAAACGCGGATTTATTTTCATATCAGATGCATCTATTATTGCATCTATTATGCATCTATTAGTTTCCCCATGCTTCTCGTTACACATCCTCCTGCCGCAATTTTCGGAAACAGAGCTATTGCGGGGGATTGAGGCACTGCCTCCGCTCTAAAATTGTAGTATATATACAAAACGCAAAACAAAAACAACTGCTCATTACATCCCAGTTTACGAAGGCGCTTTTAAAGGATGTTAAATTATTTTCTCATCCGCCAACAGAAACTTGAGTAAATACTTGCTTGGACTTTTGGTCTATAAAGCAAAAAGCAACAGTCCCACAAATAAACGGATTCTGCTTCACCACAAAGTGTGCATGAGACGCTCCTCATGTCGAACACAATGTTAAATATGCGCTGGCAGGGGATGGACTCAAAAATTGCTCTCGTGGGGACCATCAGGTGGTCACTAATCCATCTGATATTCGTTCGTTGGTTCGCGCATTTGCCAGGTATTCTTGCGACCAACAAACAGGAACCGACGTCGCGTACAGACAAGTTTGAGTTAAGCCTTGAATCCGCAAAGCCATAAGTTTTGTAAACAGGGTGTCTGGGCACTAGGCCCTCCATTAATTTCTGCGGTAGTCACACTTAGATTGAAGCTGAACAAAAGGATCTATGGCGAAGTTTTGCTGCATGTTGCGATGATCTGCAGAAAGCGGAAATTACATGCAGGTGTTTCAGTGAAGAGCCCGCTCACGAACCAGTGAGGTTGAGGTCAGAAATGTCTTTCATATCGCTTCCACTTATGCAGGGTGCGAACAGGCGTTTGGACAAAAATGATTTTGCAAGAATCAAATTATTACGCGCTGCGTGTAAAAGAAAGATCGAAAATAAAGTGCGAAGCGTCCCCTTTATGCGCTTCTTGAGAGAAGCAAAAGATCAAGCATACCTGCCCAAACTGTATCCAGGTATGTGTACCCTGAAAAAGAAATATTCGCTGGTGTTAGTAATGCGCGGAGGAATAGCAATCTAAAAGAAGTGCACAGCGACATAGGGGTATGTAAAATAATAAAAGTTGATTATATTTGTGCTAATAGAAGTATTTTACAATCTTTATGAGTGATCTAAAATCCGACAAAGTACGTCATAAAATAACATTTCTGCAAAATAATATGCTGCACTAAAACGAAGGGCAATGCTACTGTTATTGCTCATATTTGAAACAGCTTGAGGACAAGACACATTAAGGAGACACCACGAGCGCTATGGTGTCTCCTTACTGTGTCCCCTCCTTGCGCTCTTCAAAATATGATCGGTAACCAACAAGCCCCATTCACAGCACTTGTACTGTTATTGCGCAAGCAGTACTAGGTACCCCACCCGAGATGTCTGGGGTCAGTAGGTGGTGAAACGTACGGGCGTCAGATGCCACCATTCAGAAGCACCACCCAGTAGCCCCCTCCCGACCGCACCCCCCTAGCTAGGAGGAGGCCGGGTAACCACACATCCACCGTTACTCTGAATCTACCCACTGCCTTCACCCTCCAGAGGCGTCATCCAACAACTACAGAACTGCACCTTTTAGCAGTGCCACCCACCACAAACCCATCCCATCTACTTCTACTCTTCTCTAGGGCCCCACCAACTATCAACCAACACAGTAGCGGAGCGGAATTGACTGCGAAATCGAACTCAAAGACGCAATCGGAAAGCCAGCTGCCGTCCAGAAGCATCACCCACCCACCACTGCCTTCCTCCTTTAGGTAGAGGGTGAAACAGGACATATCATCTTGCAGAAAAGACAGCGGCTAAGATTCGTGTAAGTCATTTATCGCAAATAACATCGCGACAAGTTTAGGTGAGGCAGCCAATAATAATAACTAATAATAATAACTTGTTTTTTTCGGTTCGTGAAATACGAAAACCGAGGACATACAGGATAAAGGTGTTGCAAACACCTGACAAGGTGAATGAATTGCTACGGGAAGTTTAAGCAAACCAGTTTAAAAAAAATATACGAAATGTATTCACGCACGTTCAGGCATTTGGATACGGCAAAGCTACAAAAGTACCAAGAGCAAAAGCATCATTTGGCAGAGCTTAATCGGAAAAGCATTAAGGTAAAATCACCACTGCATACGCAGGAACGTCGCATCAGGTTGTCTGGTCACCTGATAATTTTTTTTCTTTAGCAACACTGTGCTCTATAACCCCCTGAGTAATTTGCGTGTAAATTTTGCGCTTGCTAATTTTTCATTGTTAACAGATTCCAAGGCGTAAAAGAAAGACTGCGAACTTTCTTACTTTAGTGAAGGTGCATGAAAGCGTAGGAGGGAAAATTGATCGAATTTTAACCAGGGAACAGTCAAAATAGTTTGCAACAACCATGTGGTGAAGCTGCTGGGCAATGATAAGTTTATTACGAAAAATGGCGCTAGATTCAGAAAGAAGAACGGTGATTTAATTTACCTTGGGTTCCGCGGGATTCCATCATGGTCGTTGAACCTGTTGGGAGAAACACTAATTAGGTAAAAAAACTGTATTTTGCAATAAAATCATGCCTTTTTTCCCACCTTGTCATAATGCGAACGCTTTTCTGGATTCATGTCGTAATTCCCTGTCCGTAGCTACCGTTCTTAAGCGGCTTGGATGCTTTTGGTTAGACGTATTGCAATGAAATCTGCAATAGTGTTTCTGTGTAACGATTCATCGGCGTACGCGGTCATTCCATTCATTCCTCACAGTCGCAATCGTGTTCTCAACAGCGTCTTTGTTTTCTTATCGGCACACCCTGAGCAGGCCAGGGCTCCTTCGGAGTTCTCGTGGCCACTACGAGCCAAAGCAACAACTGGATATAAAAAGTAAGCGATGGCAGTGACAATCACTTGACAGTGACCGAGCCTTAAGGAGTCGTTGCATTGTATTTTGATTATCACTATGTGGGCATCACCGTCGCAGAATGAGCGGAGGAAGACAAATTTTGTGAGCGCACACACTGCCGTTTTATTCCTGCCATTGTTGCCCACGCAGACTGGTCATGCCGCACAAATGCCTTAACGTCTCCCCTTTGCGTCTCCTCGGCTGCACGTTGAGAGACATATATTTCACACCTCCCGCTTGGCTCTAGCTCACTTCAAAGTTATTCTGCAGCAATAATTGCTCCATAATACGTGATGCATTGTGACCGCTTTAAAGCACGTTCTGTTTTTAAGGAACCATAATCCTAAAATTTACGCGCTTCCCTTCAGATCGATTGCCTCCGTGCGGAATCAAATAAAGAGTCCAGAGATCTTGCGTAAAAATTTCAAAAGAAAGCGAATCGTCCCTATCAAAAGCGTTCTCCAGTTAACCTAATGAATCCTTAATTAGAACAATAACCTTTTGTGTGACGTGACAAAGCCCCGCTTCCTTAAACATCTTCAACAGGCGACTCCGCCTATAGCCAGCTAGAGTTTCTGTGGAAAGGCTTTATGCGCACGACGCTTACAGAAGAATTTTTCTTAGAGTTCCCGTTGTCAAAATTACCGCACAAGACAGGACTCTAACGTTATCACTTTATATGTGAGCCTTCTGTTACGTAGCCAAACAATATCAGGTTCTGCGTTCGCTAACTCGCCCATTTGCTTCCGCTGCGCGCTCTCTTGAATGCCCTACACACGTATCGAGGAGACGCCATGTTGGTGTTAGGGGGAAACGCACTTCCCCACTGAAACTTTGCATGTGTGGCAATCGAGAGGTGCTCTTGTAAATGCGCCCCTGAGTCTTAAGGCCTGAATGGAAACTCCGGTCTGCATCGGCTGATAAGTACGGAGCTCGGAATGTGGACTACATGCCACCGGCGCGTTGCATTCCTGGAAAATATCCGGGAACATAGGATGAATCCTTACTTGATTGTGAGTCGTCAGCTCCGCAAAAGCCTATCCTTTAATACCTAAGTGCGTAGCCCGTAGCTAGCAAAGTATTCACAGCCTGACGCATTGTTTAGCGCTTGCTTGCTCACTCCGTTCCGTGTACAAGAAGACGGGCTTGACAGGTGACAGGGGAACCGGTGGGTTGGACCGCTCCCCGCTGGTTGGGCTGACGGCGACATTAGCTGGCTTCATTGGGCGAGGTTACGAAGGCGGCTGGTAGAACTCAGCAGAAGAATAGCTAACTGCAAGGAAAGACAGATGAGGTGTAATATGTTTAACGGCTAGTAAGAGGAAGGGAGCACCTTTGGCTCAGAGGAGTCGAGCACGGCGCGACTGGTGGCTCGCAGAAGAAACCTTTATCTGCCTCTTCTTCACCCGTGCTCACTCTATCACGTGCTTGCAGCTGCTCTCTGAATATGATAATGATGATGGATTTTTTTGGCTCAAGGGCATCTATGGCCAAAGAGCGCCATGGCACAAGGTATTTTCTTCTACTCAAGGTGGGGCCAAAGACCCATTTCCCACGAATTTCACCCTAAATAAGCCGAGCAACAGAACAGGGGAATGCTTGTACCCATTGTATCTTCGGTTGGTACCCGGCGGCACTGGGGATCGAACCCCAGAAGTTTGAATAACTGAAAAACAAACAAATTTCTTCCACGGAAATGGGCTAGTTAAAGGCGGAAAAAAATAGCGCATGACTTAGTGTAGGTTGGGTAAGTGCAATTTGAGCAGGCAGGCCTGCTTGTCAGTCACGGCCTCCTGTGGTCGAAGGTCAACGTTTTATGTAGTGATCTTCACAGACGGACCATGAATTTTCCCAACTGGGCAATGAGCGACTCCTGCTCTTCCAGGGTGGCGCAGTAGAGCCGCACCTCCCACGGCGCCGGCCAAGGCCACTGGGGTCTTGGACTGAAGACTCCAGCTGCTTTGCTTCAACCTTCTTCCTTCTCAATAAATGTTTGCTCTCTCTCTTTCTCTTGCAGCTGGGAGGCATAATCTTTACCCTCCTCCCCCATCAAACTTCTCCTGTTGCAGAGGACACAGTCAAAGCCACGCTAATCATAACCACGCTTGGCACTTAAAAGCTATGACTTCCTTTTAGAAGAGAGAATTTAAAGGTGCTGTAATTTTTCCAAGCCCAAAAAGGGCTGCAAGATGTGCCTTTTCATTGAGGAAGCATATTTTCAGGCATAGATTTGCGGTAGAAAGGAAATAATAGCTCAATAAAAATTTTATTTTAAAATTATCATCATATGTAGCCGCATTCGCATGCACAGAAACACGCAACATTTGTCGATTCGTCCCTTGCCAACTGCAAGTTAAACGCGGTGCAAGAACTGAAAGAACATAAACATAATACTAAATCAGTCACATTTTAAGAACTGAAACAGAATACTAAATCAATAACATTTTTTGCCAAATTTTTTTTACTAGGCCGTCCATCACGTTTTGAATGTCCACTGAAATAATTGTTCAGTCCGTCATATCCAGGCCCTCAAGACAATGTCCGTTCTTTTTTTTCTCTTGTTCTTTATCCCCCGGAAAAAACAAGAACAAAAAAGTTTTTTTACCAAATTTCTGAGCCCTCCAATTACTACCTGTGAAGCACACCACAGTATACAAGGTGGTTTGTCTCATATTCCTTAAATGTCGTGATGAAGGCTATCCGGTTTGTCTAGTATCTTGTATTACACTGATGTAAGGCCTCCAGCGATGGTTCCATTGTTAAAGGCACCCGTTACGTCAGGAAAAACAGTTACCGCTTGCCGCAGGCGGCGTTTTGCATGCTCTACCGTTGATAACAAAACGATTACGTAGTCGATTGAGGAGCGCACTTTGTAAAAACCTGTAATATCGATGTATGTGCTGTGGTTGTCGTGGAGCCACTACAGACTTGTTGATGTCATGTATGCCATAGTATTTTCCATGCTACTAGCGAGAGGCACAGGCGTGCAATAGGATATGTCATTGAGTACTTTGTCTGGTTTAAGGATGTTCATTTTGCGGGTTTTTTTGTTATACGCTACCAGTGTCAAACCGGCCCAAGGGAGATTTTGTAATACTAGGAGGTGTCCAGTTCTTTTTGGTCTGAGGTGTCAGGCGTTGTCCAGTCGGTGTTTATTTATGCTGGTTAAATTTCATTGTTTTTTAGCCGTGCTTTTGTTCTGCGGGCTTTGTTTTTTTTTTTAATTTCACGTAGGCGGCCTTCTTGACATAACTCCAAATTTCGTTCTTTCGCGAAGCGCTGTACGATCGCGCTGCTAACGGACTGTGTCCATGACCACGCGGGATTCACAACAGAAGGAGACGAAGAAGCCGTCCAACTGAGCTGCCCTAAGGAGAAGAAGAAGAAGAAGAGCTGCCCTGCTGCTTGTTGAAAAATCACTCTCCGGAAAATGGGTATGAATATCTTATGTTCACAAACGCAGCTTTCATTTGGTCGTACCTGAAGCGCTTGCAATTTCCGCGGCGCTTAGGTAAAAATTCTTACCGTAAGCTTTACTGTTCTTAAACATTGCTGCAGGTCGATTGTTGTTATATTTGCGGGAGGGGGTCAGGGAGGGGGGGCATGCTTGGAATCACTTAGTGCTTCCTGTTTCCCAGTGTTACAAATAGAAGTAAGAAATATCTCGAAATCAAAGAGAAAATAATTAAGAATTTTATCGAACAAATCACGTAGTCTTGAAGTGCTGAAAGCGTAATAATAAAAAATTCTGGCCTTGAATGCATTGAAATGAAAGTTCTTAAACCTGCGCTAACTGTTTCCTGCAGTGTTACTAAAAACAAAATTATTAACTGATCTGCAGATAACACTTCATATGGCGTAAATACTGTATTACCAATAACTTCCAGAACTTCGATTCCACAGGAAATTATGTATAAAAGTTCAAGGAATTGCATAGAGTATGAAGCAATAGAAAAATTCTGAGTTGTTTACGTCGTTGATTCTTACAGTGAGCCAAACGTAAGTATTTAAGCAATTGATTCGCTTTAACAGCCCTGTTTTCTGAAAGTTACTGTCTGCTAGGCGCATGAAATTTGCATTAATGAAGCATGCATTAGAAAAGGTATTAACTGGCAGAACACAGACCGCAAATAGATTTCTTTGTTTGCTGCAGCCAACTGCCTTGGCATAGAACATAAGCCAAATCGAAATGAAATGGCAGCGCTGCTTGAAGTGTCGGCAAATATCGTGAATAATTCAGCTAAGAAATAATTTTGCCGCACGACAGTGCATTATGCAGCATGCAAAGTGCTTGCGAACACAAATAGCAATTAAGCGAAATGAGAAGCGAAATTTAAACTTCGTTCTCGTGCGGTCATATCTTCACTAAGAAAATAGTGCTCTGGTTTGCTGAATTATCATTTCAGAGCAGACATTAGTCGCATAATCGCATAGCGATTCTTCAAATTTGTTTGAAAGCGTTTTGCATTATACTAACTAGGTGGTCCTGTTTCTTTCTAATGTTCCATACTAATGAACCGTGATGTAAATATGATTTCTTTTCCAGTCAATTCACTCACTTACTTTAACAGTAGCAGGTTATCCCTGCGAAATACCACCGCGGAAACAAAAGAATCAAAATTTAGACTTCGAACGTTGTAATGCGGTCGACATTTTTGTATAAACAACAGTGTAAACGTGCGGACACTAGATGCTGCTTTCAGAATATTGTTCACATTACCTTATTTTGGACCTATATTATGGGAACATCGGAGTTTGTGGAGCATCGGAGTTTGTGGAGCATCGGAGTTTGTGGAGCAACTTCGGTTGGTAAACATACGGACAAACCAAATGTTTTTCGCATGTGAATAGAGCTCTGTATGCGAAAAATCAGAGCGTAGAAAACTCCCATAACGCTCGTTTGGTCACAACCACTTAGCGATGAACTAAATAAGAAAAGATCGAGCAACGACACGCATGGGTTTATGCGACTCGCTTTGATCAAAGCACCCGCACCAAGGCTGCAGATCTGTGTACTTGGGAGCAACTTATACTGCTAATAAGGTGCTGTAGTTTTTGTAGTACTCAACATACTGACGGCGGCGGCGGCTTGTATTTGTGCGTACGCTAACGATACAAGAGTCCAGAGGACTCCAGCGGAGTGACTCGTCAATTTAGCCCCTTATGGTTGGGTCTTGGACCTGGCATGGCTCAATCAATGAAAGCACGCTTAAAGGAGGTTGCAAAGGTAACCTGCCGCCCGTGCTTCCCATATTAAGATGGTAGCCGAGGTTGTAAAAGAACTACTAAGACAATGCTCCTTCTAATTGATGTGTGCTCAAAGTTATATCAAGATTGGACCATCATGACCTTTTAACTGCCGTATCTGTGCATTATTCTTACTAAAGTAATGCTGTGTTACTTGTATTCAATGCCAATAACACTATGCGGCGCTCTTAAATCTGGGTCTTGGTGCAAGAGACACGCGCTGTACTCGTTGCATGCCGCAAATGAAAGCGCAAAATACGGCGTTGTCGCGTTGGTGCATTTTGTTCTGTTTTCTTCTTGTCCTCGGCCAGGGTGAAGAGCGGAGCGGCGTTTGTATTCCTCGCCATCTCCTGCGCTCTGATTGCTGTGTGCGCCTTGGTCATATTTGACGTCGTAAAGGTCGGTGAGTGTTCTAGCTGTAAATACACGGTCGTTTGTTGCTCACCTCTCTTGTTTGGTTTGTTTTATGAGCAGGACTAGAAATTCTGTGTTCACTCCCAGCTTCAAAAGCAATAAAATATTCTTTTAGCAAGCAAGGATAGTTTTAACATAAGCCTCCGTCTGATGTATTTCAGGTTAGGAATTACTGCGGTGTCATGCCTAACATAAAGACTCCGAGTTCGTTTTTTTTTCTTTTTTTGTAGGCCAAAGTTTCAGATTTCTTGCACTAACATTTTAATGACAAAACTTGTAACCTGTAAGATAATAAGGCAGTCATTAGTAATAGGAACGCCGCTTTTCTCCATGCAAATATAGTTCCAAGTTTTCTGTTCTAAAGGTACACAGAGCATATCCATAAAACGATCCCACTGCAGAGAAACGATAAGTTTCTTAACTGATCTCAGTTGTGGGGAAGTCGGGGCGTGCACTGGCGCCGCATGTATCTGCATCCAAGTTCTGTTGGAAAACTGTCCACCACGTACTAACGGTCATACAGCGGCATTTTGCAGTAAGTTGCGCCCTTCGGAAAAAGACACCATTATTAATAGGATCCTTGCAAGAAATCACGGTTTAATTCGCACAAGGTAAATAGGCTGATGTTGTGAGTTTGCTTTCATAGTCCAGGCGGGTACAAGGCAGGTTATGTGGCAGTTATACGATTTCTCACTCAATGCCATGTAATATGCGCACGAAGAATCGGTGTGTAATTCTGCCCATACGTTGTATTCTAGATCGAGTATATGAACCTTGAATAGGTATGCCATACTCGGTAAACTCCCCAGACGCTGTGTATACTTTGTATACACAGCGCTGTGCATAGTGTGTCTGTGACAGATGTTTACAGGAATTTTGAAGTTATACGCTTAGACTGAGAGCAGCCCTGGTGTCTTTCATGTCCACAATCATTGTGTTCAAAGAGCAAATATTCCTTTTCCTATGCGCTAGTATCTGATATGGCTGGTTCGTTATCTATAGCTTACGTATGGCGTTATGTGCAGCAACCGCAGTGTTCTGTTTAATTGTTATTAATTGACGTTTGTTGCCCTGCTTCCCCAGGCAGAGGGCCTGGCGCAAAAAGTGGACGCTTGAAGCAAACCAAGGCTCCTGCTTCGGGTGAGCTCACGCAGTCAACTCAATAATTTCCTAATAATGATGCTTTTCAGAAAACGTACCGCCCCATGCTAGCTGTGCTTATTGTCTTCGCGCTTGAGTGCGAGAAGACAAAAAAAAAAAGAAAAAGGTTCGCTGACCGCCTGACTACAGCGCGCTTGACATAGTATCTTTTCGGAGCCGTTACTTACGAAGCATGACGCCGTCTAACTAGTTGTTTTTTTGGTTTACTTTCGAGAAATGTGGAGAGGAAAACATAGTTCCCAATGAAGAACCAAAATTATTCCTACTTCTGCGTCGTACTTGGCAATGCAGTTAAGAGAACGGAAGCAGGATTCAAAATCACACATGATGTTAACTTTCTTATCATTTCAACCTGTACTTCTGACTCTATAATTTCTTGCTCATCGGTCTTTTTCCAGTGCACTATATCATCAGTGGTCTAAGATATATTTTTCTCAATCTCTTTTAATCATCTGTAATGACCCAATAGCCGAATTTCATCCATGACCCAAAAATTGCATATCCTTATTTTCATTAATCAGGCTTGGCTAAATCGTTTACGCCAGTGTTTGGGTTAATTCATCTATCTTGTTTCATTTTGAACACACTAGGTGATACAAAATTGTGAGCTCATTTTACAGGATAGAGATTATGTCGTGGTTTAAGAGAGGTAGTGGTCTCCTGGCTATGAGAGGTTTGTTACATCTCTTCTTCGCGAAAATAGTGAAGCGTCTCTTATGAGAACTTCATTTTTAAAACTATCTGGCAGCATAAGAACCTACAGAGTAACATACTTCCAGAAAAAATTATGATTGTATCCTTAACAGTGCACGAAAAAGCAGGCACGTGCTTAAGGGGAACACAACACAAGTATGCGTATTGCTACTCTAGAATGGGTGGCAGTTTGCGCAGCTGTTCCCTCGCTGTTCCCTCCTCCTTTAAGTACGTGCCTGTGTTTCCCAATTGTTGTTTAGGACTCAAGTGTGTGGAACCGACTAGGCGTGAAAAATATACTAGAAAAATACACAACTTTCGTGTTCTCGTATTCGTGAGCACAGCTGTCACCACCAAGGCGCACACTGGGGCACCAACGCATGCCGTCGGGTGGACAAAGGTGGCAGCGGCCACACGCCGCCGCTCCCAGGTCCCTCAGAAACCTCGCACGACCGAAGAGTCGTTCACAGAGACGGGAGACCTCGGCGGCGACAGCAGCAGCAGCCCACAAGACTGGACACCCACGGCCTCTGCGGATGTCACCGAAGGCACGTCTGTTTGTGAACGTGCTTTCCTCATCGAGGAAAGTTTCTCGCATTTTCGCCTCCCCCCGGGCGTTGTGTGCATAAACATGCCCAAAGGGAACTCACAGCTCTTTTTATGACAGTGTGGGCTAAAGGAAAAAGGGGCTGATGGCTATCAAATCAGAATGCAATTTTCTTTTCTGCGTTGATTGTGAGGTACACTTGGAGAAATAAACGAAATAACAGCTATACAGGCCGCCCCAGGTCGTGGGCTGCGCTTTGACCGTCGGCGTGTTGTTAATTTTTCTTTCATTATTTCGAAAATCATATTTAAAAAAAAATAGTTACCAAACTTATTAGTTGAGAGTGAACGCGACTTTTAAAAGCAGCGTTAATTAATGCTTTACTCCACTTCAGACGCAATTTCACATTGTTTTTGTGCTTGAGCGGGTACAAGCCAAATCAATTGACCCCCAAAATTACAATTTTAAAAGCAGCGTTAATTAATGCTTTACTCCGCTTCAGACGCAATTTCACATTGTTTTTGTGCTTGAGCGGGTACAAGCCAAAGCAATTGACCCCGAAAATTACTCCACAGAACAAACCGCCGGGACAGTGACGCTGCATTCCGAAGGCTCCATCGAAACGACTGCCAGCGACGTTCTCGTGGCAGGCGACGATGGCAGAATCAACATAACCGGAAGCGGTACGAATAGGAGACGGTTGTTTACTGCTTTCCTTTTGCAGCCATGCATGCATTCTAAAACAATTATTTTCTCTTGCATGCGCAAACTCACTCTGTGATAAAGATAAATAATTGACAACCTGTTCAGGTATCGGGTTTCTGAGACCTTGACTTTATGATATTTGTCAATCGACGTAATAATTCATACATCGTAACAAAGTATGTGGCCTCAAGTTGTCGTGCTTTCGATATTTCTTCATTGAAGATATAGCTAGTCTGTCGACGTCTTTATTTATGAATTCCACCAGTATGGCGCAACAATACTAGACAGGCGACAGGCGCGTGAATTAAGTTTCCTCTAACCTCCCTGAAGGTAAATCTAGGATCATTAGCACAATAGTATTACAGGCGGGATGTCATTATTAATGTATGTTTTATTAATGAAACATAAGAGACGAACTGGAATTTTCGTGTAACACGGCCGGCAACGTGATTGAACAAGTACATTAATATAAGTATTCAGGCGTTACAATTACATCCAGGCCTATATGGACAGCGCACAGTGGTAACGTATGCTCTGAAGCGTGTAAAAAAGTAGGCTTCTTAACGTAATAACTGGGAAGGTCATCAAGTAAACTAAAAAGAAGGTGTGCAAAGCCATAATAAGACCTTCTCTGGAGTACGCCAGCATTGTGTTGGGCCCTCACCAGTGCACAACGATGGCTACATAAAAAATAGAGAACTTCAAAGTTTAGCCGCTCATTTCATATTTAACCGCTACAAACACAAGGGCTATCTGTCTCCTATGCTGCGTGAAGCAAGGGTGGACTGCATGAAAGAACGCAGAAAAATTGTTCGAATTAAATTCTTCACCCGCAAATATCTATCAAAACTCGGCATAGATCCCCAAGAAACCATAATTAAACACTCATCTAGAAAATGTCATCATCAGAACAAACACGATGATTAACATCTTTGGCTCGTAAGATTTTCAATAACTATTCATTCTTCCTTAATACGGTCGTAGACTGGAACGCATTGTCGCGTGCTTCTCTTCTGCTTGCACCAGATGAGTGACTTGGACAGTCTGTTCGTGTTGTCTATAAGGCGTTATGTTGGCGTTGTGTGTTATTTCTTTTCTTCAGTGGCTTCTTTATGCCTGTTGATATCTCATTAAGGTTTGTATAAGTATGCCTTGTATCTTTATATGTTTTCTTCGTCAATACATATGCTATTTTTTCAAGATCGCAACATTTGTTCTATTTTGTTTGTATTTTCATTGTTTTGCTTGGAACATATTAGCTCCGCAGTATGCGACAAATAAAAAAAAAATCTTCCACCCTGAAGAGCTAGCCCAAGAGTCTGCGATAAGGTTATTCCTACAACCAGGTGTATATCGAAGTGTGTAGAAAAATCTTGCGGTTAGCATGAATGAAGTTGATTTCTTTCCGGTTTATATTTATTAACCGGGTTGTGCACTCCAGCTGTTCGTTTGCTTGGGTTCTATCTGCAGACAGCTACCTAACTACGGACGAAATAACAAACAAAGAAGTAACCGGGGCTAACTAAACATCAATTATACCTTCCAAAGACGATAGCATAACAACCACAAGCTGGGCCATGCGGCCGCATTTTTTCGCCTATTATACCGCTTACTGATAATTTTCCTTTCTAGTATTGGTAGTTCCTACCTGTGACGTCAGGGGTAACAGCAAACAAGGAATGCATTTGTCTGCTTCGCTGTACGGGCTGACCGATGCCTGGTGCAAATCATGAACTGGCAAAGACATCGCTTAATTACCAATTTTTTGCTTGAGGAAGAGCGGAAAAGGGAAGAAGGGGGTTCTGCGTTCTGCTTTTATTCATGAGCAGGATAGTTGTTCGCGGCTTCAAGCGCATATAAATTGCCTTACTGGCATGTGATGAATTTATAATATTTTTCACTGATACTGCTAACCCACGTTTGGGAATCTCTACGAGCAGAAAACACATTTTATGACTAGCTTAAAATTTTAAGCCCACGATACCAAATCTTAGTCGAGCATTCGAAATAGGAAGAACTGTTGGAACAACCATTAAATATTAGTATCTCCTTGCTGACTGATAAATGCAGGACAGTAGAATCCAGACCTATTTCATGGGAAACGTTTTTGTTGTCTTCTGTGTTGTACATAAACACGCGAAGGGTTGAATGCAAGGTTGGCTGTACATTCCGGCAGTGCTTTTAAGATGAAAACCTTTAATGGCTTATACTATACTCGCGGTGACCGTCCGTCCGGTCGCGTGACCTAGCGGTGTCCGTCCGTTACATCGCCACCTAGGTCACATGACCTTGTCACGTGATCACAACCAGCCAAAGCTGGACTGTGAGTTAACTACCCACTGCCCTCTGGCTTTCGCCTTCCCTCAGTTAAGCGACATCTATGTGCCTCCAACGATTTTTTTCTCTTTTGTATTGCGTGCATAAGCTCCACCCTCCTGCACACAATTACCGCATACTTATAGCACACCGTGTAATAGTTCAGTAGAAGTTCAGCTTGTGCTTATGACGCCGGCCTTCTAGATATATGTCTTAATGATGTTACATGCCAGATAGCCATTGCGAACATGTATTGCGAACAGGCACTAGCAAAACAAAATTGTTCTCCTTCCTTGGCTTTGGAGGCGCTAGAAGATACACGCGAAAATGATTTTTTGGGGCAGCTGTTATGCATAATGGTTTGACAAGTTTGAAAGTCATGCGTTTCTGATGAGGATGGTGATGTTGAAGCAGATAGAGCAGCGCTGGTGGTAATGAAACAGATTCAATAATATATGGAAGTAATAAATATTTTCATCTAGAGCACTTTAGCATCAAATAGAAAGCTACCTTCCCAGGCGCTCTTCTTCCTAATGTGAAGAACCTGCTTGTACAAGAAACCTTACTGTCGTTTATTTTACACAGTACAAGTGCATCTAATTTACAGCAGATCAAAAATGAAGCCTTCAAACTTTTCCGTAAACCACTGTCGCATCCTCATCTGAGGTTATTTTCGCTGAGTTTACAGCCGCTAACACATATAACTGTTAGCGTGACTGTAGGGAATACTAAAAATACAAGCAGCACTTTAGATTGCTAAAGGGCTGATAGATTTATACTACGATATGCACACTTTAATTGTCTCTGCATTTGCTCTCTCTAATCCAGCTGTTGGCGAAGGAATACAACCAGGCATAAAATCCTCTTTGTATCAGTCAGTATCCACCAGCAGTGACACTGACAAGAACGTGTCCCGGAACGATCTTAACGGATTTCGTACCAACGCATCTATCGCCGTTACAGAGGCGGGTAAGATTTCTCAACATTAAGGTGTCATATCGTTCTCAGAATGTAAAAAAAAAAATTCACTCTTCAATTTCAAGAAGAAAGTAGTTTTTTTCATCAGGATATTTTTATCGTATAATGTTTAAATTTTTATACAGTATTGATATTTTTAGGTTATAAGATTCCCTCGCAAACAGGTTGGCAGTTCATGGCCTGTCGTATTCTCTGGCTATTTCTTCCGCAGGCATCCACCATGTTAGAGGCGATGTGTCTCCACATGAATACACAGGCAAGTAAAAGTCGGCACTCCTTCGATGCGTTTTTCCTTTCTTAAAAAGAAAGCAAAATAAGTGCCAGCCGCGCTGTGACGACTTTTATTTGTAACATATTTTTTTTACTAAATTTTAGCCAGTTTTATTTATAGCGTTTGTCTTTCTTGCCTACGCAACACACAAGACGTCTACGCACGTTAAATTCAATGTGGGACTGAATCTTTTAGTTGACCGATTGCGGAGTGTTTCGTAACGAATGCTCAGTGAATGTACAATACCCGTGCTCAACCACGTTCGGGGAAATAATTGGCTGTACCATACGTTCAAAAAAGAAATCTGTGGCCGATTCGATCCAATTCGAATCAAGCGAACGCCTGGCGCCACCAAACGAAACTCTATAGAAACGGAGAGTCATACAAACTTGACACAAACGTCCACATCGTATTTTACCGAGGGAGTTTTTATGACGACAGTGCATACTGTCTTTTGTTAGGCTTACAGGCTTGAAAACACATTGCTATCTTACAAGCACCGACAAGTTATTACATTTAGCATAATGTGCGAGTGAGATGATAGAAAGCGGAAGCGATTGCCACCATTCACTGCCAACTTGCGCTCCGAATAATGCAATCACGAGGAGTTGTAGAACCTAAGCGGGTGAGCAGGGCGCCACCATGTTGTCTCCGCAAGCCCCGCAAAGTCGCTTAGAGGCAAAATGATATAAATTGGAGACCCGACTTTCAAATCGCGAAAATCTCGAGGAAAGTAGAATTTTGAAAAACGCCAGATTTCGTGTCTGTAACTTCTTTTTAATTATATCCGAAAAAGATTCCTCGAATACAGCCCAGAAGCGTGTTTAAAGAATCTTCTGAGACCGTAGGTACCAAAAACCTGACTGAAATCTGCGTGAAAATTTCAATTTTCTGAAACGTTCTTTTTTTTTTTTACCTGACTGGCCTGCTTTGAGAAAGCATAGCATGACAAAGACCTCATGGATTTTCATGCAGTTTGTTGCATTTTGTTCCTTGATAAATTTTTTATGCCCGAATTTTATGTATGCATGGATTACTTTCTCAATTTTTCGCTAATTTGATATGACCATAATGAGTGCATAATGCAAGCGTGAATATAATATTCTGCGTAGAAAAAAAATGTGGTTGCTAAAAATATTTGTAGAATGTCACTGTTTCAACCATTTATTTCGATCATACTCGAAAGTGACTGCCGGCTCTTGCAGCGTTTTGTTGTCATGCGAGGCTTTCGTCATGTTTGGTACAGCAAGGAAGCATATAAAAATGCAAAAAGCATATAAAAAACAAGTTTGTGTTTCAGTTATTTCTGTGTCTCGTATTATTTTTAGGCTCACACAAGGAAACAAGCAATGTCGAGAACCCGGCTGGGACTACAGGTGGTAAGGAAGCACGCGCTAATCAGTGCACATGGTATCCCTGCGGTCACACAAATGGTATACGTATAGTGCGTGTCTCTGAAGCTTATAGTGAACGTTTTAATGCGCCCAAGGATAACAGAACAAAATATATCGCTTCTTCCTCCACAAGACAAGCTTCGAATGCTAGATAAAACGCTACTGTTATCAAAGGTTATGTAGGCATCGCGGACGCCTATGTTCTACAAGAGCGTGCGGTGGGGCAGTAGCAGAGTTTCTTGAATACTGTATTCCAAAAATTACTAGGGGTTGTCATATACGCTGTTGTTCAGGAACTCCGTGTTATTACCTGCTTTGTATATGCCCTGCGCCTCCTGTTCGTGCAGCTCGGCGTTGTTTTCAGTATGCTTCTTTATTCTTTGCTCCTCGTGCTCTTGAATTTGTGGCATTCGGGCGGCATTCTTGCATTCAGGGCGTAACGCAGCAACTTGCGAAAGATGTTTTTGTGCCTATCGTAGCTTCAAAGTCGTTCTCTCCTTCATTTATGAAATCAGGGCGATTCCTCTTGTGTGAATTGTTGGCGGTGTTGAGCTTATTATCTTCTCTAAGTGCAGCAGTAGCTGGAGCTTCATATGCGCGCAACGTCTTTCCTAACGCATTAATGAAAAAAAAAAGTTCACTCTGCATCCTTTGAGCGACAAAATGTAAATATCAGCAAGCAAAGCATGGTACGAGCACACCAAAATAGAGATAAATGCAAAAAAGGTGATTATGTTTTAGTCTCGTGATTTTGAGACACAAATTTGCGCAGATGTGTGTCTTGTTCCCTTTGTCCTTTCTTAAGCGCTGCTACATCCTCCCAGTGAATATGTACCGACCAACCCACATCGGCCATTTTCAGGAACACATTGTTGCTTCTCCATTGTCGGTTCAACAGGCATGGAACGTCGCTGTTGATATCTTTTGTTCCCAGGCACCTACCGGCCATCGTTAGGGAAGCAGCCTCCTGTAGACGATGCGCGTGGTCTGGTGTCGCCATCAGCCACCGGCGTCAGAGAAGAAACCGTTGCAAGCAGACATTCGCAGCCTCCGCTGAACGAAGTCATCAAGGAAGCGTTCAGTGGTAGGTCTGGATACGAAATATAAAAGGCAGAGTGCTGTTTTGTTGTTTAACTGTAATTCCTTCCGCACGCGCTATGACTAAAAAATTAAACTGTGCGTGCACTGCGCGCTCGAGACAGGCTATAATGGACGACTCGGTATTAATTTTGACACCGTGCGCTTCTCAAGCCTGCACAACGACATTGCTCAGTGCACTCTAAGTTTCCGCATTACGATTCTATTTCAATGAGGCCGACCGGGTTTGGAGGAGGAGGAAGGAACTTTATTATTAAGACAGTCCCCGTAGTTGAGAAAGTGTTTGCCATAGATTCCTCTTTGTGGTCGGGACCCTCAGACGAGGGATCCGTTCGTCGCCAATATATGAGATGGGCACACTCTATCAGCCGCGCTCGCTGGTTGCCCGAGTTAGTGCCGGACAGGGTAGCCTCTCAAGAATAGAAGGTTGGGTGGGACGGTGCGGGTTGGGGGGGGGGGGGGGGGGGAGGGGCAAGAAGGAGCCGGTCTAGTCCAGACTGGGTAATCAAGTGTTGATCGAACTTTTGAAAGCCTAGACATCTGTCGAGGTACCAGGAGGGGAAGACCCACAAGCGGAACACAAGCGTACTGATAGAAGAACATTGCTACTGCCGCGCGCCACACTGACCAAGTGCGAAGCCGCGACGTGGCGACCGTTACGAACGCACATCTATCCGAACCTCTAGAAAACATTTGACAGATATTCAACGTCGCTACCTTGAGAACAGCATCTGAATCCTATAGCCAGTGAACCAATGCGGCAGTTGCACGTGTACTACTTTCGCCACAGAACAGTGGATAAGACAACAGTGAAATGCGCATGGACGGAATAAAATGTTCGCACGTGAATAGAATACAAGGAAAACAAAGCCCCTTGGATAATCATTTCTGCGCCTCCTGTAAAATGAACACGGAAAGGTCCATCCAATTTTAGTTTTAGTAAAAATTGGTTTCACGGCCCTTTTGGGCTTTGTTGACGCTTGTGCAGAAGCCAATGGCGAATATATTGCCGAGAAAATCGGCTTTAAAAATGAAACATAATTTCCCCCGCCACTTGAGTCTAATATGTGATTTCAAAATCAAAATGGACTCCGTGCTCATCATTTGTGAGCGATAGGGCGGTAGCCTCGCCTCAGCGATCCGCGTTGCAATTCTTTACGTGGCCTTACTTTGCTTGTGAAAACGGCGGACGGTGGCGATGCTTGTGCTTTATTTTTGACCCTTTTTTCTAGCCTATAGAAACTGCGCTCTTAGTGAAAGTACTGTCTTTTTCATTGCAAGGCGGTAAAATATCCACGCAGGACAGTCTCAGTTTGTCCTTAATCCTACGGGTCAATGTTTTAGAAAAATAAAAGCAAGCAGTGGTACTTGCTAGCAGCAGCAAAATGGCTCCCACGTGATCACACAAGTATTGCGGCACCTACAACGCTTCTAGGACATGCATCTGCCACGAAAAAAAAAATTGGTGGGCTACGCCAGCAGCGAAGCGCTGCTAAATACATGGAGGCCCCCGCTTAAGATATGCTATGCTAAGGATGGCTCAATTCGCGAGTTGAGCAGCACACTGCCTTGTTGTGGACTTTGAAGTGACGGCAAGTTGTTCTGGTCGCCATTATTACGTCGAAACACGAGAAATATTTTGCTGAAAACGCGCATTGCGATTGGGAGTCGGCGCTTCGTATCGACTCTGCGGTTAGGACTTTATTTTCAGTAATGACCTGTTTGGTTACATACTCTACACAACAGAAGTCCTATGGCTTGGCTACTCTGCACAATACCGGACTCAAAGGATCACTGTAGTTAGTCTGTGCAGGTAGCAGTGGATCCGCACCGTTTCATGTTGTTTTTGCAAACGTGTGGTCTGTGTGGCATTTCGTGCCGCACTGGGTCTGCAGCCTAATTAATCTCCAGTTATCAACATGGCCTGTCTCCATCTGTCACACATTTGTTAGAGCGTAGGGCGAGATATCGCGTAACTTCCTCCAGGCGGCAGTCGAAAAACATTTTATACAAAAAACATTTTTATAGCGCAGTCCAAATGCCAACAGAAGGATGAGGAGAACGCGAGGATTTGGCATCAGTGAGGATTCGCTCTGGAGAAGCGCGATGACGAAGCAAGTGATAAATTGGCTTCCAAGACCGGGATGATAGTTTCCGATAGTTTTCTGACCGAAGAGTGTCTGATGCACTCGTACCACTCCCTTCTCGTCCCGCTGTTCAGATGAACCTGGGCGGGAGGGCCGTGCGGGTGGGGACATAGGCAGTTCCTACCGACTGCTATGCACGGCTGGCGCGCGTGCCACCTCGGATGCTATGCTGCCTCCCGACGGGCTGTGTGACCTTCTCTTCTACACGGATGTCGTGTGGCGCGACGGCGCTGTGCACGGTAGCCAGAACGACCAGAGCTGGAATGCCTTTCAGAGGGCAGCTCGGGGATCATTAAGGACAGGACGTGGCCTGTCCTTGGACTACGGGTGTTGAACTCTTTCTACTTGTTTTCATTAATCAATGCTGTTAAAAATGTGTTGTTTGTTAGCAGAGAGAACCCGGCATTCAAAATGTCTATATATACAGGTCAGTTAACAGGTACTGCGAAACTATTGCCGGAATCGTGTAGTACAGGTTACGGAGTCTAGCGCTTATCGATTCTTGGCAGTTTCATTTCGCCTAGGCTCGCCCGTAAAGCCCCTGTGCGTGAATTGTTGCCAGTAAAAGAGAACGTGATGTTGAGAACTTGGCATGTTAATTTTCGCCAAATGACGAAAAGTTGTATCGTTTTGCTGTGGGCGCTGCGGCGCCAAGAAATGTTAGAACATTTGCAACATCTCGGCGCCACAAGCGTAAACGCTAACTGCTGGTTCGGCCACCTCGTCCATTTACGAAGCGAATAAAACAATTGAGTTTAACGTGCAGCAATATATTTTGCTGTATTTATTGATATCGTGACGTGAACAACAAGCGGTAGAGGAATAAGAGCGGGCATGCCCTCTGATTTTAAGCATGTGCTTGGCATGGGATTTCGGGGCTGTCGGCAGCCGAGGTGGAGGGCTGCTGGCCACAAAGATACCCGATACCGCGAAAAGTGCTTCATTGAAGAGCCCTCCACCCGCCGCGGTGGCTCAGTGGTTAGCGCGCTCGGCTGCTAATCCGGAGTTCCCGGGTTCGAACCCGACCGCGGCGGCTGCGTTTTTATGGAGGGAAAATGCTAAGGCGCCCGTGTGCTGTGCGATGTCAGTGCACGTTAAAGATCCCCAGGTGGTCGAAATTATTCCGGAGCCCTCCACTACGGCACCTCTTCTTCCTTGCTTCTTCCACTCCCTCCTTTATCCCTTCCCTTACGGCGTGGTTCAGGTGTCCAACGATATATGAGACAGATACTGCGCCATTTCCTTTCCCCCCAAACCAATTATTATTATTATTATTGAAGAGCCCTCCAGCCTATTTCGTCACACTTTCGCGTTTCCATTTCATTAACTGCTTTTCTAACAGCGCAACTACAAAAACCAGCCGTGCCAACAAAGCCAGACTTGCGATCACCATCGCTTCATAGATGCTAGGTAAAACGAGTTCCTTGTAATTTAAAAGGAGCTTTTTACACACGTTTCCACATGACAAAGCCTCGAAAAATGACAGCTGTCTTATACTAACTTGAGCCCATCTTGAATCTCGTTTGATTTATTGCTTCTGCAGGAAATCTATCGACTTTTTTGCGAGCTTGACGACGCCTTTAGGTAGGCAGAAACTGCGTGAGCTGTTTGAAAGCAGGATCATCCACTACGGCATCCTGAAGGCGACGGGAAGAGTGGCAGAACTCCTCCAGGATATGCACGGCAAATTGGGGGTGCTGAAAGTAAGCGGTCACTTTCGATGCGTTACGGTGAATGAAACGATGATCCAAGCACCTGTGGCCAACTTAGCAGTAGTTCAGCGCTACTCTTAATGGCAAAAAGCACAAGTATAATAGAGAGAGACGGGCTAGTTGGTGACTATTAGTAGAATGCATCTTGAAACCGCTCAAAAAAGACAAGGGACGAGTAAGAAACCAACAGGACAGAGCGCGAAGTGTTACGTGTTACGCACCAGTGTTACGTGATGATCGTTTGTCATGTAAAAATGTGATTATGATGATTGTATAAATGTGACGCACTGTTGTAATAAACCCGTTGAAGTTCCGCGCTCTTTCCTGTTGGTTTCTTCCTCGTCCCTTGTCTTTTTTGCGCATTTTCAGGATGCATTCTACAAAAAGCACGAAAAACTTGTAGAAATTTATACCTCCACATTAAGGGGCATGTTTTTGAAAATTATACACTGCTTCACGAAATTACGCAAGACTGTTCAAAGCTACCGTGTCATACCTTTTGCATGAGGGCAATCTTGCAGTTAAAAGCGAAAAAAAAAACGGAAGAAAAAAATGCATGTGATCTGGTCTATTGACAGCCGTCTAGCTTCTGAGGATTCATATTTGCCCATGGACTACTTCTTTGTGTGAAAAACAGTAGCGCATATCTGGATGTTTCAGTACCGTTTCTCAAAACCATACCTCACTTCTCGCTCAAAAGATAACTTGCTGACTGGCTGAGCCTTCATCTCTACTAGCTGAACGGCTGCTGCAAAAGTAAGAGTATGGTTGCCTGCCAATCACGAATTATTCTTAAGTATGACAGGTGCAAACGGCATTATGAACCTGATATCTGAATGGCTGTCTTCAGCTTCCAAGCATGCGATCTACAGCACATTTTCAGGGCCAGAGGCAGGCCTTAGGAATTGTCGGTTTAGGCAGGGACGAGAAAAACAGTATTTTTAATACTCGTTCCTCAGCTCATCATTTTCTTCCAGGCGCTGAAAGACCTCCAAGCCAAGTTTATAACTGACTTTCCAGGGATACGGGCAGAAGCAGATGTAGCGCTTGGTGTCAAGTTCCTTTCCTACCATAACAGCATCGACAGCAGCCATCATTCATCAGCAATGACAGCCTTAGCCAAGTAAGCTTGTCAGTTACACATGTCACGCGGTGCGAGAAGGTGCCAACACCGACGAAGAGAAGTATGCAAAAACCTGGAGCTGTGTGGCAGCAATCGAATATATTCGATTCGCAAGGCGTGCGAGCTTGAGCTGATTGAAAGCGAATTCTGAGGGCTTGGCCTTACTGCATCAAAATTTCTCCGTAACTCTTTTTTTTTGTTTTTTGAGAGAAAGCCGGCGAAATACGCAAGAACAGCTTGCCAATGTTTTCGCTTCTAATCTTCACTTGACTTTATGCGAATGCACTTGACCGTCTCATACGGCAATAGTTCTGTTAGGCTGACATGTAACCGATTATCACAATTTGTTCTGATATTTCATGTAATTTCAATGGCGTAAGCGGGCGACGCACGTCCTACAGACAGCTGGCTAGCATGCCTCGATTGAATATTTTACTTTGGTAACCGTACCAGCCATTTCCGCACAATGAAATTGCAATGTTTCATACAAGCAAGATCGTTAATTCGCGTCAATAACAATAAACTCCGGTCCGCACTCTTGGCAATGTTGGCCGACGTTCACGTTATCAAAAAATTATAGCATGACAAAAAAGAAGTTAGACGTAGGGCAAGAGGTGTGCAATTTAAAGATTTCATTCCGATTCAGCTCCCACTTTTTGATTTTTGATTGGTCCTTGGCTATGTTGGCCTTGAGGTATTCATGGAGGATGAACTCGGGACGTCATGCCGCTTCAACTAATCACAGAGTAGGAAAAAAAGTGGAAGAGGTTCAAAATGCAATTGTTTTATACGTTCCCAGAATTGACAAGAAAAAATGACCTAATTAATAAGCATTTTTTCTTAAAACATTTATGCCTTGGCTCTTGCCACAGTGGCTACCGTAATTGACAAGACGCCGTTAAAGGACGGAAGAACCGCACGTATGAAGTGCATTTTGAATCCAGTTCCAGTTATTTGGTCACAAGTGACTAAAAAGCGGATTAAAACCCGACAAGCAATTCTAGTTATCGATCGTGATAACGTGTGAACAGCGACCAGCCTTATAACAGAGCTAACAAAAGTAGAGGATTTTCATTTTTCATTTCATTTCATTCTAGTTTACTTTAAAGACCTCGTTGCGGTATTATATAATGGGAGGGGCGAAAATAAAATAGTGTTTTTTTATACGGATGTGCGGCGGCATTTTCGGGGAATGCTGAATGACACGTGATGGTTGCGATGTGGCGGGGAATGTCGTTTCAGTCGGCTGCTATTCTAGGAAAGAATGACGTTGCAAAGGTAATGGTACGCGCACGTGGTCGTGAGACTTGAAGGGGGTGTCAGGTGCGGTAAGAAATTCGTGAAGCAGGTACACGGATATAGTGTTCCTGAAGAAGAATGAAAAAAGAAACTTCTGATAAAGACAAACTAGTAACGCCAAGGAGAATTATGATAGATCCTACCGTCAGAATTGAGTTCTAAGGATGAAATGCTGATGATGAGTAACACGAATGTATGAATCTAGTGGCCGTGTTTTCTAAAGCGCCTCGAGAGCATTAGAGGGATGCAATTGATATGGAGCCGGGTTGCAGGTAAGTAATCTCATTTGGACCAGACGAACGTCGCGTAAACGAGTAGTCTTACGTAGAGTTATTACGGAGATAGAAGATTACGGAGATAGGAGATTACGGAGGTGGGGCCTTAAAAAAACCTAATGACCGAATAGCAGATGAGATGTTCGTCACATGCACATAACAGGCTGAATCATATTTCTTTCTGCGTTTGCTTCCATATATCCTACCTCCCCATCTGCGTACATTGGGGGTTGAATGTGCTTTTTGAAGACAGCTTGAGAGATAAAACCCCGAAGGAAATCTTAGAAGTTGCTCTGGACTTGAAAACAAAACACGAATGGCAAGCTGTAGGCAGTTAGGCGCATTGTTGAAACACTGTGGAAAGTTTACCTTGATTTACATCAAAGAACTTCAAGTTTAACTATGTATCACACAAAGAGGAAGCATTATTTAAGAGAGCTCGACAGCATAGCATAATCAACAGTGTTTAAAATTCAGCAATAAGTCTTGCTGCCATCACTAAATTTTTGTTCGGCTACTGTTATCTAATGAATCAAGGTAAATAAAAAAATCAAGGACCTAATTACAGATCTCTACGGGAAGTTGAAAATGCGCCTGCAAGAAGAGAAACACTCACACCCTTTTGCACGAACAAACTGGGCAGAATTAGGAACAAGTGCAGTGCATTTTCGAATGTCACCATGAACGAATATCTTGATATGTTTCTTGCAAACTACTGATGATTGCATCGAAAGATTCAGAAAAATGAATATTTCTGACTTGTGTGATAGAACTAAGTTCTCATTTTGTTCTTTTCAGTCATCTCCCAGTTACTATATTCATCGTCCACACTCACATTCAAGATTGGGAAGTAGGAAAATACCCTATCATTGGAACAATGTGGCACTACTGGAGCGACCTTGTCGACTCGAACGAACCTTCCCTTGTAAGTGAGCAATTCGCGAAACGAAATGGCAACTTATTTGTCATTCTGGACCAGCTAACATTACACTTTATGTTTTATATATGTTTTTTTTCAATATAAGGCTTCTTCCATATAGCGTCAAATTTATAGGCGTGTGAGCTCAGCCTCACACGGCAGTGGTGAGGCCATGAAGGATGTTACCTGAGGGGATTGTACAAAATGTAATTCATCACTTGCTGTCTTGTCCACTGTAGTATCAGTGACAACTTAAAGTTTAGTATTGCGAAGCAACTGAAACAGCAACACTGGGTGGTAGGTGAAAAGGAAGATGTTGCCTGCCTGCATGGAATTATTTCGTCTGTCCATACGACCTACAAGATTTAAATGTTCAGCAGCGTTCCAGGGTTGACAAACAGAGCTCGTTCAGCCTGCGAGGCCCTTCGATGTTCTATAATTCTTTGCTGAGCAGAAAATTAGTAGTTACCGGAAACCTAGATCTTAAAGGAGTTTCAGAGGCAGGCAATGGTCTACTATTCAGGCGATGAGAGTAAATCACTTGAAAGAGTTTTGTCGAAAACCTTGTGAGTGTCATATCTTCGGTGACGGGTCACCACTCATAGGTGTCGGCCTGCACTGAAAGTGGCGTCTTTCGTCCGAAACATTATGGCGGCCTCTTGAAGCTTGGTCATTATACGGAATTCTTCCACAATTATTTTCAGCGCCGCACTGCCAGAGAACTGAACGCTACCACCATTCCGGCGCGGACGTATGTCATGGCTTCGTTCACACTGATGGTTGGAGAGTTTGAACAGCATCAGGTCATGGAAAATAAGAGCCTGAGTGCAGGCTATATGTCGGTAAAGGAATTCGCACAGGTATGCACATCTTTCGAACTGAAGAAATTTATTTAGCACGAACAAGCAAAGCTTGAAGCGACCTTGCCTCAGCCTACCTTGCACGTTCTTGTTCTAAGTATACTGTGCTGTGGAAGTGAGAAAGTTAAGCGAATATTTGCAACCAATCTGACGGTGATCTTTTCAATAAGAAACTAAGGTATGTACTTTAGTGCTTTGAGGAGAAGGCCGACGTCAGACCATCCTGCGGCAAGAAGAGTTTCACTTTCTTATTTTTTTGCTTATTTAAGTTTCACAAACTTATTGACTGTCAGTGCCGGTCACTTTTCAGAGGCTGGCAGTAACAGTCAATAAATAAGTTTTGTGTAAACGTGTCACTCATGCTCCTTTCATAACCCATATATTTGCAATCCTCCCCTCGCACAATACTTCGTTATTGGAGCCTGTGAGGCGATATGAATAAATAAATAAATAAATATAAAAGAACTGACGTTTAATCAGCCTGAAAGAGCAAAAAGGAAGAGAACACACTAAATGTGCTAGAGAAGAGAGCGCTTTAGTTTTTTTTAATCTTTCGAGCAAGTGTCTGAACCTTCAGCAATAAGTGCGAATGGAATAAGCAGTCCTTAACCTACAATTATTGACAACTCTACTCCAAGCCTGGTTCTGTCATTCGTTTGTCTCCGCACGAGAGAACTGAATAAAAACAACACGCTATAATCCAAATCTAGACTCGGATAACATTTTCGCCGTCTTTGGACAGCTCTGCAGCCGAAGGTCGGGGATATCCATCGTGAATGGAGGCCTTGTAAAACTGCATGCCGCTGATTACAACAGGACATACGCATACGAGGATGCCGAAACGATGAGTGCAAAGGTTGGTGAATCTGTCCTGTAAGACGCCGTCGAGATAGCTCTAGACGAAAAACTGCAGATGACGGACCTTTCCCTGTGCCCTTTTTATGCTTTACGTAACAGCTATTTAGTTTGTTGTTCTTTTGTTCAATGCAGCGTACCAAGAAGCCCAACACTGAGCCTTCAGCACTACTGAAACAACCATTCGGCCGTTGCAGCTCTATATGCGGTTCAACGTGGTGTAGCTTTTTGAATATGCATTTCTGAACACAGAGTTCGGGCTAACTCCACAAAGTTCGGTAACATGTCGAAACGAACACAGCACAAACCTGCGTTTGCGTTATTTCGTCCCGTTGCGCGGTTTCTTTTGTAATCGCCTCTGGATGCTACCTTTCGCAATCCGTAACAAAATAATAGAAGTAGAGTCTTTTACTGAGTCTTTCGCGTTGTTTGGAAGGATCAGTTGAAGCATGTGTTCTTTGTTACATTGTGAACATGTGTAGAGAGCTCAAGCCACCGCGTACTGTGTACATGCTGCATATGCACGTGGCACTAGAACAACCAATGCGGCAAGTAGCGTTTTTGGAAAACTTTGGACAGCACAGTGATGATGTCGCCCGGTTAATATAGCGAAGATTGGATGGAAGAACCGATGTGGGCAGGCCAGATTACTACCCTTATGTTACTCTGTCGGAGGAGACGCTAAGAATTTTTGCGCTTCTCAACCCCAGCATGCGAGAGTACCTCGGCTATAACATCAAACATCAAATGTTTTATTAAGTGTGTGTTCAGAGTTTGTTACGTTAATTTTATATTGTATATCCACATTTTCTTTTTTCTGCTTCCAAGGCCACAGCCTTCTTCAAGCTATACCAACACCCACACCGTGGCTGGGCCGTGTTCGACACAGAATACGAAGACTACGACAACACCTGTGGAAACGGCACGTTCAGCAGGCTCAGTGGTTTCAAAACGAGGCTCGCTACAGAATGGCCACATGGTCCCAACAAAACGTAGCTGCTTTCAACTGCAGATTTGTATTCAATAAATACTTATTACGAAAGGCGCAGAAGCAGTGCAGAAATTAAATCACCCATTTCATTCAATTGCCTGTAAAGATGTACAGGAAAAAAGCGTTTTTGTAATTACAAAATCTACATTCCTCACAAGTTTGCGAAACTTGCTCGAATGCCTCAGAATATAAAATGCTTCGGTTCTATGCAACGGTTTTATGCGTTTGAACTAACATGTTCTGGTATAGTTAAATTTCTAATTAGTAAACAAATTCTAAGTGTACCTAAGAATAGCCTAAATGTAGCAAGCTGGACTAGACATTATCGAAAATGGTGTCAACACTTGTCTTACCACTAAGCTGCAGGGATTAAAATTAGAATAAACACTACAAAACATTATTGTTTTAACATGTTTTCATTTTGGTACTACTTTAATACACTCGCTCAAACCACTTCTTTTGGTGAGTGCTATAATTTTCAGGTGTCTGATGGCCAATTACTGCACCACTAAGCATCCTAGCAGGTAAGGATGTCTTTCAGGAGCGTTATTGCTCCACTGATTTCTGGATAGTTCGTCCGTCCTGCAAGACGACGTACGATATATATATATATATATATATATATATATATATATATATATATATATATATATATATATATATATATATATATATATATATATATATATATATATATATATATATATATATATATATATATATATATATATATATATATATATATATATATATATATATACTTGATAACATCGCAGGGCTCCTTGTCATACAAAAGGAAAAGGTTTGTAGTATCGATTAGAAATACTTTAATGTTTCATAGCTATGGTCAGGTAGCGCTGACAGGAAAGCAGTCCAAGATGATTTTCGTAAAGTGTTTAATGGTTGGAATTGCGCCAAAAAGAAGCCTGGCGGCGGAGACAGCGATGTCCACTGGGCCGTTGTTCGAATCGGAAGGATAGTGGCGGCCGACTGCGCTGTATTCATATAAAATTGGTAGCTTTGTAAAAACTGGCTTACTTTGTCGCGAGCACTGCAGTTTATCTTAGGCTAGACCACACTAAATAGCAGCCCTTCTGAGCAATCTGGTCATGCCTAGGCGGCATCGATAGCTACTCTCAGGGGGCGAGCAGATGGTTATAAGGCCTTGATTGGGTGGAAATGTACAGATGGTTTTATGGTTCAAGGGGTTTTAACGTCCCAAAGCGACTCAGGCTATAATGGCCGCCTTAGGGGAGGACTGTGGATAATTCCGACTGCCCGAGGTTCTTTAACGTGTACTGAAGTCGCACAGTACACGGGCCTTTAGCATTTTGAGTCCACCGAAATTCGACCGCCGCGGCCGGGATCGAACCCTCGTCTTTCGGGTCAGCAGCCGAGCGCCATAGCCACTAAGCCACCGCGGTAGCTGATAAACAAAGAATATGCGGAATTTATCGGGAAAGTTGTTCGCGTATTACATTACGATTATTTCATGCTCTGTGTGCAAAACTGAGCATAGTATGTGCAGGATGTTTCGGGAAAGACTAAAAACTTTTCAAACATCGCTATTTTTGGGTTAAAAGTATTGCTTTTGTGGCACAGTATTACTGGTGTTGGCGCACACCACAAAACCTGTTGAATCGTATGAAGTAGTAAGCTGGCTAATTTTTAATAATTAACTCATCTAGTAGAGTTAGGCGCCTAGTTCCAATTAGAGATTTGTAGGCGGTCGTTAGTAATAGCCATATCAGCTTTTACAATTTCGAAAACGCCACTAACCATGGCGCCGTGGCTCAATAAAATTTGGCTTTTTAAACTAGTTGCATGCACTGGAAAGGTTGCCCTGCCCGATTGTTTTCGGAAAACGCATGTATTTTGGCGCGATGTAGATAAATTTTGTTTACCCATAACGCCGAGGATAATCGCGCTTTCGAAATTCTAAAAACTAATGTACCTATTATTAACGGCCGGCTACAAATCTTTAATTGCAACTAGACGCCTAACTTTACTAGTGAAGAAGTTAATTATTAAGAAATAATCAACTACCTCTCTACTTAAGACGTTTCACAAGTTATCTGGTGTCCGCCAACACTGGTAATACTATGCCGCAGAAGGCGTATTTTTACCCCAAAGAACCTATATTTGAACAAATATCAATTCTAACGAGTTGCCTAGCTGTGACTGCTTAAAAGTTAACTATGAGAAATTAGTTAACAAGCTTAGCCTACTTAAGACAATTCACCCGCTTTTCGGTGTCTGTAACCCTGGTAATACTGTACCGCAAAATACATATTTTTATCCTAAAAAGCTTATTGTTTAAAATCTTCCCCGAAACACCTGGTATATACTGGGTCTTTCACATAAGACTGTCAGCAATTTTTAAAAACAGGCTTTTTTGTTATAAGAGCACTTTTTTTGCATTGCTTTCTAAGCGGCGTAGGGCATCAAACTACGAATACGATGTGAAAACCAGCTATCTGGTTAACTAGCGTTGAATTTTTAACTCCTAAGTTGTTACTATTATGCTCCTTCTTTATTGAGCCGCTGGTAGCCCACCTTCAGCAATATCCATATCAGTTTGTAGATATCAGTTTGTAAACGAGCAATGCTGGGGTCGCACACGGCCGAAACCTGAAACGCACGACCAAAAAGAGCCCTAACCACGTTGACGAGCGCGCGTGTACACATGTGCGCGTGACACCTGCTCGCTACCGCTCGCCGCTCCCAGTCGGGCGTTGCGCAGGAAGCACGCGGCATACGTGCAGCTGTGGGACACGCGCTCGTAGGCGTGGCTGGCACTTTTCTTAGCCCTGCTTTCGCCTACGTGTGCCCCCAAAACTTCCTGCGCTGCAGAGGCAATGATAATTATTATTATTAATTGGTTTTGGGGAAAAGGAAATGGCGCAGTATCTGTCTCATATATCGTTGGACACCTGAACCGCGCCGTAAGGGAAGGGACAAGGGAGGGAGTGAAAGAAGAAAGGATGAAGGAGGTGCCGTAGTGGAGGGCTCCGGAATAATTTCGACCAATTGGGGATCTTTAACGTGCACTGACATCGCACAGCACACGGGCGCCTTAGCGTTTTTCCTCCATAAAAACGCAGCCGCCGCGGTGCAATGATAATGGCATTTTCGGAATTCTAAAAGCTGATGTGTGTGAATATTACTGACGCTTGTCAACAAGCCTCTTTACAAATGAGAAGCCTAAGAGTAACTGGTAAAAAAATAACTCTTCAACATTAGTTGACCAGCCTACTGGTCTACACGTCTTTGCTGTGTTCTGACGCACTACATGGTTGACAGTGCCATGCCGAATAAAGTGTTGTTCCAAGAAATCCTATATTTAAATATTGCTGGCAGTCTGAGGTGAAACACATTGCACAAATACAGACAATTTATTTAGCACCTGACAAAAAATGTGCGAACAGAAAACATTCACAAGTTTGTTTTTGGAATCCTTGAGACGAACAGCTGCGTGTTACAGCTCCTAACAAATGGTGAGACATGGAATTTTATTACGTCTCTCATGCATACAACTATTAAGATTTTAGTCTGAATGACTAACAAATTGGATCACATCACTTTCAAATTGACCGACCAATGGTTTTGTGGAACAAATCGGTACACATTTATAGGAAATACTTCGTAAAAAAAAAAAAAAAAAACCTCAAGTGTGGGACTTATTCTTTCCGCGGTCGTTTCGATGCGCAGAAAATCGCGTTAAAACTCAAAATTGGTTCAAGGACTATAATGAGGTAGTTGACTGATGGAAGAGGCAAAGCAGCTTAAAAGTTTTCATATATTTTGCTTCCTGAAAACTTTGCAGCGTCGAACCGTATACCTGCTCTTGTAAACACACGCTGAACGCCAAGGACACCAAATAGATTGGTTTGGTTTAGGGGGGTTTAACGTCCCAAAGTGACTCAGGCTATGAGAGACGCCGTAGTGAAGGGCTCCGGAAATTTCGACCACCTGGGGCTCTTTAACGTGCACTGACATCGCACAGCACTTAGGCCTCTAGAATTTCTCCTCCATCGAAATTCGACCGCCGCGGCCGGGATCGAACCCGCGTCTTTCGGGCCGGCAGCCGAAGGACACCAAATATAGAATGACAACAACAAAGTGAATAATTTTTTGATAGTTGATAGTTTTCATGACGCAAAAATGTGGTACATATGAGCACCGTCTTTCGTTCGCGGGCACTTGAGTCCCGCGCTCTTAAGAGGGGTTAAACATGGATTTTACTGCCTTGGCTCGACGCAAAGAGCAAGGGAGCGAGGGCGAGGCAGGCATAAAGCAATGATCAACACACTACCGCCAGAGCTTCGCCTTTGCCCCGTTCGCAGCGCACTCTCCGCCGTGGGTGCTATCAGTCGTTCGCCCGTCGGCTTAGCGAAAACACCGAAGTCGCCTCGCAGAAACGCCGGCGGTCAGAGTGCGCATCGCTTCGGAGGTAAGTTGTCGAGTACGCAGCACTCGCTTTAAGAGTTAAAGGTTAATGGTTAAAATGGTTAATGGTTAATGGTCAAAAGAGTTCAGGCAAATTGAGGCTTCCAGTGACCATGGGTCGGAAGTAGAGTTGGTTCTAGGGCCAGTTGGCATTCTTCAGTGAAGCTCATATTTTTCCTGCGCAATGGCACACAGCCAAAGAAAGGAAGAAGGAAGAGAAGGACGAAAGCGCTTGTGGAAATTGCGATATAACATTCGCGGTTAAGGTTTTGCAGTAGTATGTTTTATCTCTAAAATGGTTTAATTAAGAGTTTCTCAACCTTTTTCATGTCAAACATACTTGGTCGAAAATTTCGAATATTAAAAAACTGTAAGGTGCTTGTAAAGAAGTATTGAAGGTAATGGTCCTTTCTTCCGATATAATAATAATAATAATAATAATAATAATAATAATAATAATAATAATAATAATAATAATAATAATAATAATAATAATAATAATAATAATAATAATAATAATAATAATAATTGTTTTTTTGGGGGAAAGGAAATGGCGCAGTATCTGTCTCCGATATGTACCGAAATCTTTCTTTCGAAGTGTTTGTATCGCTCGAATCGAACAGTTGAGACTGCCATAGAAATCCAATGTGGCACGCTTTTTCCGATAGCAAAATAGTTTATAGCGAAAAAATTCAAGCCTGCCGACGGGAGAGCTGCGTATATATTGATTGTTATAGCGATACCTTACAGTATATAAACAAAGTGGGCTCATATACTATTTGCCGTAGAAAAATGCTTTTGTCCAGAATTGTTAGATATGTTTTTGCGGCCTGCTTCTCAAAAACATGTCTCTCGGAGTATTTGTATGAACCGTTCGCATCCTCCTCTTGAGACGGATCCTTGAAAAGTGTCTTAGGTATGAAAAATGAACGTATTTTCAAAACAGATAAATGTTAGGAACGGCTCTTAACAGCTCGTTGGTAGCACGTAAAATTCTGTTTGCTTTGTTCACGCACTATCAGGTATAAAGTGCCGTCCGACGCCATGCATATAGATCGCTCAAAAAAACTTATTTTTTTTTTCATTACTTCAAGGAGTGTCTCCAATCTTCTTAGTTAACAGCTCTGTTTCTGTGTCTTGGTGACGTCCCAATAGCTTCACAAATGCCCAGCATTTATTGGGTCTCTTGGAAACCATGCAAACTTCTTTTTGGGCGAGTTGGTGTATATAATCTTGTGAAAAGCTTTAGCGCAAAAGACACTTAGACCACGTGAGGCAAGACATATACGCACGCGCTAACTGGCAACTGGCTTTATTGGCGGAAGGTCACATATTACTAAGGCTCAAGTGTTTCGTGAAAAAGATGGCAAAGAAGGATATAAACTGTTGATTACAGAGCCACAAAGTAAACCGCATGCGCAAGCAAGCAGGGTGTAATAAACTAGATAAAATTTTCCTTCGTTTTCCACTTCTTTCTTTAAGATTTCATTATAAAATAAACTGTAGAGTTTGCATGAAAACACGCATGATAAGTATTTGGAGCATGTGAAAGTTCAAGTAAGCAATACCGTGCTGTTTTCGACACGCATGCCCACGTCGTTATACCGCGTCGTGCCTCGTCCACTGAAAACGTATGCAAGAGAGCACCGTGAGTGCGCTGAATTGGATCGTATTCGGCCGAAGTTCCATCGGATGTCAAAATCTGCTAAAGTTGGCGGTATTAAATATGAGCATGTGGTGCACATTATTGTCACGCAATGCACGTGCAGTGCAAACTGTATGATGTGCTTGTAATTTCATGCAATGGTTTATTTTTTTAGCGAGTTTATACTGTTATACGGTTTATACATGCAGGCAAGCACTTTTGTCTAGGTGACGCATGATTCATTTTTAAAGCGAAAGCATTATACGGCTCATCGGAAACAAAAACCGATGTCCAGAAAAACTGGCGCCCCACAACCCATGTGGCTAGCCAGGGAAAAAATACCGCTTACGAAAGTGTGCGGTATTGAACATAGGACCATCATTTTGTTAGGCGAGCACGCAAACCATAGGCCACAAAACATTTTCTTTTACCTCCTCTTCAGGGTCAAGAAAAGATTAGAGCAGCAGCAGAGCAAAATAACAATAACAACGCAACGATATTCAAAGTGGTAGCCGCAATTGAGGCTGCACTGGGATTCAGAAACACTAAGTTTGCCAACTCACTCAACACTGGCATTCATTCAGGTTCCTCGCTCTAAGCACTGTAAAGTTCGTTCTGACAAGCCACACTTTCGATGAAATACTACCTCACTGAGCGAGAATGCACATCAGCGTGTCTTACAGCCATTCTCGTTTTCCATACACTGGGGAAGAGTGTGCCAAGAATAAGTCGCATGGCACACTCCCTTCATTATCGATAGGCCACAAAACCAAGTATATGCGTGGCCTTACGAGTGTATGCTAATGAGGAGGTGTGCATTAAAAAGTCAGAAGAAATAAAAAACAAAAAGAAATAGAAAATCAGAACACTGCTTGCGCATTTAAAGCATGTACTTAGTCTTAAGTGCGCTCCATCATGTCTTTTAAATTTGCCGCTAATTTAGAACTAGCAGCTGTATCCGTGATTACTGCCCTCCAATTCAGCAGTAGTATTGACTAGACTTTTTTTTTACCATGAAGACTTCTGTTCAGAGTTTAGCATAGAAGCTTTTAAGACAAGATCATCTTTACGCGATTCACCACACGGCGGACAAAAAGGCAGGTGTCCTCACAGCAACACACCACCAAATATTTTATTTATGGTTTTTATTAAGTGCTGTTATCAATTCCTACCGCTCCGAAGTAACCACTACGACAGTAAATATAGAGCATGAGTTAAAAAGAAACACTTCGAAGCAGAAATGCAGAGATAGGATGAACTGCGAGGCTCTAAGCAGTTCGAGAAGAGGATTCCAGGGTGACTGGACGGTAGATAGAGAAGAAAAAAATAGAGTTGGAGGAGAGGCCTACACGACAGTGGCAGATTAAGATAAAAAAAAGGGTAAGAGCTCTGAGAAGTATTTATTTCAGCTTTAAGGTGCGGCGTGAGATAGCCGGTCAAACAGCCACTTTAACCCCTGGTATTCTAAAGGAACCCCAGTGCGAGTGAATAACTAAGTATCGCGCCCGTGACCTTCGCTATGAGATAAGCTCAAGCCGTTGGAGATAAAGAATTATTATGCGTCCGGCGTCCCGGCCACAATCTGTATAGGGTTATCTGGCTAAGCACGATAAGAGGCACGGTGTTGTGAAGAAGGCTGAATTGACTGAAGCTTAGTGCTTCCCTTTGGGTCGAAGAATCCGTGCAAAAAAGTTGTTGAAGGAAATAATTGATCACGAAAAAAGTGACCTCTCATCTTTAGTTTCATCTGAAGCAGTGTGCACGTGATAGCCAACGAAAAAAAGTGTGGGGAAACATTTGCGCGGCAAGCGTTCAGTGAAACCACGAGCCAGCTTTTCTCTACACCACAGAAAATGCCTTGCCGCGGGCCAGCTTAGGGTGAGGCATAATGCAAAGCGCGTTCAGTCGACGTTAGGGAATGCGCTCACTATGTTCATTTTTCCTATGCCGTCGTCAGGCTTCCTTGAGACATATTTTGAGTTTCGTTCCTTTCTGCTATTGGGCTTTGCGCTTAAAGGAGGCAGCAAAAGTGTATTCCAAAACGTCTTCAGTACTCCAATGTTCATTTAGCATTAGTCAAAATTAAGGACATTAAAACTCCGTGGGCTATATGTTCTCGCATGCGACAGAAGCCAATTCAATTTATGCGCCGACGACCGTGTTAAAATATGTACTGCCGTCTTCCGCAGGCCTGGTGCTCCCGTCCCGCAGAGGGCGTAATGGTCCGCAGGAGTCTGCTCTGTATTGCATTGCATTAGACGAAAGGAGAAGACTTTCGTCCACGGAGTTCATGAGTATGTGTTTGATGGCACAGATCTTCTCGAGACTATTTCTGTACTGCTGCAGTAAAAAACAACTCCGAGAGTTCTTCATCGCACCTCATGAGGGCGCCTCTCGACATCTCAGTTGCACTACATGAACATAAATGGGGGAATTACCAGAGCGTCAACATCAGTGATTTGCCGGATAAACGGTCAGCCGGTGAATCGGAGAATTTGAGGCCACAGTGTTCAATAGTGACGTCATGTTCCTACAATGTGGTTGCGCGTCTTGAGCTGCGGCTTTCATGTGCGAAGTCACGTTGACTCTTTTTTTTCCTGCCGAAAACCGGAAGATGTCACTGACAGCAGTGCATTGGTTGGCGCATTTTTTACAGCATTTGCACAGTAGGAGCAGACTCACTGTTTAGAATGACAGCGCCTGCGCAGGAGAAGTGTGACGCCTTGCAGGAAGTGTTCACCCATGAAGAAGCGTCGGAATTCTACGAAGCTATGATGTCCCACCACCGGGATGCCATGAAGGGACTACTGGAACGGTACCGTGGCTCCTTCTTCAACGCTGAGCACAGCGGCACAAGCGAGAAACAGCAGTGGCTTGACGTCGGATGCGGCCCGGGAAACTTCACCAAGAACTACCTGCTCCCCCTCTGCCCTCCGTCGATGGAAAGACTTGTGGCAGCGGATTGTTCACAGGTATATTTTTGAACGGTAGTTTGCAGCTGAACATATGAGCCCCCTGTGAGAGTAGGAATATATCTTAATCCTTATTTTACACCTTGTTTCCTTAATTGTTTTTTTATCCACTTCCTTCTTCAATCCTTTTCACTCTTTACTTCTTTTTGTTTCTTTTTAGTTTTCTTCCTTACATTCTTCATTCGCTTCTTTGTTCCCTCCATTCTGTCCTTCTTGCTGTGTTTTTCTTTCGCTCTTTTTATTTTAATTTCCTCTTCTCTTAGATTCCCGTACTAATTCTTCATTTTTGGCGCGAATTTGCTTTCTGCGCGAGACGCGCTCACGACATCCTGACGGAGCAAATAAACGATCCTATTGAACATTCATTTAAGTTTTGTTTTACGGCTGATTGCCATTGGATTAAGCGACAAGAAACCTCGCGTTCGAACTTCGTAATTGGCGGAAGCCCAAGGGGAAGTAGCATTGCTGAGAACTCTGAAAAACAGCGACCAAAGAAAAAAAATGGAATTGGATCAAAATCCAAATGCTGTAACCTAGCTTAGTATGACCCTCATTAAGCGATGCTTGCAGCTCTGCCCCGACCAGTCGTAATATCCACCGGGCGATATAGGATGAAGAATTACGCTTCTAAAGGTTTGGTGAACCAATTTTTCTGGTCTCTTTAGTACTTACGAACGACTGTGAACCACCGTCCGGATCTGTATTAGCTTACGGCAAGCCATTATGCCTCTACCCTTGGTGATGATGGTTATAGATTTTTATGGCGCAAGAGCATCTATGGCCAAAGAGCTCCATAGCACAAGGTATTTTGGAATTCTCAAGGGGGGGGGGGGCGGGGTCAAAGACCCATTCCCCAAGCATTTCACCCCAAATAAGCCGAGCACCAGACCAGGGAAAAGCTTGTACCCGTTGTATCACCGGTGGGTACCCGGCGGCACTGGGGATCGAACCCCGCATGCGAGGCGGATGCTCAACCAATTGGCCACCGCTGCGGTTCACCTCTACTCATGGCTTCAAATTAAATGTGAACTGTACATAGCGATAAGTAAGTTAATTGCAGCAAATACTGAGACACTTGGATGGCGCGCTTCTTGAGGGCAGGTTTTTGTTTTTCACAAAATGAGCGTGTCAGTATGTGTGCGCAGGAGTGAGTGAAAGAGTAAGGAATAGATAGGAGAAAGTGGGGTGAACAAATGAATACAAACCTTCTTCCAGGCTATGTTAGACCACGCCTCCAGAAAACATGCACATCCGAAGATCGTTCATCGCCTGGTGGACATCTCAAGCGACGAAGCCGTGTCCGCGTTCGCCGAGCGGGAAGGCCTCTTCGAGCGTGTGTGCTGCTTCCTACTTCTTCACTGGATCCGAGACAAGGTGGCTGTTCTGAGGAACATAGAGCGCCTCATAGCCCCCGGAGGACAATGCCTCGTTGTGTTCTGCACGAAGGTGGCTCCGCAGCAGCTAATGCGGGCCATGCTGGAGTCCGGCAAGTGGGTTAGGCAAGAACACGTGAGTCCACCGCTTCAAGCGATTGTTGCCTCACTAGTTACGAAAGACTCGGGGAAATAACGAATTTTATGGGTCCATGCGAATTCGAAGCGAACAGTAAGTTATTTTTTTATTTATTTACCTATTCTTAGATACTGCCATCTAGTACAGTATTTTGGTAGGATGGTTATGCAAATAAACCCACGCACAAAAAAACGCACCGGTACAATCATCGTGTGCAAAGCGTATATATGCAGGCATTTTTCTAAGAGAAATGAAGAATTCTGGCGAAAATTTAGAATTGACCAGCTCGAATACTTTCCGTAGCCAAGTTAAAACAAAAAGAAAACTGATGCTGCAGCAGGATAGGTTCAGTATAACTGCAACTACTTATATGATATTAGCGGTACTGACTGCAGTATGACATATATGTATAGCCGGAAACAGCTCCATAATGAAGTGGAATGTGCTCCTCAAAGGAGGGCCTCTAGCTGGTGGCGTAGACCAATTTTCATGACGACGCGGTATAGCGGCGGCTGATCTGATTAATCCGTGGCATTTCCCACTCATCTGCCACCACCTGCGATTTAACGCTGGCAGGTCAAAGGGGATCAGTCGTTCCCTCATGGCCTGGAATCGGCCAGGAGGGCTGAACAGGCTTTTTTTTTTTCCTTTTAAGTGACCTTACCATTGCCGTATGCGGGACGACTGACGGTTCTGTGTGGCATCAGTGGCGCGAGAATTGGGAAAAACCCTCACTGGCGCATGAAGTGATCATCACGTCGTGAGATTTCCCTTAAGTTAAAAGCAGGGATAAGCCATATATAACATATTGACTAAATTTTCCTACCACAGGCTCTCAGATCCGCTCTCCCGGATTCCTGGGAGAATGACGACGAGGACTCCATAGAAGGAAAACTTGAAGGACTAGTTGCATCCACTGGGTTGGTGTCCCTGAAGTGTGACGCTGTCGTCTTTAAAGTGCCGAGCCCTCACATCGACGTAGTAGTGCGTACGTATTAATCACGGCTTTCATTCTGTCATGCCGCTCAGTGCGCAAGAATCGTTTTTTTTTTTATGCAGCGTCAAACCTAAGCGCTCAAACTACTCGGCCCATCATTCTATTTTTTTTTTTGCCTGAAAGAGCGAATGCCATCTTCATGGAGGGTATACGCGGCCTTTGTATCAAGTCCTCTTGTACTGTGTTGGAGAATTTTAAAGGGAAAAGGCTGTTTATTTTTTAGCTGACTTTTTGAAAGTGGCCAGCTTTTGATCGTGTAATTATCTGCCTTTTAGGCGTTATATGAGTCATTCTTAAAGAAAATAACTATTTTAAGATGTGAAGATTATTTTTTCTTGAGTGGTAATTGCGTGTTGACTTTAGGCATTCATGCTACGAAACCTCAAATTACATTTACACAGGTCCTGACTGGTTGGCATTTCCGGTATTGTGATTTGTCGGGACAAGGATGGAAGCCAGTTAATAATTATTTAATAGCTCTCTTAATGAAATCTCAGGACCTTCTGACCTAACGAAGTACTTTTTAAAGTTATAGCCCGGTCATATATTTCTAGCTGATAGCAGCAAATTAAACGAGTTTAACTTAATTTGAATAGGTGGGGTGAAATATGTGGCTTTATCAAAGCAAAATATTGCATGTACTGCCCGATTTACCTCAATCAAACTGCCTGCCACAGCAAGGAGTAAATAAAATAGAGCCGGTGTTGTCTTTTCAAAAATGTAAAACGGGGAAAAGAAAACTTTCCAATAAAATATTTGAGGACAGAGATAGCCTATCATTGATGTCCTAATTCCATGCTCAACGTAATGTTGTCAGGTATAGGTGCTGTGTATTTTTGCTTGATCTTCACCTTGCCTCAATCAGTGCTGCTCTCAGCTTTGCTTTTGAGCGAATTGGGTAGTAGGAAATCTAAAGCTGGCTTGAGCGCCTTATGCCAGGCAGCAGGCTCTATACTCAAACGACGTCAATCAGCCATTTACGCGTGCTACATCACCAAAAGCCGCACTCGCTGTCAGCGTGTGCGAGAGGCCTGGGTTTCGAACATTCTTCTGAAATCGTTAAAAATGACGTAATTGAAAGTTGCTTTTCAGGTATTTCTACATTTACGTGCCTTGTGAGGCTCAGCGGGTTGTGTATAATATTTGCTTTTCTACTGATTTTCTTATGGCTTATCTGTGCAGAAAATTTAGGTTCAGATAAAAACGTAACCTGGCGTCGATTGCTATAATTTTGAGAGCAGTTTATAACTGCTCTAAAATTATGACATGCTGATTATGTTGCTTTTGTTGGTGTGTGGTAAGAAAAATACTTAATAGAAAAAAATAAAAGTAAAAAGGGGCTAGTAATGCTGCGTCACAATTGACGCTATTCGTCCAAGTTACTCTGTTGGTTAGACTTTAAGCCCCCTGCTACATCAATTGCAATTAAAATAGTCGACTCCTGTGGTGGTCGTAAGTGTATTTACTCGATCTTGTTTGCTTTCTGATGCACTGGCTGTTTTTTTTAAACATGCTCTTCAACGATACGCCATTATACGTTTAACCTTTTCATGTTTAAGGCTTAGTGCTTTTCCACAAAACAGAAGTTTATTCCTGCACGGCGCATATTTTTTCTCCTGCGATTAAAGCCACCTTCCTTTTAAAACATGTGAATTGACTTGCAGTGGACAGCTTCCCAAACATTCTGAAGTGAACTGAGCAGTGTTGTTTAAACCCCAGGTTCGCTATGCTGCCACGTGCCACTCTATCAGTTCATGTCGGAGGAAGAAAAAGCTGAACTGGAGAAGTTTTCCAGGAACTTCTGTCTGCAAGGCCGCTGCGTGAACTACTCGGACACGGGAACAGTGGAGCTGCAAAGATGCGTCATTCAGGCCTACAAACCATGGTTGCAGAGCTGAGTGCCCGGCATCCTCCGACGTAGCGGGAAGATAGTTGGCTGTGCTGTTCAATTCTTGCGGCACGTTTTATATGCGCACACCAAAGTTGTTCAAAAAAAGTAAAAAAAATATCCAACTGAAATTGAAACTCGAACTCATTCCTAATCTCTGTTCCCCTCCTGCCTGCGCGTGTCCCCATTTCTTTTATTCCTATGTATTCCCTTCGGCTAAAAAAAATAATTAACGTCGCCAGGTATGGGTGCCAAAAGCTAGTTCACACATTCCAGTGAGAAATCGCATATATTATACATCCGTTTGGCTTGGTTTATGAGGGTTTAACGTTCCAAAGCGACTCTGGCTATGAGTGACGCCGTAGTGAAGGACTCCGGAAATTTCAACCACCTGGGGTTCTTTAACGTGCACTGGCATCGCTCAGCACACGGGCCTCTAGAATTTCGCCTCCATCGAAATTTTACCGCCGCGGCAGGGATCGAACCGGCGTCTTTCGGGTCAGCAAGGGAGCGCCATAACCACTGAGCCACCGCGGCGGCATGCTTATATTATACAGTGAGCAATTACAGTAATCATGTACATTGCTTGCGTTACAAAACAGAGGCCTCTATATGTGCATGCCTGATTTAGGTAAGATGCACACTAACGTATCGGGGTGATTCTTCGTACACTGTGTATCGATTAAATGCGGTCACTTCAAGCGGCAAATACAAAAAAAAAAGGATTTTTCTAGGCACTTTCTTGAATTAGGTATCAGCTGTACGATTCAATTGTCGTACTTATGTGCGAGTCAAAAAAATGCGTTCACCGTGTTCGTAGTGAGAACCAATAAGACCGAAGTACTGAGTGAACAGGTCATGCAGTTATTGTGAAGCTGACCATAGTACCGATTGTGCACGGTCCTGTGAGCGATGCAATGCTGAAGAAAAAAAAAAACCTGCTGTTATGTGGACTTCGTCCTGCAGCGATGAGCATTCATCTTGAGGTATACAAAGGCGCTGAATTAAGTTTTTAGACGAAACGCGTTATTTAGTTCTCTACTCAGTTTAATCAAACACATTCGGTGGAGCTGCCCGCCTAATGCCGCAGCGGTGGCCTAACAGTTTGAACAACCGCCTCGTTAGCAGAAGGTGCAGGGTTCGATTCTCAGTGCCACTGGGTATAAGCACTGGTGATAAATTAGGTAAAATCTTTCCCCTGGCCTGGTACTCGGTTTCTTTGAAGTGAAATATTTAGAAAATGGGCGTTTGCCCTCAACTTGTGAAGACGAAAAATACCTTTTGCTATGGTGCTCTTTGGCAGAAACGGCTTTGCGCTACTAAAATTTTCATCAACACCATCACTAGTGTTTCAAAATAAAAAAGCTCTGAGCGACTCCTGTATGTGTAACTCTTTCATAACATTCTAGAAAATTCACGCAGCTAATTTTCAGGTATTAGCGACCCACGTTTTTTTCTCAACGGGTTGATGGATCGATGCCTTCAAACCAGGCAGGTTATATGCAGGTAAAAATTAATGGCAATATTGGCGCCGCCGTTGAAATGAAAGGGGTGAAGTGGCATTTGATTGGGACCGCCGCAATAGATTCAAGGGAAAGATGCAGTCCAGAAAAATACTTTGCGCATATTTTTGAAATTTCTGCACGGAATTAACGGCAGTCCACCTGAGCCGCATCTTTTTTTTTCTTTGTACCCTTTGATCCGTGCATACACCGCGGTATTACACTCTTTGGCCCACTTGGTGGGCAGCAGCCACTTTGAATTGCAGAAAATATTGCGGCTCGTAAATGTATTTGAATTCAAACTCTGAGTCGACAGAAGGCGTTCGCTCCGCAGATTTTTTTGTTTATGCGGCGCTCTCAAGTTTAGTCACATCATGGCGTTCCTTTTTGTTAATTGGTATCTGTAGAAATTTGTGCGCTTTCTACGATTTCTGGTACCCAGCATTCATTCCCTGAAGTAACCAACTGTTGTCACGGTTCCTGATGTTGCGTTTCTTGTATTATGATATTCTGCAAGACATTAAACAATGTGCGATGCCCTGCAAGGAGCCACAGAAAACGTTCCTCAGTAGGATAAAAAGTGCTAGAGACTTGGATTTAACCATAAGCAAGTTTCGAAGCGATCTCCGGCACCTTTCCAGAAGGTCGGAAGAAGGGCACCGTATCATGTCTTTGAGTAGCTATTATACATAGGCTGTTCGAAGCGAGGTCGCATCATGGACGATAATTTTTGTTTCAAAGACTGAAAAGGCGATGTAATTTAGAACAAATTGTATTGCCAATTGAAATATGACGTGCATTCCTCCGATGCGGCTGAAGTGCATTACAAAGAACGTCTGAAGGTAGGATTTTACTTCTTAAGATCGCTACGAAAGTTAACCATTATTTCGCGCAACGGTAAGTGGAACACTAGCATTTGTTATTAATGTACGTTCAACCTGTTTCCGGTTATGCGTTGGGCAGCTCTTGGCGTGAGATAAACATGAGATTCGTATGTCTCCGCGACTGTTTTTCACACACAAGGCTTCTTATTCTAAGAAAAGTGGCGCCAATGCAATTCGCTTGAAATGCGGTCCAGAAACCAGAACCCTTCCATAGCCATGGGCAAATAATTGTCCGTTTGAGAAGCACCAATGTTCTGAAAAAGCACTTCTCCTCAGGTAGGAAAGTGCTGACCTACTAGTATTCTTTCCGCAAACATCGAACAGCCCTACTTTCGCACTTGAGCATGGTATTGATGCCATCAATAAAATAAGCTGTAAAATTAAGCGTGGATACCCAAGAAATCTGGACAAAAGTATTTTTGAGCGGGAAAAAATTTATGAACGAAATGTTTTCATAAAAGATTTCAGTATAACGATCAATATACCTGCAGATCGCCAGATGGCTGTCTTGTATTTTTTTGTCTATTAAAGATTTTGCTATCGTAAAAAGCGTTCCCCATTGGTTTTCTATGGCTGCCTTAACAGTCCGATGATGGGCGATGGAAACACATAAATAGAAATATTTTGGTACATATCAGAAGAATGGACCATTACCTTCGGTACTGTCATAACAGTGTCTTATAATTTTCCAATGTCCAAAATTTTTGACCGAGAATGTTGTACATGTGGGCCTGTTCTTACGGGTTCACATCTCCCCATGGTGTTACGTAGTGTAATCACAGATTGTCAAAGAGGCTTGAGTACATACACGAAGACCTTCTCCCCCGTAACATGCTCAAAGAAAGAAAAACAACCGGGCGCTTGCACACTTGTCTCGGTTTCAAGCACCAGCGCGTTCGACAAACTCATGGGCACGAACACGCGTTAATTTATCACCTTGTGTCATCGATATGTCGCTCCTGTAGCCACGGCACGTCATTTTTTACTGACTACCGTGATTGTTCCTGGAGTGTTAGCGCAGCTGATAACACGGAGAAAGCGGGCATGGCTACTGCTCATGATTTTTTGAGCAGAAACTACTAAGAGCAGTGAGCTGTGGTGGCTGTTACTGCAAAGGTTTGTTGGCGGTTCTCGCTGTCTTGTAACGCAGGGTGCTATATGTAGCACGGAGTGCGTGGTCCACACTCAGATCTCAAAGTTTATTTTTGCAACCAGAAGTTGCGAGGACAGCCAGGGAAAAGCTGCAAAAGAGAAGCATTGACGGCAACAAAAGTATGCCGGTAGAGAGAAAAGAGGCGAGAAAAAAAGTAATAAAATAGGCGACTATGACATACTGAAAAACATAATGCACTTGCACCGTGTTATGCACATAATACGAAGTAACACCAAAGAGGACTACGGGGGAGGAGGAAATCAAACAATGAAAAAAACACATGAGTTGGCAAAGTAGCATTAGCAGCAAGAAACTAGAATGTGAATATTTGGCGAAGAACAAGACTGTCACGGCAGTACAGTTCGTTCAATAGCGCGAGTAACATATACTGCACCATTCGTTGCCCTTAATTGCTACGGCTTTTCTTGACATACCAAGGCTCTGCTCTGCGGACATCACACACTTGTTCTAATCCAGCGAGTCCGATCAGGTTGTCACAGTTTTTCATTATTACAAGTTTATATTTATAGCACAACCTTTAGTTATATATAGAACTTATTAGTATAATGTTGTGTGTGCGGAAAAGACTTGCTGTGTGGAAAAAAATATATAATTTTACATTCAATGCGTATGACCCGTTTCTGTAAAACAGTAAGTTTATTAAAATTTTCAGCTGTTGTTTTTTGCCCATAGGAGACATCCGTAGATAATTATAGATGAGAACGAAGTTAAAAATTAACATGTTAACGGATATAGAGAAATTAAAGTAATGGCGACTCATGATGACGCCTGCGTCCTTTCATCACATACGTCCTCTTAAGAGGTAAAGCATGTTTAAGAATACATAACACTGTAACGATTTTAGGCTACGCTAAAGAAATGGACAAGTTCTTCATGCTTGCTCCTACCACATATAAGATTAAGATGGATGCAAGCCCAGTACTGCGATTTGTCATGCTTAATATAATTGTTGCGGTCGGAAGCATAAATTGGAACAGTGAAAAAATAGTGTTCATTTTTCACGCACATTACTTGTTTCACAGTTTACCCAGATTTGCTTCACACAGAATAGGGATCGCAGGATCGTGTTCTTTTTTTCTGAAAAACACTTTTCCATTGCGGTGCCAGGCGAAACGATGATCATTGAGAGCACTCCAACCCTTTGCATAGCGCAGCAGGTCTCGCTTCTGACGCGTCATGTTTTCGGCGATCGATACATCCGAGTTTTCATTTCTTAGAACAACTCGCTTTTGAAACCACATTTGTCGGGTAGAAAGTCGTGAAAAGCGGAAAATGATCCAGGGTACCTTTTCTGGTTCAGACGGAAGTCTGTGCACAATGTCCATCTCATTTGATGCGAGTTCTGGCAGGTTCACGGTTTTTGCTACATCATTTATCTTCTTCAATAAGGTTCTCATCATTTGCCACTGGGCTGCCATGAACCTCAAGGTTCAGTTTTCGATTTGACCATTCGGGGCCATGCATGGTCATTTTCAAGGACTGCATTTCATTCGCATCGATGCTGGTCTCGAGTACACTGACGTTACCTGAAACTGCAAATTTCTTTATCACTTATGTTCGGCTTGTCGCTCAAGGATTTAATCGTATTTTTTTTACATTACCTCAACTGACTGCTTGAATTCATTTACCTGCATGGGCAGGCCGGCAAGAGCATCAAGCATTTGACAGATGTCAGCTAAACTGCTGGCAAGCTCACGTTACATGGTGACACTTTGAGGTCTTTCTGATTTTGATTTGCGACAGCCTGGGCATAGCCAGCTCTTCCGGCCTTTTCGCCTTTCGACTTTTAGGTTGACTCAGAAACTGCGGAGTAATCGCCAAAATGGTATGTGTACTCACATTCGGCACATTTTATGACGCGACCTTAGCTTGGAAAGACGCTCCCGGCATGGCATGTCTCCGGCATGATCACTGCTGATGTAACTTGTGCACGTACACGTTTAAAGCAAACAAAAAAAAACTGTTCGTAACATCACAAATTCGAGCATGGCAAAATCAAAACAAAGAACACAGGAGTAGCAGGCAACGCGGCAGCAGCGGCGGTGGCAAGAGACTTAACGCTAAGCAAGAGTTTTCCTTTCACCAACCCGGAAGGCGGAAGAAAAAGAGCAGTTAAGGTGGGCGTCCTTTCACCACCGTCGCATCCGCTCATGTGTACGTTTGCAGCTCGACAGGCAGAAAGCATGGTGGCGCAAAAGTCTCTGACGTCACAAGTCTTCGACGTCATGCCTCGAAGCCAGGGAAGCGGGGCTCGATGAAATCTGTAGAGGCGACCAATTTGTAGGAACTAAGCATTGGTAGACAGAAACAGATGGCCAGCGGCGGTAGTAAGGTACAGCAATGGGGCAGCAGGGAGCCGAGAGTAACCAACCTGGAAGGGCGGAAGAAAAACGATAAGATAAGGCGGCGTCCTTTCACCATCGTCGCTGCCACTCGTGTGAACCGTTTGCAGCTCGACAGGTAGAAATCACTGTGGCGAAAAAGTCTCTGACGTCACAAGCCTCCGACGTAACACTTCGTAGCCAGGGAAGCGGGTTTCGATGAAATCTGGGAGGCAGAAGAAAAAGAGCAGATAAGGTGGGCGTCGTTTCAACACCGTCGCTGTCACTCGTGCATGAGCAGGTCACCATCTCTCACTTTTGTCCCCCCTTCTCACAAGAACTAAAACAATCGCAGTCTTAGCACAATCTTCGTTTGTCAGAACTGCGTGCTGGCTAGAAAAAAAAATCTTGCGCAAAGAATTTGCGCAAAAATGCCTTGTGCAAATTCGAGTTAGAATACCGCAATATTTATTTACATGTCAGGGACATGACACAAGTGCCGGCGCACACTATCAACACTGTAGCCTTAACTCTTTCTTGTCTTTGTCGTACCACTCATTGTCACAGTTATAGCAACGAATTTCGATGCCGTTTTATCTTGATGTGGAGAGGAGCGAACAATAAGATTACGCTTCTGATTTAAGTGTTCCCTCAGTTTCACCGCTGTGTTATCGTTCAGCGTGTACTGTACGCAAAGGACGCACAAGACAGTCCGGAACTTTGGAAAGATGCGGTTAGTAGGCCTTGCTTGAACATTATCTTACGCCTTACGTCCAAGCTCAAAACCAAGATATTGAGCGGTGTGGCTACCGGACGGGGTGCTTCCTTCCAATCACAGTGTTTGTCAGGAAATCATATTCGCCACTCTTTAGTTACCAAAGCTATTATCACACGACGAAGTGAACTCAGATATTAAACAGATGAGATCCGCGAGCGTGTTGAGCCGATATGTTTCTGACAGGACCCTGCTGCTCAAGTAATCAGTTTATTTGTTTATTTATTTACAACATACTGCAAGCCTAATTTGAGGCTGCGGCCGGTTTGGGAGATAGTATAGTACAAAAGAAAGAAGTTTCAAAATAGCGAAAATGGGAAAAAATCTCAAGAATCCAACTGCTAATCAAAACATCGATCAGTGGTTTCAAAGCAGTGAGCGAACAAAAGAAAAGAAAAGTAAAATGAACAAAATGTTAAAAATTCGAGTTGAAGAAATTTGCGAACAAGTAAACTACGCAAATATATTCAATGTCATTAAGAGTCATAAACAATGCTACTCAACTTGCAGATGCAGAATAGCAAATGATTTTCATGTTTGGTGTGTAACAACTCTGTGTTAATTGAAGCAGAATTGACATCTGAGCTAGTTGTACCCGTGTCCCAGTCGATGGAAACATTCTTTCCCCAACTCTTGTTCACTTCTTTTATGTTGTTGAAAGTTTCGCATTACTGCCATTTCTCTACCGTGGGCCCCTTAGAGCGCTTTGATATTTGCAGCGCGCATCGCGAGCAAGATGAAGGGCATTAATAATTGTTTTTTTTTTTGGGGGGGGGGGAACGAAATGGCGCAGTATCTGTCTCATATATCGTTGGACACCTGAACCGCTCCGTAAGGGAAGGGATAAAGGAGGGAGTGAAAGAAGAAAGGAAGAAGGTGCCGTAGTGGAGGGCTCCGGAATAATTTCGACCACCTGGGGATCTTTAACGTGCATTGACATCGCACAGCACACGGGTGCATCATTCACCGGGGAAAGACAGTTATGTATTTCATCATAAGCGGTCACCGTGTCCACGTGTTGCTTCCTTTGTAAGATAAATGTGGCTGGTGTTAAGACAGGGAGCGAGAGATTGTGGGAAGAATCGTCTATTTATTTGAAGGTGAAAAAAAAAAACACTGTAAATCAGCAAGCCGACCATTTCAAAACTTTTACCACTGCTAGAGTCACCCCTTCGCTTTCTGCAGAAAGCAGAAATTTATTTTAAACACACGGAAATACAATGTAGCAAAGCATGACACGAAAATAAAATATTGCTCAAACTTCAAACAGACTAAAGCAGCAATACTTGCACACTTTGACGATAAGTGCACTTCATGCACACTACCTAGCGTGCTGGTGGGTTGCATGTTTAAGGTGGGAAGCCAAAATTTCGTTAGTGCGTTTTCGTTGCCAGTTTTTACTGTCTCGAAGGCTGAGCGGTGCAGATAAAAATTAAGTGCCCTCCTGCGCATTTATTATTTAAGTGTTGGAAAGATAATCCAGCAGTATGCGGGAAAGGCGGCCGTTGTTATAGGGAAACCCGCCTAAATAGTGCTGCCTAAATAGTGCCGCCTAAATACTGCTGCACTTGATAAGTACAACGAAACACGTGTGACAGTGCACGGCAGTTATGCATCGTTCCGACTTCTGTTATCGCGCACTAAGAAGTTTGTACTGCAATTAGCGGACCACATTTCACGCCAATATCGTCACCACCGCGGCGCAATTGTCTGTGTCCTTAACGAAAGCATAAATTATTCCGACGCAGCGCATGTTAAGCGGTAATGGTTTCGGAGCGCTGTTTAATGCATTGTTGAGTGCTTGACGAAACCTGTGGGCAGTTACACACTTAGTAGTGAAGGACACGGGGCTGAGTTAGACCTAAAGCTTTCCTTTCTTCATTCCAGAAATGCACTTGTGCCGGAATTGTCTTGTTTTTATTTTCTTTGCCATTAAAATACGGATGCGGTGAGTGCCATTGAATAAGCGAACCGTGCTCAGCAGGGGAAGGGCATGTGAGCTGAGCCTCTGCCACATGTTTGTTTTGAATCGAAAAGCTTCACTACGCTAGGTAAAGCAATCGTCGCGTAGGCCGGAGAATGGCCTTGAACGACTTTCAGCCCAACCACGTTAGCCGTATATGACCATATGTGGTACAGTTATGGTGTCAAACCCCTGACCTTGACCTTTAACCTCTGCCCTTTGACCTTCGACATTGGATGACTTAGCTTTGGGTTGACCTTTGACTTTAAGAATACCCGATGGGGTGATGTGAAGCCCCGTGATCACATCCGATGAGGGTGTCGTGAGACCATGTGACACAGGTCATATCCACGTGATTGTTAGGGTATATATAGAACGGCTGTCGCAAGCGTGTAGTGGAGCTGCCATGTACGAGCCTCAGATGATTAGCAGGCAACCTTGGTTTTCGCTGAATTCCGGGGTTTGCCAAGTTAAGTCACTGCCAATTTTGTGGATCTGGAACGTGGTCTGTAATCTGGCGGCTAGGAGTTCAGTGCTGTGTCACTGCGCTCTAACTCTGGCGCGCACTTCACATGGCGCACGCAGTAGAAGCAGGCGTAAACGCAGAATTCGATGACGAGGAATACTCCTGCCGCAGCCAGAATGCAGGCGGAGAGGAGGAACACGGCGCGCAAGTCCTCCAAGCGCAGTGGCTGGTAGGCGCTACTGCGGTCCTGTTTGTAGCTGTCCAGGAAGCAGGAGAAGCCGTGCGGGTACACCTCTTCGTCTCGCAAAAACCGCGACGGCATCTCGCTCAGCCACAGGCTCCTGCACTTTCAAAATGGATTACTCGTTTAGGGCAGTGTAGGAGAATAGCCCTTACAAACATTTCTTTATACAATCAATAGACTGTCCATAGACTTAAGACTATGAAGTGCATAGACTCTCTATACACTAAAGCTAGAAAACAGTATATAGGCAATAAACATCCTATAAACAGTCTATTTACAATATACAGATTTTTGGCCATAAAATTTTAGTAGAATTTTGCCTATAGACTATGAAGAGAAAAAATATCTATTGGAAGGCAATAGAGGCTATAAGAAGTCTATAGACTGTCTATTGACCATTTTTGTAAGGGAAGTCTACAGCCTGTACACAGCCTGCACAGTCTTTGTCAAGAGCATACAGCCCAACGAGTCTGCTTCTGGGCCCTGCAGCACGGCTCCTCTTGCATGCTCATGGACCTTAATCTCACGAAGGACAGGGGAACTTAAGTCCTCAACCCACCTAAGCTTAGGACCATCAAATGGGCTTATGAGCCCAGCTACACGGCTTGGAAGCAAACCCCTTCTTAGGCTGTACATTTCCGACAAAGACTGTACTTCTCAATCTTATCACGCAATAAAATCGTGCCTCTTTAAAGGCGAAAGTCTTACATGGCCCAATAGTAACGAAACCTGGCGTCGTTTTCGGCGTCCAGGAATAGTGTTCCACAAAAGAACCAATGACGCCATAAGCAAAGGAAACTTTTCTTTTCCTGAGGTGCGGCAAATTGAATCAAGGAGCTTCAGATTACGAGGCGAGCACGCAGCTCGTAAGGGACTAAATTGTGTTGCTTTTTAGTGAGAAACGGGGAACCTAGAGTATGCATTACCTCACGGCTGCATGCTATAGAGTAGGTGCGTCATTAGAAAGCAAGGAAAAACGAATAAATAATCAATGGTTTCGCCTTCAAAGTACGTAGGTAGTCTTAAGTGTCGTGTGCAACTTTTTTTTAAATAAGCGAACACACTCGTCTGGGAACCTTGATTTGCAACCCTACACCGTAAACACAATGGGGCAAAAAGGGAGCAATCTGTCTCTTTAAGAGAGTGCGGAAGAGAACAGCTTACTTACGTTTTAGATCCATAAATGTGTGTTTGTGTTTAGAGTGTACTAGCCCGGCAGGACAATTGTCTGCAGTAGTTTTGAAGGACAAGCTTGTTGGTTTTAAACCGGAAGCCTCCTGGTATAAATGCAATCGTTTGGCATGAGAGAGGCACATTCCGCCTCTCTCCTTATTTCCCAATGCACCGTCACTGATCCAGGAGCCTTTCAGTTTGCTGAGTAACTCTAGCATGTTTTCCGCAGCCACACAAGCGCATGTAAAAACAAATGCGAAAACGTGAACTTCACCGCAATCCAAATGTTTTAAGGTTGTCAATGTACAGGTATCCGTATTTACAACTACAATCCGACATCATTCCAGAGCTCACATAATTCACTTGAAATTGCAGTTGGTACTAGCCTCTTGTCGACTCCGTCGACAATCCATCGCGGGATGTCCCTGCGGAAGAACCACGAAGACCGTAGCGCGGTGATGGTCTGGGTACCGATGTAGAAGTAGCCTCGCAGCGCTGAGCACTGCTTCGAGGCGTGAACCCGAGCGCTGGTAACGTCAAGCAGCATAACGGCACGCCGGCGAACCACCATGTCCAAGGTTCGCCGCGAGTACATTTGAGACAGGGGCAGCTCACCATTGCGCTCAACCAGCCGGGCGTACGTTTCCCGCACACCCTTCAGGCGAGAGGTCTGCACCGAAGTATTTTGATAAAGAAGAGGGGGTCTAATAAGCGATGTCGCTCTTTTCTCTCCGTTTGAAAAAAATGTAATGCACTGATGTTACGCAGGCTAACAAAACGATGCATCCGACGGATATGTGCCCACTTTCATCTCGGTCACACAGATGGAGCCACTACACCAGTCCAAGAAAATGGAATCAGTGTTCGATGCCATTTTTTCCCTTGTGGAAAACAAAAGAAGCTACTGCCAAATTTGGCTTGACTGTTCTGCGTCAACCTGTTTACAGTCGTGGCTCGATACCGTCTGATTCTGAAAAAGCTGCACCTGAAGAAAAAGAGCTGGTAAGAAGACATGCATGCCCTTCTTCATTCGTGGCGCAAAGTCATAGAAGCTGATGGAGATTACAGTGAAAAACAATATAGGTCTGGCAGATATGTGGATGTATGTCTGTCAGTTCCATAAACTTAAAATAAACAGTGTACGAGAAAAAAAAGGGGGCTATCCCTTTTTGTCATCCCCTAGAATGGAACTTTTAATAACCTCAGCGCGTGAACTGCTTCCTGGCGCCGCAGTTTTGTAGCGATTGCTACACTACGATAGCATTTCGAGCCACGAGGTGGCGGCGCCGCCACGCTGTCACGTGGTTGGTCACATGGTGCGGAACAGTTGCTGGCGCCGTGGCTGATCACGTGGTTGGTCACGTGACCAGCAACGTGGTGCGCAGCAGCTGCTCCTGCCGGTGGCGCGCCGCACCGGTGAAACCTAGTGCTCCTGTATATGCTCGAACACTAGCGAAACCGAGCTGCCACAGCTGTGCGCATGCGCCGTGTTAAGCGGGACGAAGATGAAGGCACGCCCAGCGAAACGGAGTGGCGAAAGACCGACTTTGCAATTCAACTGAAGAAGTGTAGCTATGGCGTCACTCCAGGTTTAACCAGAGCTAAACCACCGCCAATTTTATTAATCTTAAAAACGTGCACCCTTCTCTAGCTGTGCCAGTAAAGGGGTTAAGAAACTTTGAGCCCGCTAGGAAAATGGGAGCAGAGAGCTGTCTAGGTGCCACTCGCAGAAGAGGGTGTACGCCCAAGAGAACGGTCAAGTCCTTGATCTGACGCCTATCCAGGCGGCACGTTAAGCCTAACGCTCATGCGACAAAACTCTCGTTGTGGTAGGTAGAGAGGGGGCATTGCTCAACGCCATGGAGACCACATTTTCACTTCATGATGATAGGTTTCCGAAATTAGAAAGAAAGACAGGAGCAGCTGAACATTGCCTAGTAGAGGCCCATACAGGTATCCGAAATTAGAAAGCAGATACATATACGGCGTACGTATGGACGATGCAAAAATAGTAACTGAATGTTCGTGAAATTACCAGTACTGCGCTGCGTACGCCTCTTTCTTGTCGCTTGTGCTTCAACCCTCCCAGCCCTCTCAACTTCCTATACGAATTCCATCTATGCCCCTGCCCGCCAATAGCATAATGCCTTCTCTGTTACTTTCAGTCCCAAGGGCCCAATCTTTGATCACTTGTTAAACGCTAAAAAATGGTAGTAATTATACTTGTATTAATTGTTTTCCTATCTTGAAACCAAATACATCAGGATGAGCACATCAAAGCCAAAAGAGTGGCCAGCATGATGAGGTCAGGAAGCTTAATACCATGATGTAAAATGGGTATTTAATTGTGGAAATAATTACGAACATTTATCAATGTTAATAACAAACACTGAATAACATGGTACTTCATTTACCACAACGAAGGTGCACGAAACAAAGAAGTTGGCAATTCTACTACTACTACTACTACTACTACTACTACTACTACTACTACTACTGCTACTACTACTACTACTACTACTACTACTACTACTACTACTACTACTACTACTACTACTACTACTACTGCAAGTAATAACAATAATAAACACAAATCAATTACTTATCACTTCGCAAATGATGTAGCATCGCTTACTATGTAAAAACTGTCTCCCGAAAATGTAGAAGCCTCCTAACACTAGTTCGTGTATCAGAACGCACCTGCAAAACGTAGGTGAGGGGCGACTTTTCTGCGGCAAAGGGCAGCAGGTCCGGCTGACGCATGACGTCTTCTGCAGTGTTTATACGAGCCGTATCGGACTTTACGAGGAGGTTCGCCTTCACTTCGCCGTTGAACAGGTTGACCAACACGAAGCATGACAGAAGCCAGGCAGCAAGCAGCACCCGGTTGGCATGAGGCACGAAACGGACCTGGGTCGCTGCGCGCTATCGGTTACAGAGGGAAGAGGCATGTAGCACACAAAGAAAAAATATGTGCACACAGAGAGTTAGTACGCCGGATTAACTACTGCAAGAGGGACTTGCACAGATTGTGCTCGTGACTGGCGACGGATTAGTGCGGCTTTCTTTTGCACTTTCTGTTTCGAGAGCTCTCATAATGATAGTGATGATGATGTCCTCAGGCTTAGTGGCACATACCCCAGGCGGGGGATGGTCCAGGGTGCACTGTGGAAACAAACGCACTAATCGACAAGGAGTGCAGTATTCTGATAATTTTGTGTCTTAAAGCACAATTTGTACAAAAGTGAAAAAAGAAGGGTAAAGAAAAAGCAGTGAATTCTCATTCTATCACAGGAATCTACCTGAGATAATTATATAGACGTGGATGTAATCACAGACTAGCTCTCATAGAACCCGATGCACTCTATCACGGCTATCTTATTCTGAATCTACTACCTCTTCCTCTTCGCCAGTGTTTACCTGGATAACATGAATAACCTACCTTCCTTTACGTTCGCAGCCATGCATTGAGTTTGCGCTAAACGTGACCGTCTCTACGTAATGTGTACAGATAATATAGACATGGACAGTCATTTAACTTTATCCAAGTGGACTTTGACTTCGATTCGTACCACGATAAACGTTGTTATACATGTGCTGCACCATGCAGACGCAGAATTGGCGCCGCAAAAGTCTGTAGTGCAAGCCGTAGAATGCATTTCGGAATTCGAAAAGTTCTGTTTGTCTCAATGATCTCGTGCTAACGTCTTAATTGGAAAGTTAGGTTTCTGTGCGCCCTGAATCAAGGCTTTTAAAATGATTATTTTGCTGGTCTGTTAGGTTTCATCATCTCCTTAAGTGACCATGTACCTACGAGGTATAATAAAAATAAGTAAAACATATTTTCTTTACAAGCATGAGTAAAAAACATGATTCGACAGGGAATTTTCTCCTGTTACCCGTGATTAGGACAGCCTCAAACTATAGTATCAGCCGAGGCAGCTTTCTTCATTGCGTATCTATATACATTTCTTCACTTCCCTTCAACTAACACTGAAGCAAGCGAGGATTTAGCAGCTTTTGGGACGTAGGTCGAGCATTCGATTGCATGAGCCATAATAGTTTCTTGTAAACACAGCCTAACGAATTTTCCGCCAAGCATCCTCAATTACCGACACTAAATGGAAGAGGCGACATTATTAATCCATAAAAATCATTTAGCTTTTTTTAAATTGCTTACATTGTTAGGTAACATGAAGAGCGAGATGTCTGAGAAGAAACAAATTCACCAGGATGATTCTTGAACCTACGCCACTTCGTCGTAAACCGACAAGCCTGAGCACGGCAGAGTTGTATGGTGCAAAATGCGGGCTTTTCTCAAATCCGTCTTGGCAGTTTTATACTCTCACAAAAAAATCCGCTGCTTCATGGCAGGTAATGTTCAAAATGCCACTCGTGCGTTTCTCAATACTCTGTCAGTCACTTAAATTTGGCGATACTGCCTCGAGATGTGAAACTAGAGAGCTATATATGGTACTTCGGTGTTCTCCAAGGATTTCTGGAAGCTGCTAATATTTCTGGTTTATTACTAAGTAGAATATGAAAAAATGTTCGTGAAGCTATAAAATTATCCACAGAGAAAAAGTCGAGTCCTTACCTTCGAAGAAGAGAACTTCGATGTAGGCGTACAAATATCTTGTCAAGTCCACGAAGAACACTGTCTTTCCTTTCCTTCCGGCAATGCGGTACGCAAATGTTGACACCATTATGAGAACGACCAGCGAAGTAACAAAAAGGATCCATGACTGAAAGAGATTTAAGGGACACTGAGGAGAACCCTATCAAATTCTTTCTGTTAGCAAAATCTGATAGTTCGGCATTTCATGGATTTGTTGCCGCTTGTCCGGGAGCGAAGGATGCATTTATTTCAAAGAAATTTGTATTCGAATTTGAAAAAATTCTTCCTGCCGCTCCGATTCAAACTCGAGAACTCTTATGACGTCACGGAGAACTCTTATGACGCCACAGGACGGAGTGACGTGAAACGTGACGAAAACGGAGACTCCGTGATTTCTGGCGGCTAGCGGTGCGGTCTAGCAGCTGCCGAAATGAAAGCTACCGCCGCCGCACGTTGAAGGCATCTATCAGGGGTCGCTGCCGTCGCTTCATTTACGTTTGCACCGGCGTCTTGCCAGCGTTACGATGGATCCCGTTCCCGAACCCGACGACGTAGTTCTCGCAAAAACTCCTGCCTACATTTCAGCGACCTCAGCCCCACAGAGCGTGCGATGCTTTGAGCACGGTTAGATTAGGCGCCGGTGGGTGGTTTCCCCTTTCCTCAGTGAGCAGCTGTTGCAAACTAAATATCATAACCCCCGTGCGGTGAGTCGCAAGGGGCCAGGACAAGGTCGGCGCCTTGCGCCCATTGGAGGCTGGCCGGGGCTTTGGGGCCAATGAATCGTGATTCCTTGAACGGCGCGGTCGCACGGTGCAGCAGGCGGCGTCGAGGTCTCCCACGGTTGCAAGGGCCAAGTTATTTATTTATTTTTGCCACAAAAAAAACGAATGGGTGCTCAAGTGCGGTAGCGTCTGAAGTTGGCGGCTTGAAACTAAAGTCGGCGCACGACGCTTCAACGGCTTCCGTTAGATCCAGCGGGTCCACTGGATCAGGCTCTCTCGCCAACTTGCATGTGCCTTCAGATATGTACTGTGAATGGATTAGATTAGCCGAGAGCTCGAAAAGAACAGCTCCGCCCAACTGCCGAAGCTATTGAATTATGCCACAACGCGCACGTCGCCACGGAGCCGAATCAGCGAATCAGTCTGCCCGGGCCGGCGGCGGCTGGCGCACTCAGCGCGAAATAGAGACATGCTCCAAGTCTCCCCGCCAGTGCGCTCAGAGTGCGCCGAAGCCGCCGAACGCGTCGGCGGTCAAGCGCAGTTGGAGTACAGAGAGTCTCGCTTTGGCCGACGTGACGTTGCCGTGCAGCGCGCGCGCGCGCGCGCATTACGCCGGAGCATAAACGCGCCTTAACAGAGCCTGCGCTTAGCCGCTAACCAACGTATTCGATGGCGGCATCTATGGGAGCCACTGAAACCCCCCGCCCACTCACTCACTGAATAAAAAAGAAAACCCTGTGTCGAGGTTAGAAATCGAACCAGGGCCTACGGCGTTGGAGGCGGAGACGCTACCACTCCGCCACGACGGCTTAACTTGCAACCATCAATGAAGGCGCAACTAGTGAATGTACTCTTCCGATGCAGAAATCTCCTCGCTTTCGCTACGTATATCCTGGCCTAACAGAGCTAGGCCATCAGCAATTTTTCGGAACTGCCTTGTTCCTTGTCTCCCGTCCCTAATAAACGATTTCCGTTAAGTAGTTTGAAGTTAACTGGCACAACCGGGAATATTCCGCCGGGCGAGCGTGCGAAGACACAAGTGCTGCCTTGTACAACCACTGACCATCGTGCCATCATAGTTTTTCATCGATAGTGGCGATCGTCAGACAAGCCTTAACAGGCTCCTTCAAAGGTTAACTAGCACTTGAAGCGGCAGTTGGAGTTCCTCTACTGTTCGGCGCTTGTAAATCGAGGCGCGTCAAAAACAAAACCACGGGGCACGCAAAGCTCATAGACGCGAAGAGCCATAACAAATCGAAACTCTCCTGGCCACCTGTGGCGCCGCCAAGCATCGGTTTTCTTTGCTTCCAACATTCAGGTTGTCTTTTGTCTGCCTTCCTTAGCACATAGCGTTTATGCACAGAGATTAGCACAGAGAGTTTATGCAGGTTGTTTAACCTTTTCACAAACGAATAAAGTGCCACAGCGTTTTTTTAGTGAATTTACACTTGAGCTACAGAAATTACTTAGTTTCTGTCACCGAAGCGTCGACGTAAAGACGTGCGGGCGTCCGCAAATTTAACACGAACGCTCGAGCGCGTGGCCTAGATGGACATTAGCGCAGCTCCGCGCTGGCCGCTTGGTCCGACACCACGGTGGACGGCGAGTTTGGGGAAAATGGCGATAGCAGGTGTCCTGCGGCCATCTTAGCACGATGTCAAACCCAGCGGCCAGCGCTGAGCGGTGCCAATGCTCGTCCAGGACACGCGCCCGAGCGTTGGTGTTAAGTGTACGGGGGCAGTACTTCTGATTCGCGATTACAGCCTCTCCAGACTATTCGAGACTGCGTCATCCTCTTCAAAGCACATTGGGGTAGCAGGATACACTGTTTCGTCATCAAAAGCCGGGCATTTATCGCGGCGCAGAAGTCATGAGAACGCTTCAGATGCTGCCTTTTTACAAGGCAGGGAATGCTACACCATGTAGCTACTTGTCACACTTTGAGTGCTAGACCTAAAAATAATGCCTGCTTGCGGTGCCATTGGCTTTTACAATCACTATAGAAAAGGGTTAAAGCGCCTTCTAGACAGCTTTCATTCGCTTGCACCACAAGCTTTAAGAGCATTGCGATTTACCTCACGCTTCCAGTAATGAATCTTCAAGCACTCCTGCATTACCACTATGAGGCGTCACCACCGCGAAGTATAGCTAGAATGAATTAAAGGCTTTTTCTGTGAAATATTGCAGACGTGAGATTGTTTACGATTACACTGAGAAAAAACAACTTGAAAGGTCGTGTCGTGAAGCTTAAGTTTGGTTTGTTACATAATTCATGATTTGAGGTGCAAGATGTTTGACGATAAAATTTGGCTTCGATCTTCAGGAGGTGCATTGCCTGAATCCATGTCTTATGACGCGAGTTAATTAAAGTAGCCAGAAAATTTACTCGATAGGCTATGCATTTATATCTCTGCGTGAACGGTTCTCTAGGGCTTTAAAGGCGTGAGTCATAGAGACCGTATGAAAATGTGTTGTGCATCTCCGAAATTTAACTCATTTCATCACTTTGAAATCAATATACGGCACATCTGAAATAACTGAGCTGTTAGGCTACGCGTTCTGATTTTTCAGGTATAAGCAGGTTGTGGGGCCCTCATATCGTGGAAATGTTTGTGCTTCTTCTGGTAACCGACTCGAAAGTGTTAAGTTCGGACGCGTAACCCCGAACCATCAACTCCGAATGGGGTGCATGGTTGCAAGAAAGTATTTTTCGCGGGGCCCGAACAACGGTTGATTCTGCCTTAACTGTTTGGTTTAAACTACGGTTTAAACTATTTATGCTCTTTAGAGACAACAGTGGGGTGCTGAGGTTTTTACCTCAACCGGTGGAATAATATCTAATACATGCAAAACCATAATGACACCTGCTCTTACAAGAAGAGATGTTAATTACCGTTTTGTCGAACATGTTGATGAACGCCCCTGAGTCAGACACGAAAGGGTCCTGCATTCCACTCAGGATTCTCATCTCATCAGTGAATAGCGGTTTTGTCGATGGAAACTCTTTCCATAGGAAGTAATTCAAGTCGAAAGGACCACCGACAACGTCTGCATACTGCAAAAAGAGTGAGAATATCTCACTTGAAGCAGGGGTAAACTAGAGCAAGGATAGCAATTTGCTTCAGTACATCTCGCTCTCAACACTCACTAATTTGCGTTACAACTAATAGGCTATGCGCTGCACGCCAATGATAGGAATGCAAATGCTTTCATAGCCCCTGTTTGATTAGCCTCAGTTTCTCGTTAAATCAAAGAAAATATTCGAAAGTCTGTCTAAATAAAAAGTAGATTGTAAATTGTGCGCCAAAAGCGTTAACTCATAGGAGCGACTTCGCAACTAACTGATCCTACTTGCAAAAACACAGCGTAGCATCAGATTAAGGCGGAGGCAGCTTCGAGTTATAAAAATTAAGATGGCGGCTCTTAAACAAAGATAGCCATTACGTGTAAGACCGAGGTCCGAGGTATATTGCAGCTGATACTAACCTCTAAGCTTATTCACTTTCATTTTTTGTCATTTTTTTATCATAGCTTAGGTGCTGTTTTTTTCCTTGTACCGAACACCTTGATTATGATACTTTATGCAGTTAATTCCGCTCCAAAATTGCCTTATGGGTTATATTTTGTGCAGTTAATCTCCCTCCACTACCGCCTTTTGGGCGCTGCAGGTACTTGTATTAAATAGATAAATAAAAACGCAAGGTCCTCCCCGTGTGGTGAATGCACACGGTGTAGCAGGACGGAATTCAAGCACAAGGCTTGTAGGGATTTGGGTAGAACTGCCGGTTCTCATCGACGGATTGCTTCACTCGCTCATAACCACTGCACTCTGGAGCTCGCGTATTAAAGCCGCTGTAAAACAATACCGCACACGTGGTGAGCGTATGACCTTTAGCAGATCCCAAAATTACAGGCTCACCCCTTTGTCAATCATCATGAGTGTTCCGACCATAGTGCCGTTGGGAGCGACGTCTCCAAAGTGCCCGTCCAGAGAAGGGATAATTTCAGTGCTGCGTAAGGACAACAAGTGAAATACCGTGATCATTTTAGTCGCCATCGAACAAACATTTCAAATGCGGCATGAAGTTTTTTTGTGCTCTAATAATGGAGTTGTCTTAACTCAAATGGTATAACCTGAAAACAAATATTTGGCCTGAAAAGACAAGTGAGAAGGCAATAGCCTAATTATGGCCTAATTACGGTAGCTACCACCCTCTAGTTAATACTGTATAATTTCTCGATGTCGCTAGTTTACACTAGCTGTATCCTGGTTCATGAAGAATCCCGCACCTAGTTCTCGCCTGTCCGCTAATCCGCGAGGGCATAGTACGTGCCCGCCCTTTAACACTGTATATGACACATCTGCCCTGCTAACCTCACTGAGCCCTACGGCATCAATCCACTAGTTCCTCAAACAGCACTGCCAGACTAGCCTCACTAGATAAGGTCGTAGGGTTAAACATTAACAGCTGTAGTTTACAATGCCTGATACATAGAGCGGACAAATCTCCAGCCTCAATTATGCCGAAGCACCGGAGCGAATTTTAAGCACAATCAGCAATTTTTTCCTAACAAATCGAAACCTCGCTTTCAAAAAGTTAGAATCACAGGAGCGATAGAATGGTGCTCTGCGTAAGTCGTAAACGGAGCTAAAGCTTCGCATCGTGGGCTAGATACGGAGGAAGGCCGCGCCCATGTCTGATCCGTTTATTGCCGCTCACCTGGTCTCAGCCTTTGCACGTGGAGTTAAGCGGATTAGACTCGTTCATGTTCATTCGCCAGGCTAGTTTACCGGCATTCTTGGCCACGAGTGAACCAGACCAAACGTCACTTGACAGCTGGCCCAAGGCCAACAATCCGTCGTGTGATTCGGCCTATACGGGGCATGTTATTAAGCCCGTAACACTATGATTACCTGGTATAGAATGAAACTTTGACACAAGACCGTGAATTAACTTTTCATTCTGTGAACAAAAAGAGAGTTCTGTTTAAGATCGCGGATTAATTAGGAAGCAATGAATGCTAATATAATACAGGCGTTTTACAGGCTCTGGTAAACAGAACTGAAGTTAGAAATATTTGCTCTCACGTGAGGTTCATCGATGCCGTGATATTAGTCAGTGCAGCTCCAACGTAGCCATGAATCTTCTTGACGCCGTCGACCTCGTAGATGATTGACCACGGTGGGTACTGCAGCCAAACCAGTCGCACCAATGACATTTGCGCAACGTGCAGCAAAAATAAAGGAGGTACAGCTGTCTGAAGCGCCTCTGTTTACATTCGTACGCCAGAGGGGCAATCTTCCCTCTCATTAGGACATGAAAGTTCGGAGCCTTGAGCCATTAGTAAAACGCGTGGCGCTCGTACGTCATTTTGTTCTTTTCCGAGTCCACTCTCAAGACTGCGTACATTTAAGACGCAACGTTTGTGGTGACACTGCTACAATTTAGACATGCTTGTTCTGTTGGTAATCATTGGTAATAATTGACCTCAAGGCCCATTACAGGTATAGATAAATAATATAACCATAAGCTCAAAAAATAACGCACACTGCCCGTGCGTTAACATACTTCGGCATTAATCAAGAATATTGTTTTCCAAGCTAATATTCAACTTTTACGTCGTTTTTGCATCGCTGTGGAGGTCTTCTTAGGTGAGGGTGCAATGTTAACCTTTTTCCATGAACACATCTAACGTCAACCTATTGTTTTGGTGCCATGATTGGATTTTGCTCTCAAGTACCATTGAAATTAGTTGGTTTAGGTCCGTAAGGAACGAATTATGCGTAATTAGCTCGAAGGTTCTTCTTTTTGACACTGTTCGGCAGTTTATCGTAGCTAATACGTATTTCGCTTATAAATTTATTGACTAGATGCTAACCATGTTTTGATTTTTAAAGTGCTGATATGCACGCCATGCCGTCCTCATGAGCACGTTTAAGGAAACGTTAGTTCTTTAGTACATAATCTCGTTGCGCTAGTGACGCCGCCCTCCACAAAAAGTACAGCCACGCGGTATCAGTGATTAGTTCTGAAATCCCAGTTTCTTGATGTAAGGCCAGAGGAAACTTCTCAATACCCAGCACTTGAACTAATAACAAAAAGCGCGATTATTAGAATGTACGTAGTGTTTAAAAGCAGTACCAACTTTTCTGACCAGGGAAATCAAAAAGGGCATGCCTGCCCGCTGTAGAAGAGCTCGTGAAAGATGCCGGATCTGACCAGCCTCAAGTAAGTAGGACGAATGGGGCAGGACAGAATTAGACAATCGACACTGCAAAGGCACGTGGTGCTCGATGTGTCCTAGCAAGTAAACTCTAGATCGTCGAGGCCAACAAGAGTAATATAAATATTACCCACACTTACGGCCTCTTTTTATTTAGAGGCCGTAAGTGTGAATCCGATTTCATAAACTTGACAATAATTTTGTAGTCTTACTGGGGCAAACACGGCGAGATCAGGACGCGAGGAAAATGAACTGTATAATATACCTACGAACATTGCGCCGGCTGCCAAAAATCTTTTCATGTCCGCACTAGAGAGTGCCAGGGCAGGCTATTTATGTTCCAACACACTAAGTCCGAGAAATGTTATAACGACGCGGACCTGTCAACGCCTCGATACGTTTAAAATGGTTTCTTTAGCTAGCTCTGCACAAGGCCTTGCCCAAGCGTACAGAAAAGATCACGCACATTAACAGAGTCATTTAAGCCTAAGGAAGTCCCTAATTTTAACTGTTATTGTAAATTAAGGGTTCTACGCATACATGTTTCGCTTTGTTTCTCCTAAACCTACTGAGCGGCGTCATTTATCCACGGTTATGCCAACTTACTCTGAGCGAATTTCGTCTATTGAATGCTGAGAAGAAATTTTTGTGTTTCATACCGAATAGGCTGCGATCTTAAGACGCATGCTGACCCAACGGAAGAAATCGGATCAGCTCGTTATCTAATGCGCCATGTTATATAGGGCACCGCAGTAGGTGAATTTAGTAGGCGGATCATATGGCGCGTGAATTGACCAATAGAGGCTTCAGCTTTGAAATGCCGTTGTTTGATTGGTGCGAGAGGGTATACACTCGATCGCGGTGGTTCAGATTTTGTGTAGAAAGAAGCTTTAAATAACTTTTTTTTTCATTTAGCAACTCTAGCAAGCCGGCACTGTTTTTTCAGAAACACTCTGAAGATAATAGCGGAAACATAGCATGACATTGTTGGCTTCTAGAAGGAGCGTCTTCCCCACGGTGTTATCAAACCTAGCATCAAGTCAGGAGGCGTGTATCGTCCTGGGGACATGTTATTCATTAGAAGACAAGAGCCATTAGTGGAGTATGACTTGAACTTCCCTTGAAAATTCTTTATTCGGGGCTACGGATAGGCTGCTTATTATTTTATGGATTTTCTCCTGTAGTCTCTTGCTCCCTGTCCAGTAGGCTATAAGTTACCATCAAGGTTTTGTGATATCATAGGCCACTGGTTTGGGTCGCAAACAAGAAGTCGGCATTGAAAGTTTTAGCACCTGTATTTTCCATAATCTGTCATAGCCTTATCGACAATTATTTTTTTTAATTGGGAAAAATATAAACATATGTCGGATGTGGCATTTCTTTACCTTGTTCCCAGGTGCCAAAAGTAAACATATAAAATTTTTTTCGCAAAACCAAGTTCTACTTTTTTGCACTTGAAGTTGAACAATAAATTTAATAACTGCTCATAAGGAACAATTCTCATTAACGAGTGCAATATGACATATCAGCAATCTGTAAATAAATCCCCTGCATAACACATGTTTTTTTTCTCTTTTCAATACGGCGACAAATTGAAAGGCTTCCCCTGGTATTTGCAGCATAGTCTTCTATTTACTTCTGGGTGATTGTTCGTTGTCCAAAGGTCAGTATTCTGATGTTTCGGCTGTATTGTGCAGGATGATTTCAGTGATTCTGTCTTGGATTAATATACATAGCGGTCTAACAACAATGAAAAAAAAATCATGAAGACCTTCGTGAGGAACATTTGTAGGCACACAGTTTGAAACACTCGTCAAAATTTTTGTTTCAAATAGCACCGAATCGGGTAGATCTTTTAGATCGCACAAATTTTTTGTTTGTTCGCCAGACGAGATCAGTGATAGTAGCCGTTAATGTGATTCCTTTCCCTTCTCAGTGAATGAACGTAGCCGGCTTTTCAGGAAAGCGCACTAAACAGGCACCAGCGGGCAACGCAGCACACGATCGAATGCCGACCTCATTGAACGTACGTCACGTTCACGTGAGATGTTGCCGTCTCACAAAGAGGGCACCTGCGTTTAACCTGCAGGCTGAGAAAACATTTAGGAGCTATTTGTCATCTTGGGATGACTTAGTGTCTCATTCCGCTTCCACAAAATAGGGCCACGAAAGTGACAATTAAAAAACAACGCAGAGGAGTCGATTCGTAATCGGCAGTTTTCTGTCTACAGCGCGACAGCGCGTGCATCAGGAGAAGAAATATAGGTAGCTCTGAGAACATTGCAGAGGTTTAAGAAAAAAATAATTAGTCCTTCCAAACTTTTTAAACACGTTTCTGCGATAAGATTGTGTGCTATTCACATTTATTTCGTCGTATCTTTAAAGGTTATTAGAGCTTTCTTGGCAGTGATATAAGCACACTCGCCACTCAACCAATATTATTTGTGACCCCACTTACCGACCTTTAAGAAAACTTTGTTTTATATAATAATGCGCAGAAACCATTCAGTCTTATTAATGCGAAAGCCTTGAATGGCTCATACTCGCGGTGTCCGTCCTTCCGTCGGTGACACTCCTCAACTCGATAAGAAAGAAAAATCTTTGTGTACGATGGGATCCGAACCACCATCCTTCCGTTCCGCAGCTGAGCGTGCTAACGACTACGCAACTTCCCGCCAACGGGTATGTAGTTCTCCTTGTCTAGGACGCTGGAGAGTGTTTGCAGAAAGGCGTCGAATCAGATGGATGCCTCTCAAATGCCCTCCAGTGTCTCCAGCATTTAAGATTCACAAACAATTGTGTATTTAATTAACATCTGAACCACACACCAGTGACACAAACAGCAACACTGCGGTAAAGGCTTCCGGCTCACCGCACTTTAGGTAAACAGAGTGCCCCCCGAATTTTTTTTGTGTGTGTGTGTGTGGGGGGGGGGGGAGGCATAAGAGTTTAATGTCGTAAAAAGATATTAACAAAAATATTAATTTGTATTGAGCAGGTCAGGAATTGCTTGCGTGTGTTTTGTTTGTTTAAACTTAGAATAAAAGGGGAATTGTGTTCAGATCTTTTCATCAATGCCAAGTTCATAAGTGCGGCTGTTCTGTAAGAACACACACTATAAAATGCTATATGTGGTTTGGAGTGTACTTAAGAGAGAGAAAAAAGAGGGAGAGAAAGAAAGAGCTTATTATTCACTGGGACACTATTGAATTACATTTGCCCTACTCTAGGGAGCGGCAGGGCACAGAAAAAAGCAGCAAGGGCAGCAAGCGCACATTACAAGTTTCTTTACTGCAGCGTCTGCCTATGTAAGCGCCTCGTGTTATTGAAATATTGTTTATAAATAACGTGCCACCACTCCTTGCTTGTTTTTCATGTGCCACCATTATTTATGGCTCGTTATTTGTTTTCTCTGGTGCCTAATTTTCGCCTAAAAGGTTACCGCGGCAAGGTCGCAGCGACGGCGTAGAGGTAGAACATCCGCCTCGCGTGCAAGAGGACCGGGGTTCAAATCCTGGTGCCGCGCAATTCTCCACCGGGTTTAAAATAAAATAAAAAAATCCGCGTGTCGATGGAACTGCATAACCAGGCCTGGAGTGCGGCCTGATCTCGGTAACCAGAACCGACAACGCACTCTCTCACCAGAGCAGGATTTGGCCACCCTGGTGTAGTACTTGGCCACAACCTTCTATGATCAAACCAAATAGGGTTAATTGGAGAGACATGGGAGAGGCCTTTGCCCTGCAGTGGGTGTAGTAAGGCTGATGATGATGATGGTTACAGTGTATTACCTGCTTATGGACCACTTACAGCATGACCAATAAGAGAAAGTCAGATATACCTGGAGCTACCGCGCCTTGTCTTCTCTTAGCGGCTCGATTAATTTACATTCAAAAAACACTTGAAAGCCGCGCCGCAAGCGTATATCTCAACGATGCTCCTGTGTAGCGGCTTAAGAGCGAACAAAACTTGCGTTTTCTATTTGTTATGGCTCGGAAAGGAAAAGGTGCCCCAATAACAACCACAGCAACCACGTAATTGAAAATAATTCCGTTCGCAAATGCCATTTTCTTTTGTTTTAAAAATTAAGAAACACAAGAAGCCCCTTGTGAGCAGTAAACCTTGATTTCATGTTATAGCAGTGCAACCAATTGCAGTCCTCTTACCACCTCCTTTTCCTTTTTTTTCCTAGTTCCTAGAGGGACATCCGCAGTTCTACCGTCCTACATGGTTCCCGTAGGCGGACGACTGCACCCTCCCCTATGACTCTCTGACACTCACTCACGCGCCTTCATCCTCGCCTAAATTGGCGGCCAGGCATGCTAATTGAAGACCACGGTTCGAGGTTCCTATTAGGATCACGAACATGAGTGACCACAGACATGCATGCCTAGGAGAAGAGAGCGACAAGATAACGTTAGCACAAAAATACAAACAAGAGGTCATTATTAGCGACCAGAAAGTATTGCTCGCTATTTAAATGTCGGGACTGCAAAATAAACTAACGAACACACACTCACACACACAGGCAGAAATTCACTCGCATGCACACAAACTACTTTCCCTATGGCTGCCCCTCGCAGGAAATAGTTGAATGAGCAGAGTGTCTGTTGGGGACCTTAGTCGCTCGCCCAGAAGGTAAAGTTCGGTCGTTCTTTCTTCGCGTACACGTTTACGAACGTTATAGGGGGTATTCACGTGACGTCAGAGGCGACAATTTGGAATCCATCGCGTCCTTCTGAGGTGCAGGTCGGAGGAGGGGAAAATAAACCGATTAGACACGCGCCGTAGCCTTTCGCTCTGCCGCATGGGCGCCAGAATAGCGGCCACTGTCGCTTGAGTGAATACCCCTCATATTACGACGATTTCCCGGCGATATCAACAGCTGAACCAGATCAAACGGGACGCGTGTACTGCACTTGGTTGTCGGTGATTACATGAAGGCGACTATGAGAAACTAGTAGACAAGAGTTGCTACTATAGGCCTTAGCATTCTGTGCATCAGATATAGTAGATAAACCATGTGCTCTTTGGATTTTTTTCACACAGGGCAGATCACTGCTAGGAACACTTTCTCCGTTCAAGTCGCAAGCGCACATAACAATAACAGTCCCAGAAATAATTAGACATTCAAGGAGCCTTTATTGCAAAGGTCTGCGAAAGCAAACATCTGTAGCTCTGATAGTGAATGCGTCTTCAGGTTGCCCAACGTGTATTTTGCTATGAAGATAATTGTAGATAAGAGTGGGTGGAAATAATATCAATACCAGTTTCTATAAAGGCAGACTCTCTTTAAAGCTATACGAGAACTAGAGGCATGAAATTCAGGCGCTAACGACCATTTGAGGTTTCAGAAGAGAACGGCTCTAACGCACTTGGTTCTGGCGAAAGCAACGGCGAAATCGGGTTCAAATGCACTAATATTTTCAACGCATTCCTCAAAAAGTCGTGTGAACCATCAATCTATGGTAAAGCAGTCGCAGTCAAGGTTAAAATTCGAGGCAGTCAGATAAAAAAAAAAGTGATGAAAGTGAGATGTCACGAGCGAGTATACATTTAGCGGGTTGCGTCTAGTCAACAGCGCAAAATTTCGCACAGTAGCCTAACGCAAAATAAACTCCTAGGTCAAAGCGTTTCCTCCGCCACGGCCGCTCAATGGGCGCATTGGGCATGGCTCCACCATCACTTTAGGGCAGTAAAAAGGCCTGTCTTTTCATCAGGACTGCATGAAAGCCGGCGACTAAGCTACAGGAACATGTGTGCAGTTTCAGTCAGCAGAAAAACCGAACGCTTCGAAGCTGTTCCTTTTTATTTAAGTCGTTTCGTCTTGAGGGCTACAAAAGCATGCGTACAGTCCTCGGTTTTGTTGATCAGTGGCTTTTTCTTTTGCATATATTGCTTTCATCTTGCGGCAGTGCCACCCCAGGCGAGTTTTTGGAGCCACGCATTTCATTTACTTCCTTTCCTAGAGTGGCAGGTCTGAGAGGGAAACGCGGAGATATGCTTGTAGCCTGACAGTGTCGGATTGTACCTAAACCCTCAATGCCGTAGCTCTCAATTCCGCGCTTTTGCGCTGGCACCGGTAAATTGCCGCCTTGTTTATCGTGGCCCAATCGTAGTCCCACAAAGGGACGCGAGCACAAGCGACAGCAGGCTTTTTGACCTAAGCAATGGCGGTGACGAGATGCCCAGAAGCTTGCACAACAGGCTTTAACGACTTTGCTTCCTTTCGTCATCACTCGGACAGTGATCAGTATATTGCCACGATCACCGGGCGATACCCATAGCCGTTACGGGATGAGTACCAGGTGTCTTTTGAATTAGTGCTTCACACAGTCGCCCTCAAACATGCAACAGCTATGGTTATCGTGGACAGTAGCCTCTGTGATTATACATTTCGTTTACTAGACTTCTATTCAAGGTGAAGACTGTGCTAGATACCCATAGCTGCTGGAAATTGGCTTTGTACGACATTCTCTCTTCGAACCTGCTGTCGCTAGGCACCTGGCTGGAGTAAAGAAAATTAAAGACAAACGTTGCTTTCATAGACCTTTGCATGTGTATAGAGAAGTTTTAACTACACACTGTTTACAACGTTTTACTGGCTGGAGATAAGAGCAAATCACACCCGCTAGCACTTATTCCGTGCTTGCCGCACGTACACACAACAGCCAAGCAAGCTACATGGCGACGGCCAGAAAGCCCTTCTTGGAAACGCTTACAGAAGGGTAGATTTTTCACTTTAATGTGCTTTTTGCTACCATTTCTCTCCCCTGTCTCTCTCAATAGATTTGTATTCAGAAATATTTATCCTTGACCTTGGCCAAATATTATCAACTCATATTTTCTGATTTGTTTCGACGCAGTTTATTTTAAAACGCATCATACATTGAAACATTTAATCCCGGCAGTGATGATTGTCGAAGATATGAGAAGAGGACATTTCTAACCCACTTGATGCCGGCGAGGTCAACGGCGATGTCGGGTTCAAATGCACGGATCCTCTCAACACATTTCTCAAAAAAATTAAAGTTGACTATCCGTTCCAGGCGACTGGAATATTCCTTTAAATCAAGAATAAGGCATCTAATTATGTCACTTATACCTTTGTCTTTGTTTTCGTTATTAGCGCATTAACGGTTTATTCAGTCACAAGCATCTAATCAAGAAACGGTTCTTCAATCACGTCCTTCTTTTTTGAAATGTGCTTCTGGCTGTTTGTGAACGTATGCATCCTTATGGTTTCTGTCAATTTCAAGCGAAACAAGCTAGCTCCGCTCAATGCTGCTGTCAAATCTGTAGCGCATACACTACCATAGGAGCACTCGCACGCAGCGTGAAATCCGTTTCCCTCGCGTTCTGGCAGGCCGGCTGGACGACTTGCGGATCACGTGGCAGGCAAGCGCGCCACCAAGCAGACACATTAATGACAGCATTGATCATCACACTTCGCGGCCTTGGGAAGGAAGAAGCCGCCTACAGATATCGTAGGCACTGGCCCCCCAAAACGCTTTAAAGCTGAGGGAGAACTACTGCAACAGGGAACTCTTAGAATTCTAAAAACACCAGGAGGTGAGCGCATGATATGGTGGTGCGGCTCGCGTTCGCATGTTCCCTGTAACACTTGTTCCGATTGTATACCGATGTTCCGGGGCGTGGAAAAAACACAGAAAGATTAGCGGATATAATACCAACATCTACGTTCTGCCCGAATGTACTACCTGTTGGAATCGTACCCACGACCAGCCTTATCTGCGTCCTTCCATTGAGCGAACGACTGAAACAAGAAAAACAAGATGCTGATGGCACTGCAGCGGTAATTTCGTTATTTTCTGTCGAAAAGTGAAGTACATATCCTCACGCACAGGAAATTCATGAAAAAAAATGCGAAAAAATTGTAGTCTCACTCGTCTTAAAAAGTAGGAGTAATCATGAAATAGCCTGCAGGAAAGGTGCAGCATGTTCTAGGACGGCTTATAGAAGGTGCTATCCGCACTGGGGTATTGCCTAAATTTTTGGCCTGCTGAACGTGCCCGCGCCTTTGCCCGCTTCTGTCGCCAAGCAAGGTAGGGGGCATAGCCTCTTATGGTGCTTTTGCTGCTTCCGGAGCCGCAACCATCATCCGCTTCTTTTCTAGCTAAATGCACGCTCGCTACCCCGCGTCATAGTAAATTGCAGAAAAGAAAGTAACGCACAATGAACACGTAGCTACCATAGCTGAAGAAACTCGCATCTCTTTCATCACAGCTTCATGTACTCCGTAAGCAAAAGCCTGGGTAGGCCTACTTCGCCGCACAGAATCCGACCATAAACCGAAGTAGGGACGTGCCATATTCGCGTTTTCAGGCGATGGCAAATTTCAAGAACCATCTGGAAGTCTTGCGTCGCTAATGTTATTGATAGAGGAACTGCCGCCGCCACAGCAAGCGTACAGCTACGTCCCCCTACTGGTGTTCTTCCGTATTCAAGAGAACAGAATCTCGTTGATAGCAGAGGAGGCCCGACCAAGGGCCTCTGCAGCAGCAAGCACGCGTTACGCTTCGAGAGTATTGAAAATTAACTACTCATTCTCTTCCCCTGGCGGGTTAACCGATAACGCTCCACGTTGACTTGAGCGCCCTAAAGGCTCACTCACATTTGCGAGTCGCGAATGGCATGCGACCGGCTGGCGCCTGTGACCAGGGAACGCCTGGACAGTACCTACGTTGAAAACTGCGAGGGCGAAGCACGGCTTGCCTTTCGGTAAAGTCTCGTCCGGAACGCGAGTTTTCCGTTTTAACTGTTACCAGCAAAGAGAAGATGGATGTAGAATATGGTTCCGCTAGCTTCCAATGTTAATTTGCGACTCGGAGTCCGAAAGCTTGAAAATCAAGCCCCGTGCGACAGGCCTGCGACTTTCGGTTTTCGACCAAAACAGTCACACATTTTGACTCACAAGTGAAAATTAGCACACAAAAATGCCTATTAAAAATTTGCCGTCGCCCTGCCTACCCCTCTCTTCGCAAAGAGCAAAAACACTAAGGGCTGCCCAAGGCTCACAGAAGAAATGGTAAACAATTCTCCAGGGCTGAGTTCTGTGACACACCCAGCGAAGGTAAGATGAGAACTCAACGAGAACTGACCTTAGTTTGGTCTACTGAACAATGACCACCCATCTTGTACCACCGAGGAACCAAAACTGGCTGCGCAATAATTTAAGAGCGGCACCTCAGGTCTAAGCCTTTTGGTCAGGGGACGCAGACATGACAGTGACATGTGTGGTTAGCGTTTCTATATATCTATAAACATTAGAGCTCTCACTGGAGTCTTCAAAAATCTGCCGTAAAACACAAGGGCGCCTGTGTGCAAAAACGATTCCTCGTTTCTTTCGGCATGCTTGACTTAACATTTTTCGCTACAAGATTTTTCAGGCTTCAGAACATTTTTTGCTTCCACATTTGCAGGTATGGCGCCTTATATACAGGGTCTGATAGAGTTAAAGTCGCATCCACAAATGTTTACGCCGCGTCTGTATTATGGCACAATGATTAGTAGGAAGTAACGCGTTTTGGTGCGTTCTACAAAGCAGAAAAGCTCCGTGAGCTATTGAGCCCTGGAGCCGCCAGTGCAGCTAGCCTTGCTCCCTATCGCAGAATAGGTATGAAGTACCGCAATTTCTGCTATACAGGCCGCAGGCTATATATCTTTAAAATTTAAAGTATCGCGATTTGCGCAACATAGAGAAGTGCGAACTAAACACTGTCTTTGTTTTAGTAATTTCCATTAATTACATGTCATGTACAACATGATTCTAGCTATCATAAAGAAAATTTTTAACGGCTCAACTTGCGTTGCACTTCCGTTGCCATGGCGTCGATGATTGCACTTACGGTTGCTTAGTGGCAGCTTGATTTAGATTAATATTATTCATTTTACTTAGCAAAACGGTCGAGGTGCCTTCGAGAACAAGTCACGCGCAGAAAACACAGAAAGATTTCCAGCCGCCATCATTCTTCATGCAGAGGAAAATGGGAGGTTCAGGCTTTGAATTGATGCATGGAATATAGAAGACGGAGCTAATAAAGGCTATTTGAAATCTTTGTAGTTTTCGAGACGTTACAACTTCAGATTAACGAAAGCATACGTACATTTCTTCCCCATACAGTGTAGCACTTGTAGTAGCACATCCTAAAAACAGTACACAGTTTTGAGCAGGCTTGCGTGAGGAGCGTTAGCAAAGAGATATTTTCTTTTTTTCTGTCGGGCGTACAAAGGCGTTTATGAAGTTTTGGGCACGCTTTGCGAAGCACGGTCACGTGAAGAACAAAATTCGCGCAGTAATTTCGAACTGCCAACAATGACGACAGTCGTCGTTGGAACTGACAGATGCCGTAAAAGCCTTGGCTGAAGAACTCCAGCATGTCTCCAGAACTTGCACTCATTATGTGCTGCAGGTGCCGTCTAAGTGCTCTTGCTTTCTCTCGTCGGCAAACATCGGATGCATCACTGAGCGTAGCCATCGTTGCTTCTATGGTACCATGAGGCATCTGAGGTCCTTCCGGAAACACATCACAGTTGCTCAAAAATGTTAGGTGTTCTTTCCTAGTATCTCCTTTCTTTATAAGAAACGCAGCGGTTCTACACATTTATTTTTCACTAAAGGCGAAGTTCTTTTTGCAAGAATATGATTACTTTGAGAGTACCTTGCTTACTGTACCTTAAATTTTGTGTGCGAAGATTTGCCACAATATTAAGTAACAGCAGTTCACTCTATCCTTTGTTAGTTTTGTCTGCAACCCCAATTTAGGACTTTGAGCATGAACACTTATATTTGCGGTAGTGGAAACTTACCAACTGCATCATTCTAGTCGTGAACGGGTATTTTGAAGCAATTTTCAGAAAGCATTTGTCTACAATTTTGGCTGCCACCCTCGCAGCTTTTGCCTTCTGTACGATACGTAAGGGCAAAAAATAATGTTTAGTTCAAATTAATGTAGAAGCCTTCTAGGTAGCCACAGCACACAAAACTTGTAGAATTTTATATGCCGCTTAGTTACATGACCCTCTTCTTAACGTGGGTGCAGCGCATCGTACTCATGAGCTTGCCGATGCAAAGTCATAATAGCTCTTACGTACCTCATTTACAAAAGAAAGCGAACAGGTTTTCGGATTTTTCTCTTGATGCTTCTAAATGCTACGGCATTTGAACACCCAGAAAATGGGCAAAGCTTTAAAGCCCAGCGCACTTTTGAAAAGTTACTTAAATTGATTTCTGGCGCAGTTATCATGCACGAATGACTTCATCAAAGGTTAGGTGCATCGGTTTCGATTATCATAACATAAATAACGTCGGGCGCAGGCGCAGAATAGCCTACTCCCCTATGCAGTGCTTAACAAAATCCTTAATACGCGACTTCTGTGGCAGAATACAACCAAAAGAAGCTCAAAAGGTGAGTTTCTGTTTGTTAGTGCGTTATTTGACTGTCTGGTGGCATTTTTTGGTAGTTATAAGTGATCTTCTCTCCTGCAGTGGTAGTACTGCCATTCCGGGAGTCGCTGATATACCACTATATGCTTCAATGCTCAAATCAGTGCTAAGTGCACAATAAATTAACAGATTAGGACTTCGAAATTTTTTTCTCGAGAGATACTATTCTGAATAGAGCCACGCGACGCATTTCAGCTACCTAAGCATTTATGCGCTTTCTTTGTGATGCTAGTGTACATGATCGGTACCTGCAACGACGTTTAGAAAAGAACTGAGCGGCAAGCGGAAATCAAATTAGGCACCATAGGATGTTCATAACATATGCCGAGATGGCTTAGTTGCCTCGACATCTAATCCAATCACGGCCGCTGCACTTGGAAAGAGGTCACCTGCAAGAAAACGAAAAAAGAACTGTGCGTGTGTACTTGGCTTGCAGCCGGCGAACATGAAAAGGCACAAAAGGTTACAAGCGACACCGAGCCCGCTAGCATGGGACGGGAAAAATCGGCGCTGTTCAAAACGTACCTGTCTTGTGATTAAGTTCACAAATAAAGTTCAGAAGCTTAACATACCAGCTTTTTCCTCACATACATCGAGAGAGCTTCAAGTCTCGCACAGGCCCCAAGTATTGTCAAAAAGACGAGGATTACAAACACAACGAACCCCGACACTGCGATTCTCATGGTTGTGCGGAGCTCTTCGCTTAAACCAGTAGTCACAGAGGCGTCAGTACGCGAATGACCCCTCTGTTATGAGATGTACAGGCTACTTTTAATCGTTTGAGCACCTGCCTCGATGCCTCCCAGGTTTGTGCATCGCATATTGAAGTGACAAGTCTGCTGTTAATTGATGAGTTCACGACGTCGCCAATTATACGAATGCCCTTGAGCGTCGTGACTCGCTTGCGCCGCTATTGACATTGGGCCGCTGCCTTCATTTTAGCGTACGTCCTGGGTGCACAAGCAGAAACGTGTGTAGCGCTGTAACAGCACACCTATACCCGCAACGCGACTTTCCAGCTTTTTAGGGGGTATTAAATCTGTTGCTAGGATGTAGCAAATTGTGTATAGCGAGCGCTGATGCGCGGCGAGTGGATGACAAAAACGCAAAGCAAAGAAACTCGATATTTTCGCGCGAATTGCAGTACAGCCTTTAGTAAATGTTATATTACTCTTATTTGTTTTCAGGACAAGGCGAAAGTTTCGCGAAGTGCACACTGTGTTTAGTAACGCGGTCAGTAGGTACAAACCGCTCATCCGGTCACTGAGTCCATATAAATTTGTCGAAAAAATACTCGTTTGCCACGACACAAGTGATATGAAGAAAGATGGAGAACCAATCATTTCACATCTACCAGTAATCACTTTGCCAACGCAGAGTTTCAGAATAGGGAAATGCGACAAACTGTCGCTGAATTAAAATCGTGAGTGAGGAGCTATCGTTGGTTAGTGACCCTTTGTATCCTATGTTCAAGATGTTTCCTCACAGTGTTCGAGAATGAAATCCTTTGTCTTCATTTCTTGTTAATATTACTGAAAATGAAGTGTTTTTGTATTGACATTGTGACTGCCCTTGTAATATTACAATTTTTTTTGCTTTGTATAACCTCCCCCACTGTAATTCCAGTGTGGCGCTGTGGCTAAATAAATAAATAAATAAAGTCTGGGCGCCCAGAAGAACCTTAACTATATGGGATCAGCGACGCGGTAAAGAAAAGAAATTGAGACATGATTACGATAGCCGGTAGTGGAGGGGGGGGGGGGTGCGAAATTTGAGCGCAGCTCTTCACGGCTGGTGGGCGGCGTGTGTCGCTGCAATAGTAGGATCCAACTTAAAAAAAAACAGCAGTTGCTAACACTGGGCCACGATCTGCGGCGTACTGTATTACTCCGCTGGCCGATCAAAATAGTAAATAATAATAATAATAATAATAATAATAATAATAATAATAATAATAATAATAATAATAATAATAATAATTGGTTCTTGGGGAAAGGAAATGGCGCAGTATCTGTCTCATATATCTTTGGACACCTGAACCGCGCCGTAAGGGAAGGGATAAAGGAGGGAGTGAAAGAAGAAAGGAAGAATAGGTGCCGTAGTGGAGGGCTCCAGAATAATTTCGACCACCTGGGGATCTTTAACGTGCACTGACGTTAAAGATCCCCAGGTGGTCGAAATTATTCCGGAGCCCTCCACTATAGTAAACAAAATCAAATTTTAATGTTTTACTATATTGAAGAAGCCTGGTATCAAAATTCTAGCACCTATAATTTTTCTCTTGTGATTAGTTTTTTATTTAGGTAACAAGAAAAGTTTTAACAAGTGTCTACTTTTTTAGCGTGGAGGAAATCTGTACGGCGGTTATGAAGGTAGACGAAACTTCACTGCAGACTTAAGTTGTATCCTACTATAGCCGCCTCCGGAATCTTTCCGTGTCAGCCGCCTCCCAGGTGACATTTCGCTCTGCTGCTTGGACAACTGGTTACGCCGACTACGTGGGGTATGAGGACTCCCAGGGAGCTACAGATGTCAAGTAGAGAATTTATAATAAAGCTAATTTCAAACCCAACGTTTCGAAGCCGGCTCGGCTGCTTGATCAGGGGTGATGGTCGGGGGCCAGTAGCTAGCGTCTTGAATATTACCTTCTGTATGTGTGGGAATTAATCCATTACGCTATGGCGTCAGACCCTTAAGGCGGAGTTTAAGTGCCCCCTCTATTTTTTATTTACCACAAGACATACAAGGCCTACATTTAACAAAGTCGAAATAATGTTCATCCACGGCCTATAGGGCTAGCGTGTATTACTCGCATTCTAAAGATCAAAGGTTCGATACTAGTCTAAATACTCCAATTTTCTGTCAAACGAAATTAATTCACTCATCATAATTAAATGTCGCAATGACATTTCAGTCACGTTGCGACCTTATAACCAGTTTATCGTATGCTTCCATCTTTTCCATCCCGCAGCTCCACGTGTCACGTCATGACCCTCTCTACCAATCCGGATTTTCTCGACACGCCAACACAGTATACGATGCCGGGTTCTCCGCTGAATGGGACCCATAACGCCATCGCGTTAAAAAAAAAACGCTCGTTGGATATGTCCAGCTACGTGGGATACAAACCTTTCGAGAGCCATTACACGTTCTTACGATTCACTCCGCACAGCATCTTTAATGATCTGCCAGTGGTGTAGTTGGTGGCCAGTGTGCAATCTAGAAGGCTTTTTGACGCGACAAGCTGTTGTGGAGACTGCTAGAGCCATTCTCTCTGTTACGATTTGATGCTGAACATTCGCCTTTTCAAGCGGGCATGAAAGCTTGAGCCATGTTTCTGTGGTCATACCATATCTCACTACTTTCCTTGTTAACTTTGCTATTATCCTTTGCCCATTTATTGTTAGCCTCCTTAGAAGAAGAAATACAGCCCCATCGTAACTCAAACTAAACTCCCTGCCCACTAACGCGGCAGGGCAGAAGGCTGTGGTTTCTATCTCGTACTCGCGTGTTTCGGCCTTGCTTCCATAAAGGATTCTTAATCACGTGTCGAGCAGTTCGCATAAAGTACCTCGTTCTCTTGCCCCAACCGCACACACGCGTCACGGTGTGCCTGCTGGGTTAGATCTCGACACCGTTGTGAGGTCGCTGCCGCTTACGAGGTGGGTGCACCGGTGCGCCCGGGATATTACACAGAAAAGCAGAAGCAACACCGGAGGCTCAGAAATCGCAGGTTTCCCCAGGTGCCTCTGAGTCTAGACCGAATTACTATTTCCATATCACCTGTGAGGCACCAGTGACGACGCTGAACATATCAGTTTATACGCGAGCATGTTACCTATGTGAGCATGTTTACATAAAATCCGCGCATCCATGATGACCTTTCAATGGGAGACAACATGGTCACAGTGCCGCAGAAGTTATTCATGAGCTTCGAAAGCGCAACACGAAATAAGTTTAATGAACCAGTCTCGATACATTGACGAGCATAATTTAATATTTGCGTTTAAATTCTATTACGGTGGTTTCTTGCGTATGGATTATTTTTGCTCTGTAATACAGAGTTCAAGGCAAAGCTCCACAGACACCCATATCCTCGCGTTGCCGGCCTCTATTACAGGCTTTATCTAACTAGACGACGTTCGGAATCAAACACACGAATTAACCCAGTCAGTGAATAAAATTGGTAGTCTATATCGCGCACAGCCACGATACGGCATACGGTGAGAACAGCCAACATTTGGCCGTGCGCCAAGCGTTGTGTTTGGCGCATAGTGTAGGTGTGCTGTGGTCGCTAAGGTCCCCGCTGGCACGTGTCAAAGGAATTGGGTGAGGTGAAGTTGTGCTTCAAGAAGTCGGCCAACCAGCGCAGGCTTCTCAAGCGAGCGTAGCTTCCTTGGCCACACTCGTTGGCCGTGTCATCGACGTCGATGCCGATGGCGAGCAAGCCATAGCGCACGCTTGTCAGGTTCCTCTTGAGCGTGCAAAACTGCGGCCAAGAAAAAGGAAAGTGAAAAAAGAAGGAAAGGCAGGGAGGTCAACCAGGAACAGTGCCTATATGGTTACTTTGAAATTTGAGGGGAGGAGGAAAGACAGCATAAGAAGAGTGCGAGAACACCTTCGGTTATATCCACAGGAGGACAATTAACGAACAAAAAGACACGAGCCGACCGCAGGCGGCCACTCAAGCATATAGCTTTGGAATCAATAAATAATGCTTTTGTGGCCTTCAAGGCCTGATTATGAGTAAAGCCACCCTTTAAGGCCCCACGTAACTATAGCGTACAGGTGTCACTATTGCAGATGAAGCCAGCCCTTTAGAAGCAACGATTTGGAGTCTACTTTTTCATCGAAATATTTATCACCTCCCCCGCACTCCGCGTTCACTCTCTTTCGTCCTCCACTGTGCTGCTCGTTCGCTCTGCCGGTTACGCTGACGGCGGCGGTGAGGTACGCCGCCCAACTCACGAACGGGAGCTTAAAAAGGCCACGGAAAAGGATGTTCGGGCTTGGCTTCAAAATGCTTGCACTATTAAAGGCCACCCAGCGTTCATGCCGCGTACGGCCTCAAAAGCGAAAGGGAAATCAGCAATACATTTATAAAAATTTACGCTTTCTCACCTCGCGGCAAAGCGCGGTGCCGGATTTCGCGCGAAACCTGGCATACGACGTCGCGTGATACGAGTGACGTCAGCATCCGAGGATTATGATTGGTTTACTGCGCCAAATTCTTGCACACGTCACGCAGCTACCACGGCCGCAGCCACTCCGTGCGCGTCGACAGCCGGCGGAGATTGACGAGAGGAGAAGGAAAGGCGCGAAAACACCTTCAAAAATTCGACTGCATATTGTTTTTCACAAAATGCAATAAAACAATTCTTGCTGGAGGATATTTGTGAAGCAGAGTCTCTTAACATCCCAGACATACTGCAACTGTATTGAGAACCCCTATCTGCTGCCCTTTGAGAGCAGTGCTCTAAAATGACAATGATTAAGAATAAAATGACTACAAACAGCAGGCCCACGTGCAAAAAAGAACTATAAGCACAAAAATGAGCCAAGTGGAACCGATTCATCCTCGCATTTCTAAGGAAGAGCAACTTGGTCTCATAAGCCCCGTGGATGGTTGTATGAAACACCGTTCTGCCGTTGTATTGGCGCATCGCTTAACCGCTGCGCCACAATGCCGGTAGTGTTATAAGGACTCGACGCGATCTATCAATGGGTCACAGTTTGCGTAGGTGAGTAATCAGAATTAGAACATAACAAGGATTCGAAATTATAGGGCTGTGAATGGCAATAGATTCAGATCTGTAATAGAATACTGTAATAGATTCGGGAGGGAAATAAAAATGCCAACGCATTTCTCGTGCCTCAATCAAATTGATCGCCATTATTTTTTTTTTAATATGGTGTGCTTGTCTGAACCCTCATTGTGAACAAATATCACTCCCAGTATACACAGAAGACCTTGCATCTTTAGGAGGGTGATAGCAACATCACAGAAGAGTGTCACTTGGAAAAAAAATTGAAAAAAAGGCTCAGGGAATATTCCGCATGTCTCAATTCTGGTGCATAGTTTCTGCTCTGACATTTAGGCGCATGCAGATTTTGGCATCGTCCGGTTTTTCTCGCCAAAGAAATTAACTGCAGCTTACAAAGTGCCCGTCAGCCACCACCTGTCCCTCGTTCTCGAGTACAAGCTTATGGCGCAAGGTTTTGAAAGGAACTTAGGTTCAGTGAACCGTTTTGAAGAAAACAACCAGACCAAGGGCTCTGCAAAGATATTTGTATTTGCAAAGATATTTGTAAGATATTTGCAAAGATATTTGAGAATGCTATCCGGAATTCCTTTGACCGCTGCAGCAGTTCTCGCTTGTTTTTTTTTTTATAGCTGACAATTCATATTCAGCAAAACAGCATGTTCGTGCCAACGAAACACTGTTCATCCACACCAGACGGAATGTATACGGCGGCTAGTATATTACAGCGACCCGCGCGGCTGGCAGTGCGCGTGATGCCGCGAAGGCCGAAGCGTCCCCAGCACGCGCTGAGGAGAACGCCCGGAACCTTGGCAAGGGTCGCACGCTGCCGCCGCCGCTCCGCTGCTGTCTCCTCTTCGGCAGCCCTCAATAAATGTGGCCGCGGTCGTCTCCCTGGGCTACCTCCAAATTGTGGTCATCCGTCGAGTCGCATCTTCCCAGCCTTCGACCCGCCGTTTCCGGCGTTCCGGCCTCAAGGCGTCGGCGGGCGGTTCGCTCAGTTCCAGGCTGCGGTGTATCTGAACGCCATCACCATTCAGCCGTTAAACACGCAGTCCTCTGCGATATCCTCCCGCCCGACCTGCTGCGCCGACTCGCCTCTCCCGCCTTGGGCAGCCGGCCGTACGACGAGCTGCGCGCTGCCATTCTGGCGGACTTCGGCATCTCCTACTGCCCTCTGCCACTCTACGACGCTGCAGACCAGCTTTCGCCGCCGCCAGCAGCTGGCCCAGCACCAGCCTCGGTCTCGCCCGCGCAGCCTTCGTCGGAACCTTGTCCACCTCGGAAACCCCTGGGCGCCTCCTCGCCACTCCTGCCCAGCATCTCCGGCCCGGCCGAACCTCTCCACGACACACCAGGTAGGCACAACACGTGCTTGGCCGCACGTCCACCTCCAACGAGTTCCCTCTGCTCTTCTTTGACCTGCCTCCTAGCGTTTCTTCGTGTGAGCCCGCGACCACGTCTGCCCAGTCCCAACCACATTGCCTTACACTGACGTTGTCGCCCCTGCCTCCTGACGACTCGGCACGCTCTGCTGCGCCACGCATGTCGTGGTTGTCAGCATCCCCGTCTGCTTCGTCACTGCAGCCAACAGCTCAACAGGCCTCTGCAGCGACGTTGATGCCGCGGCCAGCTGATGCTAAAAAGCTCTCGGCCAAACCCAAGCGTGCTATCCATACCTCCAGTCCCTGCAAAGGTCCGCTACGCACCAAAAGTCACACGATGCAAGTTAAGCAGACCAACCCGGTGACAGCAGTAGCAAGCATGGCAATTGTCATCCGCTCTACTTTGCCTGACAAGGAACCGGAACCAGTGCCAGCGCCTGTCCTCAAGCCAAACCAGGCCACTGATGTGTGCCCTCCTTGCTCCCCACCGGTGTTCGAAGGCGAAGCTTCCAAGAAACCTGCTTCCCGTGGCTCCGCCGCCGCCAAACACCGGTTCAATGGGAGTCTACCGCACACAACCTCTCCCCCACAACAGAATCAGGTTCCAACCACGCTGCAGCTTCATCAACAACCGTCTAGCAAGGTAACTAGGATGGCCCGGCCCGCGGACGTGCCCAAGGTTGCTGCCGCGGTGCCGTGGCCGCCTCAGATTGCCGCTACCTTGCCGGCGTCCTCCTTCATGAACGGCTCGGCGCTAGTGGCAAGGGCGCCCCTCGCGCAGCCGCACGTCACGTTCAAGCCTGTCAGTCTACGGCTGGCTGTGCGCGTCTCCCAGCAGCCACATGCAGTCCACCACAGCCATTCCTCCGCCTGGCACCTCGCTGCGCCTCCCGTAGCCACCCGTCTGGATACCGGGCAGCTTGGACTGGCCACCGTTGCGCGACTCTCGCGACCCGAAATGCACTTGGTTACCTCTGCTGCGCCGTCCATCCAGCGCCAGCCGATAATTGCTGCACCACAAACGCCGGCACTGGGTCCACATCGCAGGCCTACCCACATCTCTCAACTGCCACTACGCGTCCCTCAGTTAAATATCAAATCGCAATAAAAATCTTGCCCCATGGTGTAAAGTAAACATTACCAGGAGTACTACATGGCAGTACTACAGTGATAAAAAGGAAACGGAACGAAGTATCACTTAAAGCCGCCCAGGAATTTGCTATTACGCGTCTACGTTACTTTTTCACCAGTTGATTCAACCAACGACAAGCAGCGAGAGCTGAATCAGAAACTAACCTTGTATCGATACGACTGTTCATTGTCATATGTTAACACCTTCTTGCATTGATTGCATCCCGATACCACGCCCGTATGGTTAGACGCCAAGTATGTTGTGTTGTACTCCGGCTTCTTGCAAACCTGCGAGGGAGGAAGCGTGTTACAAAAGGTGCGCCACTCTGGCGTATTCATGTTTTTGAAGGAGACTCAAGGCTAAAAAAAACTGAAGTACCGCGTTTGGAGCGAAGGGAATGGCAAAAAATGAACTACAACGCTTTTGTTCGCTCAGACCACGAAGTCGTAGTCGCCGCGTCGCGAATAGAACAAAAGAACAATAACGGTAGCATATAAAACGCGTAAGTTCCAAAACAAAGTGAAGCATTAGCAGAGCTTAGCTCGAAGAACGCACTGATAGACATATGCGGCCAAACGTTGGTTGGTTTCCTAGTCGGTTCAGTTTCGAAGACAAACCCGCAACAAAAAGATGAAAATACAATCTACAGAATCTCTGGCGCTACAGTTGAACCGAGATTTTTAGGGATAGGCCACTGAGAAAACCCCGCCGCCTGAGACTACATGACGCTTTATAACAAACTAGCCCGCCAAAACGTACTCGACATGAGATTCAGTTTTTCTGTATTCGACATTCGCATCGACTAGACTTCGTGCGTTCGACCAGATCAAATTGTTCTGAGCTTTCGAAGTAGTCGAATCTTTTGGTTAGAACTTGGGATCACGCGGATCGAAAAAACACGTCTTTCCAGTGACCAGCCTATGCGGCTAACGACCCAATGTTTCGGTGCTCGTCAAATAGAAGATTTCGGCAGATCAAGGTAGATTATATTACCTATTTCAACCCTCCGTCATACCATTACCAGGAATTGGGTACAAGCGCATGTAGTTGCTCTGGCTCCCACCCCTCGGCTCGTGGCATTGAACATTGAAAAATAGCGTGCTCACATCATCCGTGACGAAAGTAAGAAAGAATGGCCGATTGGCTACAGAACAGAACGTGATAGGCACTAGGCATACAGGCACTGGCCAGGCGCTGTCCCGAATCCCTGGTAATGGCAAGCTCTCGTTTCATGAAGTGAACCCCGCCGTCTGAGACTTCATGACGCTTCAAAACAAACTTGCCCGCCAAAACGTCTTATGCCCTTGTTCTTGCTGTACATGTACAATGAGAAACAGAGCACCCAGTAAGTTTTGATATACAGTGGGAAAATTGGCGGAGAAGCTTTTACGTTTCCTTTTTCTACTTGGTGCCACGCTTTATTGAATGACGTTCACATGCCATGTCTGCGGGCCGAAGCCCTGAATCAACCACCGCTACCGTTAAATGAGGAACGTGATGACGATTACATGAACTGAAACGTCCACATTGCTCCAATTGCGGAGAAAATGGTGTGGCTCGCATTGAAAGTATAAAGGTGGCGTTAATCACTCATAATGTTCATCGCTGTCGACGTTATAATCATGGCAACTACTGCACTGATTGGATCCAGAAAGTGCAAAACAAGTCCCACGCTTTTCTAGTGGTTCCTCTTTCGCACTAAACAGAAGTGATATGATTCAAAATCAGATGACATGATGATGAAGGCAGTTTTTCGTGCCACCCGACTGCTTTTCCCGAGATGAAATGGAGCGCACATCAGGAGGCTGGGCATCAAGTTACTGTTAACAGGTTGCCGACTACCCTAGTTGTCCACTACTGACTCAGTCAGAAAACTCACCGGGCTGGTGGAAGGATGGTGGTAGCTTCTTTTATACCACTCAGGTTGCTCAAAAGTATATATTGGTTTCTGCAACTTGAGCAAGAAGCTAAACATTGTTTACAACAGTAGGGAATGTAGTGACCTACATCTTGCAGAACACGTTGAGCGACTTGTCTTTCCTTGCGAAAACTAATAACATTTTGAAAAGCCTATCTTTTCACAAGTGTCTAGTCGTAATAAAAACTAAACATTCCGGAGCATGTTTCATTCTATCCTTTACTATGAAATAACGACTCTCATATAAAAACGAGCACTAATCGGATTCGTAGGTGATTTTTAAATGTGTCAATATGAAAGTGGTAGGTAATGCAAATAATGCAAAAATCAACAATGGTATTGCCATAGTAGCCATGTCTATTGGATTTGTTAGGGCCTGCAGCGCCACTATTTTTTGGTTAGATTATATGCCTCCCGGAAAACTGAAAAATAAATCCAATTGTTTGATTCGAAATTATACAATGAATATCTCTATTTGCTTGCAATTCGATTCGACCCCGCAATGAATGCTTACACATTTTAGTGAACAGACCTTGCTTGTCCACATGCAGCGCATGTCCACATGTTTCCACGTGTTGTCCACATGTTTCGCAGCGAAGTAGGCGCCAGGCACACAAGCATAAAAAAAACGAAAAGTGGGCGATGCACACTAGGAAATAATTATTCATTGGAAGAAAGCGAGATATAAAATATGGTGCTTACACATCCAACCCCAACTCCAAACCTACGTTCACCTACCCCTAATCCTACCTGGGCAACAACGACTGAGTTGTGCATTGTTGCAAACAGCCAGAATGGTGCAGGGCTTAGTCGAAGCCCTCGCGTAGTGACACGAATCATGGCACTTATCGCAAAAGCGCAGCACTGATATATTGCACTTAGGGTGTCGTTGGCGAAGCATAATTTAGGCATGTGAACAGGTTTGCCAAGTTTTAGAACCGGATGTTTTGTAAAAAAAAAAAAATTCTAGCGCACCTCGTCGTCAAAATAAGGTGTAAGTATAAGGTGTAAGATACTACAGTATCTGTAAAATACTTTGGCTTCTAAATATGCCGCCAGCATTACCAGCTTCTCTTCGAGCTGGGAAGAGCACGCGACCTTCATGGCTGGATTTCTTGAGGGAATGGGGTGAGGCGGCTCCGGCGCCATCAAAAGCTTCCCTTGCAGCCAAAGAGCGCGCTTAACGTCCGTAGCCGCCGCTTATGTGATTTACGTGAAGCCGCTTTCATACAGCTCTCTTTCTTGCACTTTGAAGCGCACTCAGCGCCCCTAACCGCCTGACAAAACATGCCACCCCCTGCCCCTCATCTTCTTCGGCCTCAGCGACGCGTTGGGCTGCCTGGCCTTCGTGTGGTGTTACATGTAGGTGATGTTGCAGACACAGTAGCCCGTTTTTCTTTCTGGACTCGTTTAACGCAGAATTTTTCTCTTTATATATTGACTCAGCTTCACTGCCGCCGAAAATATGAAACCTCAGAACAAATGGATGCGAGGTGACGACAGCAACAATACAGTCGCTAGGAAGTGTTCAAGGCCGGAGACTGTTTGTAAGGCAAAACAGATTAGGTATGAGAAGAATGATAATTTAAGCATTTGCTATGTGTAAATTAAATATAGTAGCGATGACCGAGTGGTCTGAGGAATTGAGAAACGTATCTGGTGGATGATATTTTAAACCCTTCTCGGGGATAAGGTATGGGAAGCTTTTCTGCTGGATAGAATTCGAACTGAAAGTTTATAAATGTGGAAATCTTTGGTTTGATGTTCCGCCTCAGCTTCGCCAAGGTTTCGGGACGATGCTCGCCTGACTTTCCGAGCATTGAAGCCAGACGAGCTTCACTGGAACAACCTTCGGCTAAGATTCGACTAACTATTGCGTCGCAGCATAAGGCTATTCTCAATGGCGGGGACAAAACCACGAAGCGCCTGACCTCCACAATGCTTCCGTAAAAGGAGGGCGGATCGTCCACGCCGCACACTGTCCCGAAGCCGTATTCTTCTTCGTCGAACGTGTACCACTTGCCGAACAGCGGGACTGTCACGAACAACCCCTCTGCTCGTCGTTCACGCCTGGCGAGTTGCTCGAGCGCGGCGTGCTCGTCGGACTGCGAAGAAACGATTGTGATGAAGCAAGTCTTCAACGCCACGAAAATTACGTGGCTTTCGTTGCAGCATGTATACATACGATATACAGCGCACTATTATGAGGACTGCCATCATTGATCACGTGATCATGCCGCCATTACACGCCTGCTGACTGCTCGGCGCATGCCTCGTCGCACGGCTGCTGCGTCTGCAGGCTCAGTTCCGACAGCCAGTGTTTCGGCTGATACAGTTGTAATGAAATGGGAAGACGACAACAGAGTTTGGCCAAAGCTTCAAATAACATTTATAATAATAATTTGAGAATCCTAATTTGGTGACTTGAGGCGTGAAAACATGGTCAGGCTTCATGTCGCGGAGAGACTTCTCGCTCTTTGCCTCTTCGAACCAATGAATGGATTTGCAGGTGGGCTTAGCGCGAGACAAACGAGGGCAAGAGAGGGACACAGGATTAGCGCTCGTCCCATGTCCCTCTCTTGTCCTCGCTTTTCTTGCGATTATCCCACTTGGAAATCATGAATTACCAGCTGGCCCAAAACTTCACTTTGCCAGTGAATGGATAACCTGAAGACTCTGCTGAATGTTTCTTTATTGTTATTACCTAAAACAACACGTTTTAATGCCCCTGCGGCAGCCCATGTCGTTGTCCTTTTGTGTACATGCCTGTGGACTCCGATCTAAAACGCTCATATGCACATCGCACGCATTTATTTACAACATGTGAGCGCTGCTTATGAAACCCAAAATATTTTCTTCTCGTTTTTTAAACACAGAAACGCGACAAAAATAAATATATACACGAATTTTAACTACCATGATAACTGTACCATGCATCAAGCAGCCTTCACGAGCTGGCGTGCAGGATTCCGTGATATATTTGTTATAACTGATGCATGGCAAGGCGTTTATGCTACACGAAGTTCATAATTATGTTAGCCTTAGCCTCACACATAAAATTGAGGTAGTCTCCACTCTCAATACGCGGACATGAAAGTGCCCGAGGTCTCGCCAGTGGTAAGTAACCAGCTTCACTCTGAGCGTTGGCCAGCGAGGTCAATTTTACTGACTGTCTCGCATGGACCGCGAGGAAAGCATAACCACCCAGCACAGCAGCCGTAACGCAAATGCTTTATGCCGAACGCGGTCCACAAAAACAGCGCTTCTCGGAGCGAAATTCAACAGAAGCACCAAGACGTCATTCACGGACTAACAGTAAGCGTTGTCCGCTCGCACTGCTGTGTACTGCATAATCTATATTCGCGGCATGCAGGGGCGTAAGTCGTCCTTCTTATCCGTTCCTATTTCGACATCGGGCGCTCCTGCTACTAATGACCGCACACCTGAACTTATGAGCAATTGGGTCTTGCTACACACGCAGACGCAACTGACAGCAACTGAAAGTACGCCGTCATGGTTTCGGCGGCGGAGCAGTTTGGTCATGCGGCTATCTTGTACGCTTACCCTCGCAGTTTACAAACTCGAAACATTTCTTTCTAGATTGGCTGTCTAGCGCTGGCGGTCATGTTTGTTGCGTTCGCTTGTTCGGAAAGGATGCATGCGAACGGACGCGAACAGGGGCAGTACGTCCTTGTGCAGTTCGGTTCCATGAATATGGCAAACGGTCTCACCCCGCACATTTAACTCTCTGTCGCGATTTTTGCAGTAAACAACACAGCTTGTACATCCTCTGCCTTTCCACATCTTCGTAGAAACGAGACACTCAGCAGTCACCCGTGTTATTTCCACTGATGCGCCGCTGCGTACACGCCGGCGACTTCCGAGACCCGTAATGGCGCCGTGTTCCGAGTGCGCCTGTGGCGCCATCTGGTGTCAAAAGGAGAACTACGCGCTGGAAATTGCATACAGTCCGTGGTACTCGACGCCACGCTTTTGTCGCGACGAGGACTCCTACAGCCTAAGTCACCGGGAACAGCGACCACTGTCAGGGCACAAAGTGCTATAATAACCAAAATAATTCTTGCATAATGCGGTCCCGTGGGAACCTGCACTTCTTACAGATCACAGATAATATCAGAAGCTTACGCCGTGCCACTGGGATTAATCAAGGTGATGCTTTGTGGGGGCGCCTCGACGCACAACAGTCTGTACTCACCATGCTGTAAGTGTAAGGGCTCGTATTCGAGAATTCGGCTGGTATTTGTGGGCGGTGCAGGAACATGGGTGGCATGATGCGACAAGCGTATCCAGAAAAAAAGTCCTTTTCAGCAAGGTGGACGACCGCGATCAGACCATGCGGTGTGTGCCTGGTCCTGCAAATAGCCGACCCGGAGTGTTATTTCTGAGTACGGATTACTAGAAAAAAATGCTCATGTCGTTCTCTCGGCGGAAACGCAAGGCTCATAGGCTCTCCCTTCTCTGCTGCTGAGGGTTGCTATTTAAACGAAGTCGCTAAGTTTATTTTGAAGCAGGTATTGTTAAGAGAGCGCACGCAAAGCGGGGGCCTTATTTTTGAAGTTTCTTTTTGAGTTCATGGTTTTCGGTCGTCACGTTAATCCTGACGAAAGCAGCAGCAGGTGGGAAGCGAAAAAGGAAATGTCCAGTCTGTTAGTGCCACCTTCGGTATAGCCACACTACTGCAAGCCGCATGTAGTACGGCCGACTCACAGGGGCCATTCATCCTCAGTTTCTCGCATAACTACCGCACAGTTTCTTCCGCAATACGGGGGAGCTCATGTAGGACTCTGCAGACATGTCAGACGCTTAGCCGTGCTCCGTCATTCGTCGGTATTGCCACTGATCTACCACTGCGGTATAGGCGTGGAGCGCGTTTGTGGAAGTAACTGGCGTCTTGGGTGTGTTCTTGCTACGACCAGCGTGACGTCATCCCACACGTTCTGCGTAATCGGGAGCAGCGACCAAAGGCAGAGGAACAAATTGAACAATAAGGGAATGAAACTTTTCAAACTGCGGCCTCTGTACCATATTTGAATAGATATTGCTGAACCCCTGCCTTTATTAAAATCTTTACTTTTTGGAGCAGAAATAGTATCACTGCGTCAGCTTTGGATGATTCAAAGTACTCGTTTTAAATGCCGACATAAACCAATAATCGTGGCGTTCGACTACCAAGCTTATTTCTTAAAATCCTTACTCTGTTAAGAGTGCCTGAGAGCTCGGTTGTATATTTACAAAGAAAATTTATTACTTTCTGTATCGTGGCAAATATTTCTATTTAAAAGTAGACAGCAGCGCGTACACATGCTTTTTAAAGTGGACTTGTGACTTGGAGAATACGCCGTTAAGACGAAACATACAAGGCTTCCGCAGGTACTATATTGATCTTATTTTCTGCGCTTGAATTTCGGTTTCTAGCTCTAAGTTTACCTTTTCTAAAGCATTCCTGCAAGAAGCAAGTCACACCATTCAAGTATGTCTTTAGCTAAGTCCTTTTGACTGTGTAAGGCTAGCCATGTGCTGACCTTCGAAAGACGTCGTGGAGGTCTCGCAGCCATTTGGCTTCTTCCGGATGGTACATGGGAATGGTCAGTAGCGTGTAGGACGGCCGCTGGGCACTCCACTTCTCTTTCAGCATGTCGAACACCTGCTGAAGAAAGCAAACCACCTCACTGCTTGAAGTGGGGTAGCTCGAGCTTTCTGACTTCAGCTCTACTAGAGTTAAAGCATTCATATTGATGTCATTGTAATCAGCTCTAAATGTACTCCCTACTGAACTAGAAATATTGTTTAATAAATATTGCTTCTTTATGCATTTTTTACTGAAACTGCCAAGCTTTCAAGTCGAAATAGAAAATGAACACCCTGTTAAACAAAATTCCTTTCGTTCTTTCCATGTTCTAGTTAGTAGACTCTTGGTGAAAGGTTTTTAGCACTTGCGGTTCCTGAGACAAAGGTGCAAATGTTGAATAATAATTGGATTTTGGGTAAAGGAAATACCGCAGTATCTCTCATATATCGTTGGACACCTGAACCGCGCCGTAAGGGAAGGGATAAAGGAGGGAGTAAAAGAAGAAAGGAAGAAAGAGGAGCAGTAGTGGAGGGCTAAATTTTATTTTTTGAGACAGTTGTCTTTAATACGGATGAGAGCTCCATTAAAAAATTGTACTCAATAAATGCGTGTTGATTATGACTTCAATAGCCACCAGCTATGCAGTCATTCCCCCAGTAATTATACGTATCCTTTATTTTTGCCTTGCTTTCCGGGCAGCATTTATTGTAAGGTTTATAACACTTTCTGCAAAGTAAAGTCATCGGCTGTCCGCCTGAAAAATCGTCAAAGCACCGTGAATTATCCTGGTGAAACCCCAAATGACACCAAAATGTCTGTTCGAGTAAAGCTGCCGTCATAAAAAGTAATCATCATCAGACGATCTTTAAGAAGGTCCTTCAGAGATCGTTTCTCCTGAAAATTGTTGAAGATCGATGTACATTTTGTGTCTTCAAGTGGAAGCTTTTATTTTACCTTTTGAAAAAGTGTAAAGCCACTGTCAGTATGTCACCTTTAACTCGTCTGTGTGGATTCCCGACAGTGAGAGCTTTGGTGAACAATAAGTCGTGTAGGCGCTAGCGACCATTCAGACGCTGCTCCAGCGTCGGACAGCGTTGCACAGACTTGATAGCGTGATGGGAAACATAGACTGACTGATAGCGTGATGGGAAACATAGACTGACTGATGCAGAATCAATGCTTTTACAATCACTTCCTCCGCGTTAGAAATTCCATTAAGTGTTAAACTCAAGCACGATAGTCAGAAAGAAACCAGTATTTCAGGAGAGCAAGCTGCCGAGCTAGTTGGTGATGCATGTTGTAAACTAGGAAGCGCAAAATACCGGGCGATGAACTAAGGGACACAAAAACAGGTTCAGGAGTATTGCTCGCGAGATCTCGCCTAAGCAGTGCGAGAGTAACCAATTGACTATGGCTAAATCCAAAATGCTTGCAAACATTTACTTGTATCTTGATGAGCATGTATAAAATTAGTGTAGCTGCTTTGTTTTTTTTTTTCAAGACAACAGAAATACGCACCACACATAAATTTTAAAACCGGTCATTTTCGCAAAGAAAAACATTTTTTTTTGCGCGATAATGAGTGATTGAACACTTTCCAGAAAGCGGCAATTTCATATCGCGAAAAATTTGTTTTCATTTTTGAGTTATATCCTACCGTGCTTTCTAAAACACTTCAAAGTGCTGTTTTACCTTCAGGACTTTCACCACTCGTTCCATGCGGTCCACGTGGACGTAGACGTGACCGATGTCGACGCATCCGAAGTGCGAGATTTTGTGCTTCCAGAGATTTATCAAATCAGCCTGCACCTTGGAAGGATTTTCCTTAAGCGCAATTGCAATAGGATCTGTTATCCTGAAAACCAAGCCGGAAGCCAAATTAGCACCTGCGTACTGTGCTTTCTTATGGTCAAGATTTATGAGCCCTTAAATGATCATTTGGCCTAACTAGGTAGCGTGTTCACAAGAGCGAGAGTAAGATCATAGAACTGCGTATACCGACACAGCCTCCAGAATGCATTTCTGAGAAGCAAAGAGACAGAGATAAGTGCGTGCGAGTACTCGAAATTTTCGAACAGTAACACAAATATCGTTCTGGTCCATTCGTCGAGCGGTGTCACATAGTGCATGTTGAAAATTGTTCGAAGCGAAGTGAATATATTCTAAACTTTTCGAATACTTTTAGAGTAATGGGCTTGTAGTTTGAATAGACACGGCGTAATTTCATGCCCAATGTCAGTCCAGGCGACAGCTTACCAGGCGAGCTGTAACTAAACGACGCATTTCTACAAATCCAATACAATGCTGTGTTTTATTGGATTCATAAAAAAACATTAAAATCTTAATATTAAAAATACAGAACTCGGACCCGTAGCAAGTCTAGATTCCTGTTATATTTCGGGTGTTCGAGAGGATCTTCGGCCGTTCCTGGGCCAAGGTTGTTGTGAGACGGAGCAACGAACTACTTAATTAGCGTTTCTTCATCTGCGTGGGACGCTCTCCGAAGGCCCTTGTTCTTTTCTTGGCGTTTATACGTCCACTAATAACCTCAAAAATGTATCGTCCTTGCCCTGCTGTTGTCTTCAGCGATGGCCATGATGGCCTATTTAACAGCCTGATTTTCAAGCACAACTTTCCAGTTTTAAGGAAATTGATCTAGTTCGTTAGGAACGACTGTGTTATTGCGACGCTGACTACCTTTATTTTCCCGGTTGAAGCAGAACATAGCAAACACTCCGCCATCTTGCATGATGATCCGCGTTTTTGAACTAGTACGGTAAAACATCTCGAAGCTTCCGATCCTCGAAGAAGCAGCAAGGATGCAGCAACGAAGCGACCGTAACGCAAGACCGTAGAATGGACTCAACTGCACTTGTTGCTGTGTGCGCATGCCTGAAAGTGGTAGCAGCGCAGAAGGGCCGGTGAAGACTGGGTGGATGGCGCATGCTATAGCTGACCGGCCGAGGAACAAGTCATAACACGTGACTGGTATTCGAACTCCTCCAGTCGCTGCCATTGGTTCACCACCGACCATGCGAAGTAGCTTGCATTTCGACGTGGCTAGGGCCTCGTACCAACCAACCTTCTCGTATAGACGCTTTGCCCAGCCTGTACGCAGGCACGCACCGACTGCCATTCCAATCACCTCTTTTAGGAAACAGGAGGAAAAGGCACAGTGGAGATGGAAAGGGGGATTAGAGGCGACGAGGGCCTAGTGTCTTAAGCGCCCGCATCAGCTGTGGGAGGTGGTTGGTTCGAAACCGATTGCCAGCCAAGAATAGGTACAAATGTGCTCCGGCCCTGCGGCCGGCTTTCTTATGGGTGTGCGCTTGGAAGAGAGTCCGTAAACCCTGCTGAGTCCTTTCTGGGACAAACCCAGTTTCGAACACCTCAGATTGCGAAAGTGCTTTGTGTTTTGTTAACCCAGGCTTTCAAGTAAAAAGTACGTGCGCTCTAACCAGCGTGTCTGTAAACTAAGGCACAGGTCAGCTGTCAGTGCTGTAAGCGGCACTTAGAGATTCACTTCAGAGTATTAGTGCAGTCCTGGGAAATTCCGGACTCACTTCTATCTGTCTCACTTTGCAAGAAAAAAACATTGTTTCTGAAAAAAAACTATTTGCTTTCATACCGCAGCTAATGCTCAAACATTTGCGTTACACATTAGTAATCCTTCGGTGATTTTTTTCCTAGTGCGGTCAGTTAAGTCGTAACATTTAGTGACGGTAGCAAGTCTGTTCAGTTCGCGTTGCTTCGAGATCGTGGATGAAATGTGTCTTACTCTTTGTAAGCGTAGGCAAATGCCGCCCCATACTCCGTCTTCACGTGCTGAGCTGCGAATTCGAGGAAGTGCTGGAAGCTGTCATCGTATGGGGGGCCAAGGTTATAGGTTCCGTTCTTGAAGAATGAATCGTAGAGTGTAATGTCGCACAGCCCATCGTCCGGAGGAACCATACTGGGTTTCACGAAGTGGTTGACTGTACAAAGGAGGGACTGCTTAAGCTGGGGTTCACCTGAGTGACAAAGAGCATGGGACATTGCTTTTTGTTGAATGCGGTACAAAATATAAGGCACACGAAGTGCTATGTCTACAGCGTCTTGATAGAAATGAGACACAGCCGTTGTTACAACGCTTGAGTTGAATGCGCTGTTCAGGGCGGAATGCAAGGTTTCTTCCAAGAACGCTAGTCCAGCCACAGTGCTGGAATAGTAAAAGTTAGGCGTTGTAGTTTCAGTCGTGGCACGACAGTTTATCGATCAGCCTTTGAGATTTTTGAACAATCGGCTGCAAAAGCATGATGTGCGACAAGCATCTATAGTTTGGGGTTGCTTGTGACTTTGGTGCCCCACTGTCATTTTCCTGCAGTGACTTAGACGGTGAAGGAATGAAAACTGATGTGTGAGGATGGTCTTAGATTTCTCTGTAAGGTACACTCTACCCCAAACTTTATTTCAGCTGGAATACCAAAACGTGTTCACTTTCCAAATGACACCACTTTTATTTATCCGTCAGAAGGTCCGTGATAATTATGCGCGGCTAGAGGCTCCCCACTGTAACAACTCAAAGCGAAGGGATGCCGCAGTTATTTTTATGTCAATTTTTTACGTCCTACCGAGATAATAAATATCACTGACGTTGAGAACCAGGACCAATTGCCTTTTTTGCCACGTATTTGTAGTTAGACCTTGGCTGCTCCTATCGCGCAAGTAAAACGACCCCGAACGTGGTCGCAAACAACATTTCCTGTACTGTTTTGGTAGCAGTGCCAACACTGACGCACACCACGGGTAACATTCTAGAAGTAATATCTCTTAAAAGAGAGTGAAGTAATGCAGTAAACGTTTACATTCTATTTCTTTCCTGTCTTCCATAGTAGCTAGTATACTTCGGCGATAGCTGCTGTGAGCTAGCTTCAGAAGCATTGCAAAAACCAGTTTGATCAAAACTGCAATGGAATTTCCAGCAGGCCTGCTTATATAAAGTATCCATAACACGAAAACGTTTTTTGAGACTTTTGACCATTCAAGAAAACAAATGAGAAAATTCTTACTCTCAGTCGTAGTAGTCTTCGTGGAAGTCTTTGCGGGGAGTCTCGTGGAAGTCTTTGTGGACGTCTTCAGGGAAGTCGTTGCTGAAATTTTTGTGGCAGTATTATCGGACGTCTTCTTGGCAGTAAATGTGGAGTTCGTAGTGGGAGTCTTCGAAGAGGACTTCGTGGCAACCTTCGTGGATGTCTGTGTGAAGGTGTTTGAGGTGGCATCACTAACAGACTTTGTGGAAGGCTTCGTGGTGGCCACCACGGACGTGCTTGCAGATGTCTTCGTTGTAGGTTTAGTGACAATTATCGTGAACTTCGTGGAATTCTTTCCGAAAGTCTTTGTGGAAGCCTTCTGGGTGATTTTCGTGGTAATGTTCAATAAAACATGCACAGAAGTCTTCGTAGAAGTGTTCATAGAAGTTTTTGTGGTAGTTTTTGCCGAAGTTGGGGATGAAGTTTTTATGGAAGCCTGCGTGAAAGTTGAAACCTTCGTAGAAGTCTTCGTGGCAGTTTTCGTGGAGTTTTTCGTTGAAGCCTTTGCGCTAGTAACCGTGGGGGTATTCGTGAAGACTTTTGTGGAAGTCAAGGTGGTTTTAGTGATAGCCTTCTTTGATGTCTTCGTGAAGGGACTGGCGGTGGTTTCTGTAGAAGTGTTCGTACCAAGGTTTGTGGAGGTCTTCGTGGAAGTCCTAGTTGTGGTTTTCGTGGAAGTCTTTGTCTTGGAAATCTTCGTGGAAGTTAATGTGGCATTATTATTAGTAGTTGTTTTGGCAGTGTTTGCTGATGTCTTCATCGCAGTGTATGACGTTGCATTCGAAGTTTTCGTGGCAGTATTCATAGAAGGCTGTGTGACAAGCTTCGTGATGGTTTTCATGGAGAATTGCTCGAAAGTGTTTGTCGCGGAATTTGTTGTGATGCTTGTGTCAGCTCTAGTGGCAGTATTCGTGGAAGTCTTCGAGGCGAGCGTAGTGATCACTGGAGCCGTGGGCTTTGGAAGTGCTTTATCAGAATAGGAAATGTTGGCTGCTAGTGACTCGCTGACTGTATTCAACGAGTGTGTTGTTGACGATGCATTAGCATTCTGTGATATGCGGGTTACTGTGGGCGATGTGAACGCAGGCGTCCGCGCGACACTTAGCGTGGTGGGCCTCTGCTCTTCGCTTTTTGACCCCTCCTTCGTCACATTCGCTTCAGTGCTGTCGGTGCCGTTTGTGGGCTGGTTCCTGCCTGCAGGGTTAGAGTCGGGTAAAAGAGATTGCGAGGGTGTTAGATTACGAGCCCGCATAACTATGCCGAATGAAATGTTAATCACTATGAAGGAAAGAAGGCTAGGAGAAGCGCGCTTAGAAACAATTATTCGGGACAGTTTTCCCGCAACTACGCCTCAGAGAAGAGTTGGCTTTTGATTATTCTCTGCAATATAAGGGCAAGGCTGTCAGATGGAGAGAAGTCCATGTTTTCAACAATGATTAAGTTGTGTTAACCGGGAAAACCCCGACACCATATTGTTTGTTTTCAGTCCAGTTAATTCACGCGTATACTATTCTATATAAAAGAGAGCAGCCAGGTGCAGTTTGTAAAGTAGAGATACAGTGCTTCTAGTTAATGCCTCGGGAATCAAGTCATCAAAATATTTGATTTTTTTTTTGCGAGCTGCCCTTAAACAGCCAGCGGCCTCTTTCAAATTCTAGAACATTCTTGCAGGCTATTCATTTATATAAAGGGCAGGTCTGTGCGAATCAGACAGCAAAGGAGACCGAAACGAAAACATCAAAGGCGTCCATGGCGTCGTTTCCGTTTCAATTTCTCCTGTTCATTTTGATTCGCGCTGTACAACCTTTTAAGATACAATTCAGGCTCGAAAATAAAAAGCATAAGCAACGTTACTAGCTCCTGCCAAAGGGACGTGCTAATTTTGCTGATACATCATTACATAGTTATTGAACCTACAACGCTGATGAGGTCAGTCCTTGTGTAGAGTAAGAGCACCAGTGTGCACTCATACAGAAACTTGCTGCTGGGCTTGCTTAAAACAGCGTACACACACAAAGCGATAATGCACGCTTGCGAAGGGTGAAGACAACTGGCGGTAATTAAAAATACCTAAGCTACATTGTAAACTGTTTTACTTTATAGCGTATTTTATTTGAATGACGCAGAAAAACTTGTTTACAGTTTGTTACTTACGCTCGGATGCGTAAATGTGTGATGCAGAAAACACGTTCAACACCCAAAGATGCCTTAGATTTAGGTCGTCTGGAGCCAAACGTAGCGACTGTTGGGTGCTTTTAAGGACGCATTAATAAAGACGACGAATATCTAACTGATATTTTCCACATTACGTCGCAGTTACAAGTTAGTGTGTTAGTGCACCTTCCGAGGTCAACGAGTTATAACGCTTGCATTAACTACCTGCGGCAAGCGCTTTGTATGATGTTATCAGAGCAGTGTGTTCCTCCTCGGGTCTCTGTCACTCGGGAGGTCCCAGCGCAAGTTGCAGAAAAGGTGGCCTCCCACTATATAACTTTTATGCTATCTATAAAATTGCAACAATAAAATGAACCTTAATACTATTTCCATCTTTCTTCACGTTCTCGTTCACCGCGCAATCCTAGGTATAATGTCGGTGCTCGTGGCATGATGGCTCAGTAAAATTCCTCCTGCGCTCAACAAAATTTAAGTCGAACACTAATGTCTCTCCTGCCCGTGTTGTAGTTTAACAACTCAACATTCCTATTCAGCACATTATGTGCTGTTGCTTCCATGGACAAAAAGTATTATAAAAAAATAACTCACTTTTGGTGGTCGGCTCTGTAATTTCCGGGGTAATGATTGTTGCTGTCTTCGCGACTGTCTTCATGGAGGTTAACGTAGAAGCTTTCGTAGCATTTTTCTTGTCAGGTCTCGTGAGATTCATCTGAGGTGTCACTGCGATTGTATTTGTGTAAGTCGTCGTCTGACTCTTCGCAGCAGTCTTTGTAGCAGTATTCTTGGAAATATTCATGGCAGTACATGGGGTTTTCATGACAGTCTCCAGGGTTGTTTTTGTATCAGTCTTCATGGGTGTCTTCGTAGCTCCATTTGTCGTAGTATCCGCGAATATCTTTGAGGGATGAACGGTCAGTGCTGACGTGGGCTTCGGCGTTAGCGCATCAGCTTTAGACCAGGTGACTGTTTGGGGCTCGCTTGTTGTTGCTAATACAACGGTACTTGACGACGTGTCGGCATTTCGCGATGCATTGGTTGTGAGCGCCGATGTTGGTTTTGGCTTTAGAGTGACCTCCTTTGGGGTAGTACGCTGTTGCGTGTTGCTCTTCAGTGGCCGGTCTGGCACGTCGTCGTCGGGGTAGTCGGTGTTGTTTTGTTGCTCAAGCCAGGACTGGCCTGCAGGAGAAAGTTGGGAAGAACAGTTTTAACTTCGCTTCCAACTTCTAAAGTTTTTCAAATCGCTCGTATATAATGCAGTAAAATAAAGAGAAATAGAATGATACAGGCACAGGTTGGGCACCTGTCTGCCACTAGGTAGCCGGCCTAGCAATATCAAAACCACCTAGAAATATTTTGGATTTTCTTGATTATTCGTACCGGGTAAGAAAATGTGAATATTGAATACTACGCAATAATTATTAAACGCAAAAAATGAAGAGAAATTAATCGCGGAAAGAGGCGTGTTTTTCATGCACACAGGTTCTTGATTGAAATTTGGATCATAATTTTTGGAGCAAAATTCAAATATATTGTTATGAAGACGAAGAAGAGTGCAGTGGCGCGGGACGGAGTGCTCGCGCTAGACCCTTGAGCCATTAAATCATATCTTCATTCTGTCATCATGTCGTGCCTTCCTTGGCTTGCCACCACGTAACATTTGGTGTGAGGTGCTGGGTACTCATCGTCATCCTAGTCCCCGGAGCATCGCCGCCTTCTGCTCGCCTTCGTCGTCGGCCTAGAGAACCTGGGCTCCGCCGCCCGGCTCAACCCCAGCTCGAACTGACCAGAACCGACCAGCCGCTTTCCCCCGCCCCGTCCCCAGCCCCGAACACAAGACACGACGACCAGGACCTGCCGTACGATGACCCGACTACGACCCGAACCAAGACGGCACCCCCGCCCAGGCTGTGCTGCGATTCCTTAACCCTTGACCTTCGGCTGTGGGTGACCGACCGCTGGACCTGAAGCTCCGGGGGCAACCGCCCACCAGATCATCTCCATCTTCGTGGCAAGCCTTTCATCTTCTTCTATCCTTCCTGATCATCCTCATCGTCACCTCACCATTCGAAATTCAAGCAATCGATCGGGACGATCGCTCTGAGGACCGGGGTCAAGTTATGAAGACGAAGAGGGCAGTGTTGCGGGACGGAGTGCTCGCGCTAGGCCCTTGAGCCATTAAATCATATCTTCATTCTGTCATCATGTCGTGCTTCCCTTGGCTTGCCACCTCGTAACAATGTTCTAGTTTCTGGTGCCCTATTTTTGTTGTTTTTTGCATTACCGTGACCACGAATTTGCCACCCTGCAACTCGGCAGTTTTCACGGACATTCTGTATAATGCCATAAAATATAACCTCCTAAAATACCATTACACATCCAAAAGCGATAAAATATTCTGCCGACTCTGCACTCATTTGAAAGCTGAGATATGCGACTAAGGCGACGGATGTAGTACATGGTCACAAGGTTTTCGACTTGTTAATTATGGTCAAGAATCTGGCCTTGTCCGCGCAGCGTGTAAAATATCACCTCCGGAACTGAAAAAAAATTGACAGAGTTTTAAAGCCGTTAAACCGAATATGACGTGCAGAATCATTGTTTCGAAATAGCCTTACTATTGCCCAAACAATGTCTAGAATTGTCCTTCGGATTCGCTTTACTCTTGCATAGACATTGCCTTACAGTGTGCTCTAAGTTATATTCTGTTAAACTTTCGTATTACGCGACCGTTCCCTAGCCACACCGTATCCAAATAATTTCATCTCAAAGGTTAAAGGTCTAAGGTCAAATGTAGAGGTTCCAGTCACATCATATTTTTCAGAATTCGTTGTGAAGTATTGGTTTTGCACTAAAACATTTTGTCAAGCTAGTTTTTATAACGATATCAATCAGGAATTCTACCTAGATTGTCAACGAAAAGATAAAAAGAATTTGCGTGAGTGAGGACTTTGGAAAACATGACAGAAAACTGCACCCTGTATTAGGACGTCTTTTGATATGATTATTATTTCCTTAATCTCTAACGTACTAATTAATATTTAGAACGTTTTTTACCGCTTATTTCATATGCTGCATTATTGCACGTCAGGTAAAGAGCACGTGACCTGCTGACCGAAATGGCGAGTGAAAAAGTATGAGCATCCATTATATGGGAGATGCAGGAAAAGGTTTTTCAAAACACAAAGTAGAACGTCGGAAAGGTAGAGTAGTATCACATAGTGAGTCAATTTTTCGCAGTGAGAACGTATATATGTCTTCCTGCCGTAACGTTGATGAGCGCTGAAAGCCGGATCACACGTGCTGTGAAGTGGAAGCTAGAGCTATTTGTTCGCTTGATATGGATAAGTGTATGATACTGAAGGACTGCAAAAACATGTGTCGTAGCACAGCTTATAGTACAAGCAGACAATAATGACATGCTACGATCTGTACACGTTTGCCCTATCCTGACATACACTAGTCATAGTTGCCCCGCATGCTGACTACGATCGATCACATTCGTAAGCCTTTATTTGCTGATTATGACAGACTGTAGTTGACATGCGGGGACTGCTAAAACCAGAGCACATGAGTGCCCTTGCTTTCGCGTATATTGCTTTTCAATACTCACTTTTCATGAGACCAGTGGCGGACAATTGAAACAAAACAAGTTGTGGTCGAGAAGGACTTGACGCAGTATTTAATTAAGTGGCATAATGAACAACCTCGAAGCTACAAGCCGTGCGATACCCTTCACACTCTTCAATTAAACCACAGAGAGCTCACAACATATACTGCGGCTACTGCAGGCTCACCTATTCCGGAAACCTTGAAGAAGATAGACAGGAGGATGACCATCGCGAATAGAGTGAGTGCAATGGCCCCTTTCCACCGGTGTGAAGGTCCTGCAAATGTGACACCGTCTAAGTCCGGCCTCAAATCAAAACCTTCACATAGCAAAACAGCTCTAATTGCAATTGAGCAACGCCACAAGTGCTGCTAAAAAGCAAGAGCGTTTCGTTCCCCACTCGCTCTGTTCAGCCGATTTATGTTCTTGCTTTGCTTGTTGGTGCCAGAAAATAACTGGTAATGACCACCGTTTACTGTATTGCAGAGAGGCAATGTAATTACGGAAAACTCAGGAATATATCGAAAAATGCTAGCACACACATAGTGTCATATCAGCAGCATTTCTTAAATAAAAAATGAGTAAAACATTCGCGACGCCAATGTCAATATATTTCGCGCTTTAGCGAGTTCAGGAAATGCCATCTGATGATCTTGAATCCTAAAAAAAATAATAGCAGACTAATAACTTCAGACGAAGGCAGCGTACTTTCTGTATGATTTTAGAAACCAATGCTACATGTGCACGTTGGAACTGGACGTGCACTTTTGATTACATCGCAGAAATGTCCGCGCTTTGATTTAGACTACTGCTAAAAGGGTTACTGCACGATAAGAAATCCCCGTGAAGCTCACTGAATGTGGCTGAGCGTTAACGCGACAAACCTTCTTTCCGGCTCAAGATGACGAAGAATGCGAGTAGTAGTCCGAACAGCATGATGATGATTGCTGGAGGCAGTAACGTCCTCCACACATTCTGAGACGATCTGCGCAGATAAGTTCAATAATTCTCTGCTAAGTGTCACACGCCTCCAAAAAGTCGCAAACTTAGAGAAAGAACTCTCAAGCAACCTGAAAGTACTTCCTACTTTACAGTGATTGTGTTAGTTTATCGGAGCACTCAATGAATAATGGAAGCTGTCTGGCGACAACATGATAAAAATAAGGCAGTTTGATTTTTTTTTTTTTTTGCGCCGATGTGCTGGTAGAAGCAGTGTGAAAGGGAACAGGAGAGGGCGTCGCAGCCGACGAGAATCGGCGGCAAAGGCGCATGCGCTGTAAGCACGATCAGCTGCTCTTCCGGTGCATGCTCCTGGTGCTGCCCATTTTTGCTGGCTGTCGGCGGCGGCACTTGCGTCTACCGTTTTTGCGTTGATTGCTGATAGTTGAAAGTACAGCCAAACTTTTCCAGCTTGCGCTGACCGAAGATTAGATGGGATTATCGATGTTTGCCTTAAATGTTGCGTCATGGATACTGCAACGCACAGTAGAATTACCGAGAAGCTCTCTGAGAGGTGGGGTGGGGATATACGGGGCCTCGCATATGAAGACTCAGTTTATTAGTGACTTCACTTCCAGAGCTTCTATCGCTTTTAGGCCAGCACAAGAAGCAAGCTGGAAATCACAATGACCCAATCTATGCGGCGATAAGGAAATAGGTCGCGTTTCGTAATTATAGTGGCGCAGCTTACGCCAAAAACAACCCGTGCGCTTCCCCCGAGACGTTAGCGTGTCAATGAACGCCCTAAACGATTCGCATGATGTTATCACTACCGTTACTGACATGTAAATACGTACAGTTCCAAGCTGTGCTGGGAACCAATAAACATACAGCTAGTGCAAATGAATATAAATAGCGGAGCGTTGTGACAGTGCCAGAAGTGCCTGCCGACATGAACAGTCAGCGGGTCTCAGAAATAAGTTTTCGCTCTTAACATCTACTACTTCACTCCCCTGCTGCTTTTAGTGTACTTACTCCGATTTCAGGGATCCCATGACAGCTGTGGAAAGCAAAACAGCCATGCTCATTACGTTTATTAGCTTCTTCAGAAAGTGCGAAAACTTAATACAGTCCTAAAGATGCCTACCTTTCATAGCTCTCGAAAAGCTCTCCGCCGTCATCCCAGCAAGAATCTCTGAAACAAGAGCACGAAGGCGTTGTCTTTCTGCACCACCGCCAAATATCCAAAAGGCGATAGAGTTCGGTTACTATATACACTAAGACTAATGCGACGATGACGGCAATTATTACTAAGAAGATCCGAACGTATCAACCGTTCTAAAGGAAGAAGACCTACACAAAAAATAGAGTAGGTATTTACTGGCGCTCGGCTACTGATCCGGAGTTCCTGGGTTCGAACCCGACCGCGGCGGCGGCGTTTTTATGGAGGGAGGCAAAACGCTAAGGCGCCCGTGTGCTCTGCGATGTCAGGGCAGGTTAAAGATCCCCGGGTGGTCGAAATTATTCCGGAGCCCTCCACTACGGCACCTCTTTCTTCCTTTCTTCTTTCACTCCCTCCTTTATCCCTTCCCTTACGGCGCAGTTCAGGTGTCCGCGGATATATGAGACAGATACTGCGCCATCTCCGCTCCCCAAAAACCAATTATTATTTAGTGGCCTTTAATGAACGCAAGAGTAATATTGAATTGCGAAAATGGTTAGCGTAGAGGTTGGGAGGACTACGGGGCTGCGTTCCATACAACCTTTGCCGTCCTAGACTTGTGAAAGGCGTCATAAAATGCAGCATGACTGACTCACCCTCCGCCTTCAGTCTTTGATGGAAATGTCGAAATGGCAGGGACTGATCTGTTGTTGTTAACCTATCAAAAGATGGCACATACCCACACTGGGGGATCGGCCAAGGACTGATCTGCAGCTGCAGCTAAGAAACATCCGCGCAGGAGCAGTCGGAACTTCTTCTCTAGCACGAGCAGGAAGAACGAGACAGTGTTTTGTTCTTCTTTTTCTTCTTCTTCCTCTTAAAACGTAGCACGTACCCACATGGGGGATTGGCCAAGGTGTAGTGGCATAGTCAAGAAAATTTCCATAGCAGATATTCTTATTGTTCTTGCTTCTAATGATGATAATTAAAACATTTTGTAATTGAGCCTGAAATTGGTTGCCGGTGCCACTATTCATGCACTGCGTTGGATCTTGCGGCCTCTGTAGCACTTTTGTTAAATTCCTGATGAAATTTGCGCTTAAGCTGAACAGCATTAGGTCTCGCCGCTCAATCGTCGGTTCTTCTATCTTTACAATTTTATTGTTCACGACATTGTTCTCGGGATTATGCTTCCGTTTCGTGAGCAATAGTGCCATTATAATTTCGAGTCAGTTTGGTATTCATTTCCCATTCCATGTGAATGATGCGATCACTTGTTCTTTTCAGCTTTTTCACCTCCTGCTCTCCCTCGCTCAGCGGGTAATTATTTAATAACCGATAAAGGAAGAACTCTTAGAAGTTTACGGCTTTCCGGAAGCAAAGATGTAGCAGATTTAGCCTTTTTAATTTGCTCTCTACCGCCGCCCTACCTTCTCTATGAGAGACAGAACCTACATACAAACTTAGGCTATGCATGGTCACACAGGGATACGTTGAAGTGTACCAAATAACAAAGAAGAAAAATCCTGAATGAACACGAAAAATAAACGACGATAATGCTTCCACTCTACCACGCGCGAAATGCGCACAAGCGCGGATTTTCAACAATATTTCATACAGGAATACAAGGCGTACTAAAGTTTTCTCAAGAGTACATTGATATAATAAACCGCGTTATACCATATGGATAATTGCCATGTGCTATGCCGTATTTGCTAGGATGGTCGGTACGGCACCGAGAACGCCTAACAAAGTTGAAAGCCTCCGCTTCTGCGCATTGTATGCGCTTTGTTCAACCTCCGCTTATCATGAGGGACAAACCTAGCTCGACAAATTTTTTGATGGTGACCAAGGAGGAAGAAAAGCTCCATGATGGTGACGGTCCCGAGGGATTTCGCGCTAGCCATGCAGGAAGGAAAGAATTCTAAAGAGGCTGTTACGTCACGCTTTTTAACGCCGGACGTGAGAGCTACATCGCCCTCAGCCCCCTAGTTGGCCGCCGTCTCAGAGCACTTGCGCATGCAGAGCAGAAAATGCGGCAGACGACGCAGCTGCATCCAACGTTACTATTGGCTGCGCTTCGGCTAAACTCTTCCTACGTGACTTCCGGTGCACTTTTTGGCATGCAGCTCGGATATTGAGGGCCTTTCCTCAACTTCCCGTCCTCCATGGCGCTAACGGACCCAATGCATCAAAGGAAGGAGGAAGGGCCTCAGGATTTTAGCGCCAGAAACTGCCCTCGTTTGGCGGTGGCCGTCCGTATTATTCATACATACCCAAGCATCTCAGGCTCAACACAGCAATGGGCGGCCGTCACAGTGGCTTTACTAACAGTCAAACGTATCGGGGCCAATTAGTGCAATTGCGTTTTTAGTGCGAAAGCTCTGAATTACGTGTCGGTGCTTGGATTTGTTGTTTCGAGCAGTTTTAGAAATTTTGGGGGGTTGGCTCGGGCCTAGCCTAGAAACGCTGACTCGGAAAAACTCGAAAAATTGATGGCCCGCCCAAAATTTTTATATTCCGCATTTATTTTAAATCTGCTCATTTCCAATTAGTGGTCCTAATTGTTAGTCTTTGTCTACAGTTACTGCTAATGGTGATAACTAGTATACTTAGTATCTTAAGTTGGTGAAGGTTGTCCTCGGTGACCTTGGCATTTTTATAACGCAGCTTTTTTGGCGACAAAGTGTTTCTCCCGAAGAAGACGTGTAATACTTTCACATTAATAGAAATGTAACGTGTATAGAATGACAATCGTTGCTTACTGGTTAGGGAGATGTATGACTAATGTTGGCAGCACTGTCGGCTTACAGCGCCTCTCCGATGTCACGCTCATGAGTATGAGGCAGGCGCTGCGCGCTAGCGTGAGCTAGAATTAGTGTCTGCGATTAGTGTAATTTGAGATTATGCAACACCTCATCAGAATGATGGAAGGGCAGTTAGCTGCTCAATTCAGCTTTAAATATACTGCGGCATTATCTGCTCATCGATTTCGGCAAAAGAAGCCTCACTATTAGATCGACACAGTTAATTTTATTTCCCACCGGAACCGAGCAGAAAATAACACCCCCTTGGCATTGATTAGTGGCAGTAAGCATTAATAAAAATATGTAGCGCAGCTGCACATACATGGGCAAAATAGCGACAAAACAAAGCAGACAGGAGACAGTGGAGTTGTCAGACGCATGTCGTGTAAGATAAATGCGCTATTGCTCTATCAAAAAGGATACCAGCGCAAGTAAGTTGCGCAAGTCACAACTTTCCGTTTTCATTGACAATTTCCGCAATTCCCTCGATTCGTGTGCACTATTTTTAGCGCAGAATACATCGGGAAGTATACAATGCTTCTTTTTCTTTGCTGGCATTGTCACTCTTCCCGTGGCTTTCTAATCCATTAAAGCTAAAATTCCTCATGCAATATCGCGCCTAATATTAACGAAGATATTAATTGTAATCTATTATGTAAACGTAGGAATCGTCGTCATTCTAGAGAGAAAAAGAATAAACGAACGAGGGGATCACATAAGACAGGAGTAAAAAAAAAAGCGCGTTGATACCCTGCACTCAACGTTCGCAGAAATGTCCTCGCCGCGCTTTTCTGCGCGGCATTTCAGTGGGGTCCTCTGATACACTCTTGGAACTGGCCGCTTGTAGTGAAGTTCTGCTTGAAGAAGTTGACCAACCAGCGAAGGCTTCGCAGCCTGGCGTAGCTGCCCCGGCCGCACGTGTTGGTCGAGTCGTCCGTGTCGATACCCAAGGCAAGGAAGCCGTACCACAAATGGGTCGCTGTTTTCTTCAGCGTGCAGAGCTGTCATCCGGAAGGGCCGAAAAGGCATCAGTGAAAGGAGGATCTGCAAGCGTCTTAGCTAAAACATCGGACTAAAAAAAACTAAAAGTGCGCTGAGGGTCCGTGCCATAAGCCTAATTTTGTGCCATCACAACAGGACTTATCTTCTGACATCGCCTAAATTAGCAACTGAAAATTACAGGAGAAGTAAAGGTTTATGGCAAGAGTTAAAAAGGTGAATTTGAGAAGATATTAGGCAAGATAAATTTGTCGGCACTCAACCATCTGGGATGAAAATAAACTTTCTACTGGTGTGTAAAGTCAATAAATAAGAACATTCCACACCGACTGATGCGCTCACGCTAAGTAATTGAATAATGCTTCAGCATTTTACAATCATTTGGGAAGTAATTACTTTTATCCCACTGCGCAGGCTTGGACCGACCCGAAAGCTCGGGCCCGGCGCAGCCAGCGGACTTGCTTTGGCCGGGCGTGAAAATCCTTTGTTTAAGCCGTCTGGGCCGGGTTCGGGCTTGAAGATGCGTGCCGGGGTTGGGCTCGGGCCCATAAATACAGGGCCTATAACAGGCTGTTGATTCGTTGCCATTTTTAACATACCGCAGAACTGTTAGCGCAGGTGTGTACCGCTTTACCAGAAACCGGCGGCGCACCCGAAGCGGCCCGGCCTTGTCGTACCGATGTCACAGCACATGCGCTGGGGGCGTCTGGTAAACCTGTATACGTCTAGGCTAATTTTCTTTGGTATGCTAGAAACGCCTGTTACTGCAGGTTGAAGTACACTTGAGGTGTTCTGGCCGCGACACGGATGAAACAGGGGCATGGTGTGAGAAGAGTAAACAAGGAGAACTCGCCGCTTATTTATTGACATTTTGGTGTCTGCTATATAAAGTTTCATTTTTCTGGCGCGAAGAAAACTCACAAATCTATACTCTTGTTTTATTACTTTTTGAATTGCTGCCAAACACGCCTCGGAAATGAAAGAATCCCGGCGCTAGAAAATATTATCTGCCACATTATTTATAGAGTTTATTCAACTTCACTCGCAGTGAAACGTGCGCGTAAATTTGGACGCGCACGCCCAGCCACCTTAAACCCTTCAAGAGAAGTTAAATGAAACTTTTCACTGATTGAAGAGTAGCAGCGGACTACCGCTCTCGCAGCCTTCTAGAGCGAAAAATCCAGCAGCGGGCTGCACTATAGTACGGCGTGCTTAGTACAGCGCTGTAACGCCTGACGTGCGGCTCATTTGAGCGAGTGCTCTCGCTAAACTGAAGTAAAGCCGTTAGGACGTACGTCTAGAGCCAGCCACCTCATGCTCTATCTCTGCATCTCAGCATGCCCACATCCCATCTGTGTGCCGCCCATTCACACACCCACCCCAACCTCCTGGGAGACTCTTCTTCTGGGCACACGAGCTGGTGAACAGCGTCAGGTGGTTGAACTCTCTAGGCTGGAAGGGAAGGTCAGAGGGCTCTTTGACTGAGGAGAACTCGCGTGAAGGTTTATTAAAAATAAAGTTTATCCTACTCCTCTGTCCAGAGTGCTTGAACGCCACCCTGTCATTCAAAGGAAGGGAAATTTTTAAGCAGGTATACGTTTCTAAAGACAATGCTTGCGCTGTAGAGATGCAGCGCAGACACACAATTTGCCCTTGCAATTTCACTGTGTCAGCAATAGCTCAGCCGAGAGAATATTTCAGTTTGTTTAGCGCTCAGCACACCGTTCCAGCAATACAGACAAGCCTGCTGACGACTGTACAAAGCACCACTGGCTTGATCTGCTTCAGTTATCAACGAGCACATACCGGTGGTTTCATCAAAAGGCACTCCTCATCTGCCCGGTTTTGTGTTGATGCTAAATGAGGACTGAGCATTTGAAGCTCCATGATACCCCTGAGAGGAACCTTTATTCGACGACTGTGCTCGAAGAGTAGCCGTTTTTCCTAAGATCGTCTTTTGTCTGTCTTAACCCCCTAAGGCGCATCTATATGATTTGGAACACGCATTTGGGAAAAGCATATTTGTTTAGGAGACTTTGAACAATTTAGCACATACCGCAGAATTATCAGGAGCTGTTGCTTTTCGTCTCCTTTGGAATGCGGTCTGTGAGTCATGACTTTAACCTGTGAAATTGTGTTCTTAAAGAAAAGTTTGAGTGCAACGGCTGCGAGGACATTTTATTAATTTGGCACGGCAGGCCGCGAAAAATGACTATAGAAAAATGTATAGCTAACGCAAAGTAATTATTTGCAGGTGCATTCTACCCTTTCCATTTCTATTTCAGAACTCCGGATCTAGTCACAGACGAGAACACTGTTGAAAATTCCGACATGGCACAGCCGCCTTCTCTTCACATCTTTCTTTATTTACCAAACCAATTTTGTAGCGAAAGCTACACTACGCTAGCCTGCGCGATTTCGCCCGTCTTGGCTTCTGCTCCTACTGCGCAAGCGCGAGTTTCGCCGCAGGTGCGCCGCGCGTGACGTCACAGCTGCGCCGCCGCAAACTCCACCGCCTCGCCCAATCCGCCGCTGCGCGTTGATGCCATGACTAGTTATGCGCCTTACTGCGCATGCGCGTGGAATCGAATGAATGTGGGAGGCGATGCGTTCGGCCGTCAGTTGCAAGCCATGAAAGAAGAGACGCGTTACTCGTTGCGGCAGCAACGTAGGCTTCGGGAAGTGAACTCGACGGACCCCGAAGTTGTTGCCCGGTCTTTTCGGCACGCCTGACAGACTGACAGGCTGACATCAGTTCGACTCCATCAGTCAATGGCTCCTTTCGCTATGTATACTAGGCATAGCACACCTAAGCCACCGATAATTTTTTCCAAGCCTAATGTGACATGAGCACATTTGCCGCCGGCCACTTCATTGCTTCTGTAGCAGGAATCTACCGGCACACAGTGAACAGTCCTCTTGAGCTTCTGCGGAAACGGGCCCTTGCTGTGCCCAGGCTTTGAATCCAGAGTCAGGTCTCGCAGGGAGGCCCATGCTGTGGTTTAATTGCTATAGCAGTCGGCAAAAGTCCTTGTTATAACAAACTTTAGCGATTTAAGTCGAGGTATTCAGAGATAGATTTCTATACCTTTCAGATAGCCGCGTTTCTTTGATAAAAGCAATCTGTATGACGGCGTGTAATTAAGTGTTTTAGCTTGACGCCGTTGAAGTCAAGAGTTTATGAATGGACAAATGATTGAGAGTGTCATAACATTATGGCTTAAATTAAAGGCTGTGCTTTGTGTTGCGAGTATCCCGCTCAATACTGTCGCTGAGCGAATAATTTTTAACTTTAGTTTTAATTACTGAAAAGATAAGAGGCAACGGGAAGCGCTGAAACTGGTACCCTTCGAGCACGTGATCTCATATCGGTGTAAGTAATCTAGCTTTTCATAAGTACGCCAAGTTTTACAGCCATATCTATTAAAAGCCCGTTGCCGGGTTTTGCGGTGTCGTCAGTGCTAGCATCAGCTTCGTAACAACATGCAGCGCTGATTGACAAGTATGCAGTGACGTCACGCATGACGTGCAGTACCTGAAACACAGCTTAGGAACGCGCTACGCGTCACGCCGAGTAGTCAGTATGCAATGACGCAATGTTGGCGACACTTGGATGCGCTATAAGAACGCCCCACGCAGAGAGGTCTGCACAAAGCGACGTTACGAGATACAGTAAAATGACGTCACGTGTACAGTACCAAAGAAGCCAAATAAGAATGAATGAACAAAATACCCTGTCCACTACCGCTGACAGCTGTCGCTGAATGTCGCGCTACACAGTGACAACCATCGTGCGAGCTATCGCTATCTTTTAAAACTTCTTTGTTAAGATTTATTAGCGCTTGCGATTTTCTCATTGCGCCCTCTGAGGTAAAGTAAGTGCGTTCAAATTAGTGGTTTTTCAGTAGTGCAATGTGGCACAGAAGCAGCTCCTATAATATGTGTGTGCACATTACCCAGATTTCATGCGCATACTTTGAATATGAGTACATTTAAAGGGAAGAATAAATGGTATGTACAGTTAAAGAGATGTAATGAGCCAGTATGAGGGCATACGCTAAGATAAGAACGTCAGGATAAGCTGGCAAACAGCTCCATTTAGATCTCATAGTTTTATTCTCCCTTTCGCGAAGAGAAGGTCACAATGCATGCACAAAAGTGCCATGTGGGAAAGTTTGTACGCCCCTTCCTTTGTACCAGATAACACAAACAAAACAATGCACTCGATGGCGTAGCTGGACTCAAACTCAAACTGACCTTGTAGCGGTAAGACTCCTCGTTTTCATATGTGAGAACTGTTTGACAGTCACGGCACACAGATATCACGCCCGTGTTACGGCCCGCCACGTATGTTGTGTTGTATTGCGACTTGTTGCACACCTGAGTGGAAACAAGTGAATTACCACCTAAATAAACGCTAAGGGCACACTGTCATTAAGACTTTTTGAAACTCACTGAAAGCAAAACTTCCCATGAATACGTATCCACTGAATAACTTAAACGCGATATGCGCGACTACGCAAATTAAGTATATGACCCTTTAATGATGTACTGCGGCGGGAGATGTGTACTAGCCAGAGAAGGCACATTAAAGAGGGACTATACGGCTTCGGGTAATGAGAGGTCAATGCGCTGCTTTGAAATAAGGCAACCACCACAGAGCGGCCTAATGGTTTGAGCATCCGCCTCCCATGCGGGAGGTGCACGGTTCGATTCCCAGGGCAGCCGGATTCCCACCAGTGATACAATGGGCACAAGCTTTCCCATTGCCTGGTGCTTAGCTTCTTTAGGAAGGAATTCTCCGCAAATGAATTTATCACACCACCTTGACTAAGCGTAAACACCTCGTGCCACGGCGCTTATTGACCACAGATGCACCTGGGACACAAAATTTCATCATCGTCATCATGAAATGAGTCGACCATAATCTTCTCTTTGAAAAAAACAGATTGCGGAGCTAGTTGATTAACCATGTCTGCAAATAGAACAAATTGAGCGCTTAACAGGGATAGGCGCCGTACGTGCAGCTTGTGGCGTACTCCAATTTTTTTTCGGGATGGAAACTGGAGAACTTGAAAAGTTTTTTGACGATAGATCACTGGTTGGGCAGAGATAACGTGAGGCGCCAGCCGCCAGTCGATATCTGCAGCTAGTAGGAATAGCTAGGTACAAGAAGACAGATTGCTGTGCGTAGTTGACAAGCAAGGATTTGGTATTCTTGATTTCAGTATGAGCGCGAAGACGTCTCTGCTTACCTCAACCACACTGCCGATTAAGGAGGGGGGATAGTCGACACCGCACTCGCTTTCGAAGCCGTACTCGTCCTTTTCGAACGTGTACCACTTTGCGTACACAGGGACGGTCACGAACAACGCTGACTTCGGTCGCTTCAGACTCGCAAACTTCTTTAGATTGGAGAGCACCGTGGCCTGGGGAACGGAAAACGTGGCAAATAATGGAATTTCAACGAATCGACGGCAATACTTGCAGCGCGGAGGGTATGCGGTGGGAAACAAGTCCACGCAGTCCTACACCTCCAGCGCACCTTCTCCCATCCCGATTTCTGAACGTTTTGTTCTGAAGTGTACTTTTCATCATTGCTTATTAGCTGTTTGCTCTCCTCGTACCTTCAATATTCTTGTTGAAGGGATGGAATGGACTCGTCTACATTAGGAAAACGGGTGCCGCAACAGTTGATTACTTAAACTTGTCTCTGAGCCTGTAGCTGATGTAACCGGAGATACTTTGCCATGTACCCTTGGGGACAAAAGTCTCCAGGATGTCTGAGCGGAAGTCGATGCGAATAGTCCCGTTATCATACAATGATGCGAGGCCATAGTTGCGGGGGTTTACACAGGACTCCTATTCTCTACTGTCTGGTAGTGAAATAATATGGTCGTTGACAGGCCTTTGGTGGTTCGTTTCAATCGGCTTGGCTCTGTTGGCATGGCTAATGGCATGAACCACCCGTCGAACATTTGCAGCCTGATCCCAAACCACTATATTAAAATGCAGTGTCGGGGTTGCCCTCACAGCAGCCGTCACTCGGAAGTGGCCTCAGTACCGAGATTTGTTTCCTCGGTCAGGGTGTCCGATATGTAAACACGAGGACATTGAAGCCGACATACATCACTTAATGTGGGACTGCCCAGCTCTCAAGCCTACAAGGATCCGGCACCTGATGGTAGCAGGTCTTTCACCAAGCAACCCTGCTTCATACATTGCCTGGACGCAGGGACCTCACCACCGTTCTGTACTTGACTTCATCAAATCAACTAACCTTTTTCCATTAATTTAATCTCTACTACATCATTCATCACACCTTCACCCATCCTTGATGCCCTGGGGCAATTAATTTCGCTTAAAAAAATGCACTGCGCCATTTCATCATTTGACAATCTGACACCATCGCGGGAGGCTATACTGCAAGTTATTTCTATTTCTGTTTTATCGTTAAGTGAAGGCTAAGAGCCATAGCCGATTTGTCTCAAAGTGTCTTAATTGTCTTCACTTACACAGACCGATAACCTATATTTACTTCCTCGTATTCCTAACAAAATGGCTGGGAAGGGTGCACCAATTTCGAGAACAGGCTAGAATCATAGCTACAATCATCGCCGTAATGCAATTACCGTAATCATGGCCGTATTACAATAATCGCCGAAAGCATAGCTACAATAATGGCGCTAAGAGTGACAAGCTGGGTAAGTTTGTTCTCATTAAACTCCATAGCGCTAGTGAAGGCGACTACAGAGAAGAAAAAGGACATTGTGTGCAGTCTTCATTTCTCGTTCTCTGTGAGTGTCCCACTGCGCTAATGACATGTCTCTGAACATCTGTTGCCAACACAAGCAGACGTTTGTATTACCTGTGTCCGCTAAACATGTACAGCTTTTTTCAAAAGTAGAGAGGCCAAGAGGTTTGCTTTTAGACAATGTTCTATGCAGGGCAGGTTGTGATGACGCCGCAAGGTGACGTGACCTATGCGGCTAACCTGCCACGAAGTTTGCTTCTTTAGGAATCTAGGGATTTCCCGTTGACTTTCGGCTCACAGTGAAAGCCGCCGTTGACGCAGACGGTGGCGCCAGATTTTCTGCGACACCAGCTCCTTAACGCTATCGCTCTAATACACCCAATTTTCACTCTTAGCAACGCAGGCATACTGCCGCTTCAAAGCGTAGTAACTTGATGCAGTTATCAATGGAAGTAAGTTTTTAAAAGTGACACCGGAGGTTTGAAAGTTAGCAAGTAGAGGAGATTAGAACCTCGTTTAAATTCTTCATAACTGCTCGAGTTTTGCATGGTTTGAAGACAGAATTGGTTTCCTTTGCCAGCCGTAAGTGTTCGGTATCCTTAGTGATTTAAATTTTCTCTAGGGCTTGCGCAGCATACCTCAAACAGGAGTGGGCTAGAGGACAGCTTTTTGCCTCTTTACTCGCGTTTGTAAACTAACTCGTGTTTATAGTGCAGTACACGGCTTAGAAGCGAACCCACTGGGACTTATTTTGTCAGACGATCTACCGCCTTGCAGTAACCAGGCAAGAGAGTTTCCCTCTCAGGCCTATAGAGATGTCCTTATGGCACCCATAGTGCGCAAAGATCTCGAAAAGTGAGGGCAAGGGCTCCTTCTTACCTTACATAAATTTAGAGCTTAAGGGGCGCCATAAGTTTCCCGCTACGCGGCTAAGAAACAAGTCCTATTGCTCGGTTACTTTTCGGAGATACGGTACGTTAGTGAATATGTGCAGACATGCCAAAGGTCACTAACCATGCTGTACGTGTAGGAGCTGGTACTCAGGACGTCCTCAGGAAGGACTGGTTTGTCCAGGAACATGGGAGGCATGATGCGGCACGAGTACCCAGAGTTGAAGTCGTTCTCCGCAAGGTGTGATACGGCTATCAGTGCGTCAGGCGTGTGCTTGGTCCTAGAGAAGCGCACAAAATAGCAACCACGGCTCAAAATTGCAAAATGGAACTGCGGTGCTACAGCTGCTCAGGAAATGAATTTCAGAGGTTCCTGTGCAAGGCATTCTTTTCTAATCCAACAAAGGCTGGAAAATTTTGTGTGCATTTTTCCAGAACCAGAAACCGCACTATGGAGCTCGTGAAGAATATGAAGTCGTGGGATCTAGTGGCCTTATGGCTCTGTTGCATTCTTGGAAACGATTACTAAATAAACATTGCAGTTTATCTTGAGCGGAATTTCCTAGCAGGTACCAGTTGAGAGGGGTATCAGCGATTTAAGTTGTGAAATACAGCGGTCATCTTTGTTCTAAATTATGACCAAAGCACTCATATCCAAACAAACTTTCTTTCCTGGAAATCATTCTTTTCATTAAGACAGTTATTCAGTAAAATTTTCTATCAGTTGCAAATTGATGAGAAGGGTGCTAGCAATTTAGGCTGCTGAATACAGCGATCATAATTGCTTCGACATAAGGTCCAAAGCACTCATGTCACAACGTGCACTGTCCTTGTTAGGAATATTTCATTCAATCACGAGCAGGCATTATGTAAAGCAAAGCCTTTATAATGTTCAACTTAAGCAGAAGACCTTGCCCAACCTCGTTACGACCTTTTGGGGCACTATACGGTTGATGCTCATCTCGAGTCTTGTGGGGCAAAGCGAGATGCAACGACAAGAAAAAACTTGAGACGACATAGAGCGCTCTGTATCATCGCATGATCTTTCTTCTTCGCGTGTAATTTTGCGCTGTAAGCTTCAGGACGCTTTCAGAGCCTGACAACGCCATTCATGGCCTCTTGTAAACCACGAAATTTAAATACGTACAACCGCATGGAGTGCGTCAGGGACTCCTTCCAGTTCTCGGCATCAAGCATCGGGACCGTCAGAAGCGTGTATGTTGGGCGCCGCATTGTTTCCGTACCATGGAGCATCTCGATGACACGCTGCAGAAGCCAACAAGAATGCACGTTTCACTGATGCACGGCTGGCGTAGGATTTTCTTTACCGCTTCACTAACGTCACAGGATAGACCTAAGGACAGGCGCTGTCAAGCGTCCAGCACAGTAAGAAATTTGAGCATTATTGCATCTTATAGCGCGTGATTTCAAAATGCTCTGGACGAATCTACCCCGCACATCGCTTCATGGGGGATTTATAAGCCTCTGGCCATTGCTAAACGCAGAGCAGAGTATTTTTGTTAGGAGACAGGCTATTAGTGGTTTTGACATACCTTTCGTCCCATCAGGTATCAAGCTTATCCGCTGGTTGCTTCTCTTACACGGTATTTACCATTCAATCCTGGGTGACATAGGGCATGTGTGCAACTGTACAGGTAGAAGCATTATGAGAGGGACATACCCAACGAAAGTATATTTAAACAGGAAACAGTTTACGAAAGTAATTGTTTTATATATTGTAAGATTGCACTATAACAGTTAATATACCGGCAGATCTCCCTTTGCAGGCTTGCATTTTTTTTGCTATTAACGTCTTTTCTATCGTCAAAAGCATTCCCCATTGGTTTTTCATGACAGCCTTAACTGTTCGACGGGTGCGGTGGAAATAATTTAAAAGAAATATTTTGATACACATCGGAAGAATGGACTATTGCTATCAATATTTCTATAACAGTGCCTTACACTTTTCCAATATTCGAAAATTTTCTCGCTTCCGCCGACAGCCTACGGTGGACAATGGGCGGTACCAGAGGCATGCGTTGAAAGAGCAACCGGCCATGATTACTGCGCATGCGTCTTTGCTGCCGATAGTAGGCGGCAGCGGACCGCGAAGTGCGGCGGCCACGCGCTCCCGCGTTCCGTCTCATATTGCTTCTAGCTGTACAATAGAAATAGTCTAAACAACCACGAAGTAGAAGGAATGCCGGATCGCGACCATATCCTGGAGCGGGATCGTACGCACGGTTGTCGTTTTCAAAAATGTGGACTCTTGGTTTTTTAATTCATTCCGCCTGGGAGCAATTTTTAGACCACTTATGCGAATCACTGCGAGGCTCTTAAGCAGCTCCACTCCTGATCGAACGGCGCTCTTAAATGTTAAGCAAAACCTTGCTTGAACGAACTTCACCTAAATCGAAGCCCATGATGAAAACAGCTGAAAATTAATATTTCGTCAATGAATTTCACTCTAAAGAAAGTCAGCATGATGCAAATTGGAGCCCCGCAAATATCTCGCAACATGGTGTTAGGTCTATGCCGCCATATATGAATGTGCGCGCATATCTGTACGCCTTTTATCGACCCTTTATCCCCAGCTGTGTTAATTTCATAGTAGTAAATATGAATCTTAGCCGTCGTCAAGGCGCCGTGGACCGAACAATGTTGCGTCCCGAAGTGAAAATATAGTCGGAATGCTTTCAGCCTTGTCTTCAAAAGACGAAAAAAAAAACGCATTACAGGTCAAAAGTCAGATCCGATATTCCATTTCATAACTTATAGGCATTTGTCAACTGTATATTTGATGGGATGATTCATTAATTAAGACATTCAACGCCCTCTACACGGCTAAGGTTAGCGCTGTGCATCTTGAAGTTAGTTTCTTTTATGCCCTGTGAATTTGCAGTTACCCAGCCGTTAAGGAATGTGCGCCGTCCGCATATAGTCTTCTCTATCTCGGGAAGAAGTTAACGTGCTGAAACCTCCGACTGAAAATGGAAGGGGTGATCAAAAAAAGACTCGATGGAAAGCATAATGTGGCATGCGGCCATCTGTCATGGCCACTCTGCGCTTTGTCTTTAAATTTTGGCGCTTTTTTTTGGTTTATGATAAGCATGAAGTGTATAATTAAGCTGCATAATCGGCTTTTTGAATACAAGATAATTTCACATCAGAAAGGTTAAGAACAGAAGAACTACATCATTTACGATTAGACGTGCATAACTGAAGGGCTACCTTCAGAACACTGAGTACACGGACCAAAGAATTGGTGCCGAAGTAGACATGGCCGACGTCCACGTAGCCGAAGTGCGAGATGTTCTGGTTCCAGAGGTTTACAATGTCGCCACGCACTCTGGAATGGTTATTGGCCAGCATTTGCTCCAGGGAACTTGTATGGCTGCAGAAATGAGACCCTTAAAATGTTACGAACTATTTGATGTCTCCGGTCTACAGCAGCAAAGCAAAAAATTCACTAGGATGTTTTTTTCCGGAAAAACATAATTAGCCACTTTAAAGTGAAATAGTGGGGACCAAGCGAAATGTCTATTGCGTGCAGAGCTTTCACCAAAAAACGTGTTCTTTGCGGCACCTATATTTCAACAACGCAGATTTATTGGACATATGATGAAAGTGCTCTACTACGCCATCGAAGTCTGAAAACCATTGCCCGACACCATGACGGTACGTTGCGGCGGTGCATGACTAATGACCAGGCTTCGAAATGAAGAAGGTGGGCTGTGTGGAAACTAGCGTTTGTGCTGCATGGAACCTCCAAGTAAAGCAGTCGTTCAAGGAAAGAAGCAACCGATTTCATTTAAAATTGCTTTATCTGAAATATAACCAATTGGAGCGGTCAATTACAGCCTCCAAAGAATAACTGAACAATTAGGAAGGAGTACAAACTATTACCTTATTGTCCTTCCTTCTTTTGTCAGTATAAGACAAATATATAAGGACTAGAATGATTCGATGCAGTTAGCTTTCTCTGTTGTCTCTGCATTTCATAAGCTGTTAGTTTTCGCAAGAAGTTTTCGTGGAATTTTTCCCACGTTTCCTAGCATAAACATCAGAAGGGACACTGAACCGTCTCTCGTTGTGTACACACCTGAGAAAGGCGCGGAGTTCTAAGGTGGGAAGACTTTGCGCGCCAGACCTTAGTTATGCAAAGCGTCGCGCTTAATTGTTTCCTGATCCGAGTGGACGAAGATTAAGCTTACAAAACATGACTTTCCGCTGTGCCATCATAAAGAAATGCGAACCACGGAACAATGGGCTAGTCAAATGCAGACCGCTCTGGCTCCCATGTCAGGATGCCCTTGCGCGCAGTGCTTTTCCGCAGCTCGACCCATTGACGAAAGGAATATTTCCACGCTAGCACTCGTGTTGGCCACCGAGTTCTGGTCCTCGAAATTAAAACGCTGATTATAGGTTGCTTTTCGAATATAAAGAAACTTAGTAGCAATAGATTACTGAAAAAAAAAAACCGACTGGAATGCCGAGAACGTTAAACATTGCAGAAAGTAATGAGTGCGTAACAATATACGTAGAAAATGCAGTTTCTTACAAGTAATAAATTACTTGTGACACGTTACGTACAATTCTGAAGTATACAGTGGTTATTAGGACAAGGTTATCCCAATTGAGCCAGACGACTGGAAGGGTGGAATCGCACCGCATGCTACTGCGGCTCGCGAGCACGCTGATGGCGACAGTGGCAGTACGTTCCCAAGTTTATAGCAAACGGAGGTCAGCAAAAAAAAAAAAAAAACTTTTGTCGAGCACGCCGCTTCCCAGGCGTCGTAGTGCCACTGTGCTGCCTCATGCGGTGGCCGGGCATGCGTGGCTATTCACATCGCCTTTCTTTTCAGTGCTGTCGTCTTGGGCAGCGATACCTACATCTTTCAATGCGCAAACATTATATGGTTCATCGTCAACGCAATCCGGCGTCGGCGTCGAGCAGCAGCAGTGGTCCCAAAAATACCATATGACGTCCCCATGGCACGAAAGAAAAATAAAATGTCTTCCGAAGGTGCGGCGAATAATTGAAGCTAGGGCATTGAGAATGTGGGACGAGCACGCAACACATAGGCCCGAACCTCGCGTTGCTTTTAAACAAACAAACGCGAACCTGGTATATGCGTTGCCTTACGACTGCTATGCGAATGAGTGGGTGTTCTATAAGAAAGAAAGAGAAAAACAAAACAAAAACAAAACGGAAATAAAAAACAATTCTTTCGAATTCAAAGTACGTAAGTCGTCTTAAGTGCCCTTCGTAATTTTGTTATAATTCTGTTACTCCTGCATCTTAAGCAATACTTCCATTAAATGGAACAAAATTTTTCGGAGGCGATAACTGTCTCTTAAAATGCCCTAACACTGAACGGTAGGGACCGCCTGGCACGCTATCTATCGGTGTGTTCTTCAATCGCGGCGCCGAGGAGTACCCTTTCGCCGCTCCTGTTCTTTACTTGCGCTAGTCACTTGCGAAGTCGAAACCAACACTGCTCCCACTTCTAGTTATGGACCAATTCACTCTCGCCCAACCATTAGCTTGCAGGTCGAGTCAGCTCAGCTAATAGAGTGACTGCTCCCGTGAAGCTGTGGTCCCAGATCTGAACTGTGGATCAGGACGCATTTTTCTTTAACAGCGATGTTTATGAGAAAGATGTATAGCTTTTCTTTGCAGCCGTATGACTTAGCTTGGGTGGATGCCAATGAGTAATTACTCCCTTAATACGAATCTGCGCCACCTTGGGGTATCGGCACTAGTGTGCAGCCAAGTCGCTTTTGGAATGTCTCAGTGCGTGTGGCACCCGTGGCTAAGTCCGAACGGTGCGTGCTTGCCTGCGTTTAGCATCCAGTATGCATCCATCACCGAACTATGTGAGAAAGTCGATAGCTACAAATATTAAAGAGAAATTGGTCAAAGGTAAACATTTGTCCAATTTACTTTTGACCAATTAAATTTGTCCAAAGAAAATTGGACAAATGCTTACCTTTGACCGATTTCTCCTTAATATTTGTAACTAACGACTTTCTCACATAGTTCGGTGATGGATGCATACTGGATGCTGGACGCAGGCAGGCACGCACTGTTCGAACTTAGCCACGGGTGCCGCACGCACTGAGAGATTCCAAAAGCAACTTAGCTGCACAGTAGTGACAAGGTGAACGTGTTGAGATAATACTCAAATGTAGCATTCTGACACATTCGTCCATCAGTAAACTTTAAAGTAAGAGAGTAAAAAAAACAGTTTTGCAATCTTACTCCTTGTACTCATGGTAGCCGAACCCCACACCGTACTGGGTCTTCACATGATTCCTGGAAAACTGGAGGAAATTATGGAAGCCGTCTTCATAAGGAACGCCAATATTGTATTTATCATCCTTGAAGAACGAGTCGAAGATCATGAAATCACACAGTCCGTCGTCTGGGGCCACCACTGTCGGGTTCATAAAGTGGTTGACCGTGCAGAGCAGATTCTGCTGGAGCCACGGGCCTCCTGAGAACGCGCAAAAATGATTATAGTTATTATTAGTGGCTCTTGATTAATAAAACAACAAAGGAAGGAAAAGATGTTGTTAGCCACGGCTTCTGCCATCGAAACCTGAACCACCTGAGCTGCGGCTAGCGTGAGAAAACGGACAGGGGAGATAAAGAAAGGACAGGGGTGAGGCGGAAATGTACACTCTATATTAATAAAAATATACTAAAGTGTAGAAAGAAAGATCTTGTTTATCGGACTGGAAAATAATACAGTCAACACTGGCTAAGAGCGATATCAATGCACGTTAAAGAACAGCACGTAGTCGATGTTTAAAAAAATGGTTTTGAGGAAAGGAAGTGACGCAGCAGCTTCCTCACATATCACGGTAGACACCCGAAACACGGCGTAAGGGAATGGATAAAGGAGAGACTGAAAGAAGAAAGGAAGAAAGAGGTACTGTAGTGGTTAACCCGCCGCGGTGGCTCAGTGGTTAGGGCGCTCGACTACTGATCCGGAGTTCCCGGGTTCAAACCCGACCGCGGCGGCTGCGTTTTTATGGAGGAAAAACGCCAAGGCGCCCGTGTGCTGTGCGATGTCAGTGCACGTTAAAGATCCCCAGGTGGTCGAAATTATACCGGAGCCCTCCACTACGGCACCTCTTCCTTCCTTTCTTCTTTCACTCCCTCCTTTATCCCTTCTCTTACGGCGCGGTTCAGGTGTCCAACGATATATGAGACAGATACTGCGCCATTTCCTTTCCCCAAAAACCAATTATTATTATTATTATTATTATTATTATTATTATTATTATTATTATTATTATTATTATTATTATTATTATTATTATTATTATTATTATTATTATTATTATTATTATTATTATTATTATTATTATATGTCTGTTGCCTGTTCTAGCTGTTTTCATTTACCGCTGTTCTCGCTGTTTCCTTGTTTTCGCTTTTTTGCTTCATGCTTGCTGTCACGCCTAGTTTTTGTGTCTTTTTTTTCTATCGCCTTTACTGCTGCATTACCTCCCATGAGTGTCTTCCTTTGTAGTGAAATAAATGTACATTTTGTGCGTGTGAATGGTGTACCAGCACCAAGACCTTTGGGTTGTTCCTGGGCACCGAAAAAAATAAATATTGATTGATTGATTGATTGATTGATTATTATTATTATTATTATTATTATTATTATTATTATTATTATTATTATTATTATTATTATTATTATTATTATTATTATTATTATTATTATTATTATTATTATTATTATTATTATTGTACTGTAGTGGAGGTCTCCTGAATAATTTCGACCACCCGAGTATCTTTAACGTGCACTGACATCGCACAGCACACGGCGGCTTTTGCGTTTCGCCTCCTTCGAAACGCGGCCGCCACATCGGACTCGAACCCGGGCACTCCGGCTCAGTAGACGGGCGCCTTAATTACTCAGCCACAGCGGCGGGCCGGAGGCGCGTTCTCGTTTTATTTTTCAGTGCGCAACTCGCGTCAAGATCGAACGCTCACATTGACACATTAATACTTTCGCCTAAAGTACGCTCGTCCCGTGTGCTTTTTCTCTCTTGCCCAGTCTTTTTTGCGCAGTTATTTATTCCTATTAAGTACCCTTTGAAATTTTTCATTAGTCAGTAAGGTTGTCTTAGTGCGTGGAAATTGTTTTTAAAACGCTGTTCTTGATGCAATGGATTACTGAAAGAAGGATACTTTAGAGTTGTTTTTCTCCGTTGCAATGACAATAGAGGCCACTCAAAAGTGAAATATCCAACCAAAAGGCCCACGTACGCAGTGAGCAACGCAGACTCAGACAAGCACCCACTGGGCTCCACTCCCTCAGAACCATGGGCTACAACCGGCCAAATATCCCCACCCACAAGCTAACAACCCTCACCCCTCACCTGCAAAGAAACCTAGAGCTTAAATCACTGCCCTGAAACATGATCCCAGACATCCACAACAGTCGCAGGAAAGCACTTTCGACCACCACGACCACCTCACAAAACTATACAGCTCAAGACAAGACATCAAAAAATATACCGACGCAACACCGCACCGCTCATTCGCAAGAGCCCACACAGCCACTATACCAGGAGCGCAACCCTCAGAACCACAAAAATCACCGAGGCAGAATGGCTGGTCATACCGATATCTGCAGCACATATCTGCGCCGTGCTACGAAACCGCACAACAATCTGTACAGACTTCAAAGCAGCATACTATTCCGTAAAGGCACCGCACCGTCATTTGATCTTCAGCACACATACTATCTATGCTACCAGCACCGCAGCAATAAATCACAGTTATACGCGGCTCTGACCGTGAAGTTATCCCAGGAATTGAGTGTGTTCATGCGGTTGCCCGCGAACTTAACATCCAGGTGCCGATGGATGGCCTCCCCAAGTCACAATCATATGCTTACACCCGAACGGGCCTCTTGACTTCCGGACCGCCATACAGCACTGCAGTCAAAGCCCCATCATTAACCCGCTTCCTCACTGCATAAAGCTCACACTGGCGACAACTTCAAACCAACTCATTCACATGCCACTAGTTTTCACGGTTGTTCCAACCCACCATCTTCCCTCCGTACAGAACCACTTGCGTAGTCAGTCTCCCCCACTCTGTCACTACACCCGGCAATGCCCACATCCACTCTGTGCCCCGCAAATTCACTCACCCCGCTCAACCTCAAGGAGTTCACCCATCTGGCCACACGAACCCGCGAACAGCTCAAGCTGATCGAACGGGCCAGGCTGTAGGGGAAGGCCAGAGGGCACTTAGACTGAGGAGGCCTACAGGGAAGGCTTTTAAGTTTTCTGGTAAATAAATTTCATTATCTTCCCTCTCCTTCCAACAAAGAGGACTGGATATGCAAGCAGAAAAATTTTATCCTTCATGGTTTTTGCTGTCGAAATCCTGTATGCATTAGATATATAGGCGCAGTACACCGTTTACATGACACGTTAGGGTAGCATGAATAAGGTCTAATTTGGTTTAATTTCATACGAACAGCCTGAAGGGATTTGTTTCGGTTACGTCACCAAAGGCGCAGAAGTAAGGTTGCAACGGTATTCAACTTATACAAGCTATACTTCAAACGGCTCGTGTTTGCCCCATTAGCTAACTTTGGTGCGAATTAGACACGATTATCTGGCTCACAGCGAACGAAATAACTTCATCTGTCGGCAGAGGAAGCATCCAGCTTGCCGAAATATACCTGTGCTATTGTTCCAACCATCCAAGGGCTTTCGCTCATTGGGCGTGCTGTATGGGCTCCACTGTGACTTAGAAGGAAACCCCGTTGCCTCGTTAATATTGGAAAATACTGTACTCGGTCTTGGCAACGCAATTACCAATGATGACTACTACGCTTTGCCACCTTGACTAACAACATCCTGGAATTACAACTGCTAAAACTCGCGAGGCATATTTTGTGGAAGGTGAAGCACAACACAAAAAGCTCATGCCGAACCTGTACGCCAGAAATCCACCGCAATGAAGGTGACACATTTGGGAGGTGTTTGCCTTGTCGACCGTCGCCTAACAAAGGTCAAGAGTTTCACGGGATAGAGAGAGGGAGCAGAAAAAGGGGATTGTTGACAACACAAAATAAGTGAACAAGGGATGAGGTAGAAGCTTCAATATGTTTAGCCACCGTTTTGACAAGAGGATGAATAAAAGAGAAGTGTGACATAGGACAACAGTGCACAGTTAATAAGCCTGATAGTGTATAATTTCCGCACGACGCGGTCCGGTAGTGAACTAATTTTTGTTAAAAATAGGTGTTAATTACTAATTCTGCTTACTCGACGGAATATCGGTTGTCTTAGTCGACGTTGTTGTGGGCAGCGTAGTTGACGCTTTCGTAGTCGTAGACTGGGTGGTTGCGGTTTTGGTCGATGTCTTTGTGGGCGGCGTAGTTGCCGCTTTCGTGGTCGTCTTGGTGGTTGTGGTTTTGGTCGATGTCTTTGTGGGCAGCGTAGTTGTCGCTTTCGAGGGCGTAGACTGGGTGGCTGTGGTTTTGGTGGACGGTGTTGTGGGCAGTGTAGTTGTCGCTTTCGTAGTAGTAGACTGGGTGGTTGTGGTTATGGTCGACGTCTTTGTGGCCAGCGTAGTTGCCGCTTTCGTAGTCATAGAGTGGGTGGTTGTGGTTTTGGTGGACGTCGTTGGAGGCAGTGCAGTTGCCGTTTTCATCCCCGTCGACTTGGTGGTTCTTAGGGTGGTTTTGGTCGACGACGTTGTGGCCCGAGTAGTTGACGCTTGCGTAGTCGACAGTGCGGTTGTGGCAGTAGTAGTCTTCATGGGTGTAGCCTTAGGTTGCGTAGTTGTCTCTGCAGTAGTTGTTGATGGTGTGGTTGTGATGGACGATTTAAAATTCGTCGACAGGCTCCATGTCGTTGACGGCCTGGCTGCACGCGATGTTTTCTTTTTTCCCGTACCGGCTGTTCGCCGCATGGGCTGCCGAGTTGTTAAAATTAGTGATGGCGTTGTTCTCAGCTTGTCTACTTCAGCAGAATGATCTTTGGGCCCAGGATTGTCTGTGTTAATTTCGTCTTCGTGTTGAATCTCCTCTTGTGCCTCGTCGCCACGGTCTGCAAAGAATTTAAGGAGACAATTGGCATTTTGTTTCAGACTTGTGGATAATCGGAGAATCAATACCGGATGTTTCACCTAACATGTTCTGGAATTTTTAAAATACACGTTTTGACTTAGGACAGCTCTTTTTTGGATATAGTATTGCCAGTGGTGTAGAGGATCAGAATACAGCTAATACATGCTAACTAGAAGCATGTTTAATCAATATTGAATAGGTAGCTTTATAATTATTACTGTTAGTCGCCTTATATATTCTAAAGCGCGTAGCCCACCACAGATAATATCGAGATTAGTTTTTGAAATTTCTAAAACGCCATTACCCTCGGCGCTGTGGGCCAACAAATTTTGATTATTTCGACTAGTTACAAGCACTGGAGGGGCTGCTTTGCCTGCAAGCTTTTCAAAAGCGCCTGCATATTTGCGCGATGTAGGCAAAACTTTTTGACACACAGCTCCGAGGGTAAAAGGGTGTTCGAAGTTATAAAAACTGACATGAATGTTACGGTGCGCTACACGCCTCTCAATAATTAGAGTAATAGTTGACTAATAGTGAATATTGAAGTTTTTAAGAAGACTTCTTGTTAGTAGGTCTTAGCTGTATACTGATGGGCTACACCATTATGGTATGCTGAAAAAATCGCATCCTTCACGATCACAGGTCGGGGGTGAATTGAGGAAGCTGAAATAAGACTAATGATGTTATTACTGTTTCCACCAAAACAAATATCTGCAGAGTGTCCCACTCTCTAAGGGAGAGAGGTGAGTGACAACGCTACAACATTCGCCTCTCCTCAGCGCAAAATCGCCCATTTCCACGACTACGAGGATCATTTGCGCCACAGTCTCTTCTGTGCTCCATTGGACATTTCGCAAGACACGGGTTCCGTAACCCTTATTTTGCAAGGGTTCCAATAAATTTTTGTTTATATTCTTCCTACGCCTTTGCGTTCTGGCTTTCGGTGACGTAGGCCGAGGATGACGATGTCATGCTGTTTTTGAAAAATACGCCGATGATGCCACTGACATGATTAAACGCGTGTCACGACGATACCGCATCTGCGGGTCGGCGTCGACCGCCAGCAACGAATGACGGAGCCGACTGCGCGCTTGCCATGGTCCCTACGGCGTGGCCGGACTATGTATAGGCGGCGTTAATTGAATTCGGCTGAGGTATAGTGGTTAGCGGCGGCGCTGCGCCCGTACAGGCTGGCCCTGTTAATAGGCATTTGCTTCCCCACCCAATGTTGCTTTCACCCCGATGGACGTCCTGAAAAAAATGAGAAACAAAATGAAACTTCGCAAAATATGCTCCCTTGATAACACTCGGCATCATTCTCGAAAACACTTGCATCCGGTATTCATTGGATAGCGTCTAGAAGGCAGGGCACACGTCGAGTCATGGCCACGGTGGTGATGCCAACGCAATAACTCCCGGACTAAGTTTCTTTACTGTTATTTACATGGAATCGGACTCTGTACTAGCTATTGTGCGACATAGCTAAAGTACGGTGTGATGTATTTTACGCGTGTGGGTGTGGCTCCATGGAGCGCAATTTTGTTGTTTGAAAGGACCATACAGATACGGTTGGTGGGCAAGCAGTTAGGAAATACATTTCAGCATGGCCGGGCACCTACCCGTTCTGAAAGAGAAATTGAAGAAAAACAGCAGGAGCAGGAGCATCGCCACCAGAGTAACCGCAACGCCCCCCTTCCAGCGCTGTGACTGCCCTGCAAAAGTGAAGCGTTACAGCTCAAGCTTGGCCGCTGATTATATCGCAAAGTGAGGCCTTATATTCGTAGAGATTAAATACTGCGTTTCATTGCGGGCGGGCGCACGGTCTTCAGCACTGCGAGTTGTCTTCGAAGACCGTAAGCTTTCAAACAAACGCACGCAGTTTTAAGGCGAAAGCTTTTAATGGCTCATACTCGCGGTGTCCGTCCATCCGTCCGTCCATCCGTCCGTTATGCTCTCCAGCTCGATAACCAAAAAAATATTTTTTGCGCACGATAGGATTCGAACCACCAACCTGCCATTCCGCATCTGCGCGTGCTAACGACTACGATACTTCCCGCCAACGCATACGTAGTTTTACTTGTCTGTGACGCTGGAGAGCGTTTGCAGAAAGGCGTCCAATCAGATGGATGCCTCCTAAATGCCTCCAGTGTCTCCAGCAATTGAGATTCACAAACAATTGTACTTAACGTCTTAACCACACATCAGTGACACAAGAAGCAACACCGCGCTAAAGGATTTCGCCTCACCGCACTTTAGGTCAACAAAGTGCCCCCTGCATTTTAGAAAAAAGAATGATCGATCTATCCAGCGGTGAGGATAAGTTTCTAAAATTATTCGTGCCATAGGTACCAAATACGAAATGCGATCAAATAAAGCAGCATGCTGTGTTTCACACCGCGACAACGTGGTTAAAAGGCACTTCAATACGCGACTGTGGGCGGTGACAAGTTTTAATATCATGAATTGCCGGATATTGAAATTTACAATGTGCTACTTAACGTACATAAACTCAGTTTGTGTTTCCTATGCTATAGGGTACCTTTTTAAAATTACCTGACTACAGGAATACAAGCAGTAATCTGTCTGGCGTCACTGTATGCTTTTATCAGCGGCAAGTTAATATTTGCGATCGTGGACGACTCTACAGATTCCACCATGCGGGGTCATCCGCTCTTAGGATGAACACGCGAGAGAGTGGCCACGCTCTTCGAAGCACCAGTGCGTCTGCAATGCATTGAAGACATGGACCTCGAGCTCACGTGTTCACCCTAAGAATGGAGGACCCTGTACATGAGACATGAGAGCGGGACTGGAGTTTAGTATAAACTATTCTTGCTCTTCTATGCGGCGCAGTTCAGGGCAGTATTCGAAGGCCGAAAGAAGGCCTTTGTAGGCTGCGTACCACTCATGTGATAAGTCGAGTAGCCAATTATTTTGCCGCTATGTTTTGAAACACAATACATGAGCATTATATATTTATAATAAATGTCAGTTACACTTAATACAAGCGCACATCTGTGGCTCGAATGGCTTTTGACAGCGAAGTAATGGAGACTTTTTACAGCTGGTATATTAGAGCGGATGCTGTATCGCTCGGCCACCTGTGCGGTGTTCTAGATGTTTGGCTTTGTGGTAATGTGGGAGATCCGGGGAGGTGCGAGAGGTGCAGTGTTTGAGGCGCTGGGTTCGTTGGTAGGGGTGCATTTTTACCGCTGGGTGCCTGGCTTGCGGACGCCGACGCCAACGGCGCTAAACAAGAAAGTTCTAATAAAAGCTAACGCATGTGAACCCAAATGCAGGGTGTTTGGGCAGGATGCTGAAAACAGCGGACCTTCTTTCTGGCTCAAGATGACGAAGAATGTGAGTAGTAGCCCGAACAGCATGATGAGAAGTGCTGGAGGCAGTACCAGCTTCCATACGCCGCGAGATGATCTGCGACAACAAAGAAAAATATTCCACGAGGCAGTCGTGTGGTATTTAAATGGCATAAGAAAAAGAATGCATTTAAGTTAACCTCCCTGCTAACCTTATCCTATCCTGTCTGTCATTGGTAACAATCTCTTGTCTCTAAATGCGAGAGCACTGCATTAATACTTCCACCGTGTTTATGAAAAACCATGGCCGGCGCTTATTTCACCCGTATTTAAAGTCCATCTCTGATGGAGTGCACAAAGGGTTTCCCTTTTTTTTTGCATTTAATACCCTTGAAAACTACATGTAGTGACCGTTCCGCACACGAGAGTCGACAAATGGTAGACATTCTGTAGGTAATTGTGCACACAGGTTTTTTTTAGTCCCATTTGCCCCACAAGAAATGGAGAGGAACTGCGATCATTTAAAGATGCGATTTTCCAATCTACGTCATTGTTCTCATACTCACGCTTCCTTTGAATCTTCCTTCAGAGCTTTGGGAAGAAGAAGCATGATGGTAGGCATTTACAGTTTAATACCGAATACACAGAAGCCGGTGACCAATTCAAAGACGTGCTTACCTTCCAGGAAGCGTGCAAGCGTTCCTGCAGTCATGCTTGCGTTATTCCCTGAAAGGTATAAAAAGAGGCCTTTATGATAACTGTTCTTCGAAGCCTCAAGAATCACTAGCAGTAAACACCTGCTCTGCGAAGCAGACGTCACTTAATTTTGGACACTCGAGACAAAGGGTTATTCACGTCAATCGTTTATGAAGGATTTTGGCCGTTTCCACCAACGCGTCAATTCATACCAATAGCGTTTAATGCAACAGGGTCCCAAAATGCCATGAAAACTGCATACTACAAATTGCTAAGAAACGCTTTCAGCCTTCGTCCTGCATCGATGAGGTAGTGAATACATCTTAATAAGCTTGTACTGGCCGTGAAACCTTCCATAGCAGAAACGAAAGACGCGCAGAAAAAAGAATGTCGGTTTTCAGTGTGGAGGCCTTGAACTACGTTTCCTGGCGGCATCGTAGTTTTTTGATCCTCCAAAACAGGCAGTGACGTCAACGACGTAATCAAATCAAGAATGTACCATGTACGGCTTTCTTGAAATCAGTGACATCTGTACGCATCCTGAAATTTTCCACTATCGACTCCTTTTGTTTGCCGTAGCCGTAATTAGCTGCTTTAGATCTGGGTAATTTCATTAAGTACCGCTATGTTAAGTTGTGTATGGGACTTCGCAATACAGAAGCTGTGTCTAGGATAATTAATAGAGACGGCGCAGCAAACGATCGTTAAAGTCGAAATAGGATCGGTGACCACAGGCCCACGACAGCTTTCATTCCGTCCCGGCAACGAACGGCTCGCATAGAGCGTCAAGGCGAATGCTGGAAGGAATACTTAAGCGTCCGTGGCTGCTGGCTGTGTGCTACGATGGCGGAATCGAAACGCACAGTGCTCGAGAACATTCTGCCTATTGGACTGGCTCTACGACAGAGTATAGCGCAAGCCAGCTCACCTGCGGTTCGCAGCTCTTGAGTGAAGCTCAAGAACAGAAGGCGACGGCGAGGAGACAAACATACGTCCTGGTTCAGTGGGAGCTTCTTCTTCTCTGGCACGAGCAAGCGTCCAACGTGCGCTTCTATTTCTTCTTCGGAGAAGAAGTGTAATGTTTCACATAGCTACCTTTTGCAGTATCCAATTTTTCAAATCAGAAGCTGACCACAAAAAGAAAACTTAACTAAACACAACTGATGGAATTAAGGTGAGAGAAAAAGCAGAAAATATTCTTGAACAAATACAATCTTTATCATCATCATCATCAGCAGCAGCAGCAGCAGCAGCAGCAGCAGCAGCAGCAGCAGCAGCAGCAGCAGCAGCAGCAGTAGCAGCCTGGCTACGCCCACTGCAGGAGAAAGGCCTCTCCCATGTCTATGCAATCAACCCTGTCCTTTGCCAGCTGCGGCCACGGCATTTTCGCAAACTACTTGATCTCATCCGCCCATATAACTTTCTGTCGCCGCTTCTACACTTCCCTTCCCTGTAATCTCGTCTGTTACCCTTAATGACCATCGGTTGTTTAGCCTTCGCATTACATACCCTTCTCAAGTCCATTTCTTGCTCTTGATTTGAACTAGAATGTCATTAATCGGTGTTTGATTCGTGACCCACTCTGCACTCTTCCTGTCACTTAACGTTACACCTACAATTTTTCTTTTCGTAGCTCGCTGCGCTGTCTTTAATTTCAGTTGAATGCTTTTCCCTAGCCGCCAGGTTTCTGCCCCATAGGTGAGTACTGGTAAGATACAATCTTAGGAGGAGACAAACTGAATGTGGACAGTGCTTTAAAGAAACGCTATTGGAGACGGTGTTCAGGTGAGTTCGGTTTCGGGAGGGGGGTTTCGGGGGGAGATGGGGAAAATTGAGGCACACAAACAATAAAGTCTCTGAACTAGCAAAAAAAAAAAAACCTACCTAGGCACCTGTCTGGTGTAAACATACTGGCCAGCAAACACATTACAAAGGTGAGTTGAGGGGCTTCAGCGAACCAGATTATATTGATATGTTTTTACCAAAATGGCTGTGGTTTGCATAAGTTGCAGTTCGTTAAAGTGCAACTATCCTTGCTGCTGTGTCTGACCCTCCTTGTGTTGCTAGCACCGTCGGTGACCGAAGCTAGGGAAACAAATTAAGTGACGCAGTTCTCACACTCATTCTTCGGCTTTTGTGTTGCTGTACACTGATTCAGGTGATTACATCTGTTATGTAATTTTATGTCAACTGTCACGTATATAAACCGTCAATAAAAATATGTCTACCTTGATTTCAAAGCAAGAAAGTTCGCCCAGAAGTTACGTTTAGTTGGCGGATGTAGGAAATTAGCACTAGAATTTATCTTAGAATATAGAAAGGCGAATTACTGCTTGCCAATGAAAATTTGTATTTGTATTTCCTGCTGAAAAATTTCTCCAGTTAACTTTTCTTCCGCATATTTGAGTGAGAGAATTTCATGTTGGCAAGAATAAGTATACATCTGCCGGTTTATGCTATGTGCGCCAAACAATTAGAACTCATCGGGCTGCAGCGAAATGGAAGAGTGTAGGGTGGATCCCTAATGCAATGAGATGAACAGTCAACTCCATGTGCCTTAATGCAGCTGCTTGAATTATAATCTTGTTCGAATGTGCTACTGCTGAAACAAAGCGAAACGAAATAAAGTTCGAAATACGGTACTAAACTCCCGGCTGATCCCTTGGGCGGTGAGAGCAAGCGGCGCCTCCCGGGAGGTAGTGAAAAGGAGAACGCCTTGCGCTTATTTTGTGCGCCCGAAGATGTCGCCACTATAGTTGCTAGGACTAAAATATCTTCATGCTGGGTTGGGAACTGAAACATTGATGGCTTCCCCTAGCATTCTTACCGGAAGAGGTTTTTATCAATTCATCCGAACCCACTGCTCGCTGCTCATGCGCAGCGTTGCTGTAGCGATTGAGAGGCGCGTCGTCTGCTTCCTACGGCGCCTTGTCCACAAAACCGTTAGCGTTGCTAGCGTGCGCTCCAAAATTGAAGTCACTTGCTTGAGCATTATATTTGAGCAGCGTCGGAGGAGAAGGCTGACAGAGTGGAATCGTCTACTCCCTTGTCGGCGTTCAATGACAGTGCGCCTAGGTGCTGAACGCAGGCGAATCGCTTGGATTATTTGCAAACACAACAGCAGAGAAAAGGGCCTACGCAGAGCCGTGCCCGCTTCTTGGCACGCGCTTTGTTTGGTTTCATACTAGAAATTCGTTGTTTTCGTCTGTATTTCCTTGCGCAGGATAAGCCGTCCGCTGCTCCTATCTCGCTCCACGAGCTAGTAGTAGTGGTTTTTAGAAAGAGAAATACAGCAAGGAAGGGGAGGATGCTGTCCGCTATCTTGAGCACCCGAGCTCCAACCGGCGGAAATGAAAGGGACAGGGAGAGCATAGCGAGGAGAAGTACAGTGAGCAGTGGTAGCGAGAAAAGATGGAGGAGAGCTACGTGCAGTAGATATACAAAATACAAAAGACAAACAAGAGAGTCCAGGCGCTCTCCGAAGTATCCGAAAATGAGTGCGCACCAACAAAGGAGATGCGCACTCCTTGGGAGAGGCATGGGTTCGAATGTACTGGACGGAGGTGATTGTGGATCGCCGCGCGTACGTCGTTATGAGCCAGCGGAAGGTCGCTAGGAGGAAGTTGGTGTGCAACAGTGGCGAGATCGTCGGCCACCTCGTTGCCTCCGATGCCGCAGTGATCGGGCACACACTGTGCACGGATACTACATCCGTGCTTTGCGAGGCGCGCAATCTCATTATCTTGGACTAGCGCTTCATGGCTGCACGGACTGTGCCGCAAGCCACGCGCTCCTTCCTCTACAGTCATTTGATACTTTCGAACCTGTTCGCGGTGCACGCTGTATCCATATTTTAGCGTGTAATTTAGATGCTGACTCGACGACGAAAACGCGCTGTTAAGAGTCCTGCAGCCGTGTTAATTTGCATGCACGAAACTTTCGAGTTCACGAGCGCTCAGTACGGAAAATTATACTGAGCGGGCGAGGTCCCGTCGAAGGTCCTCTAACGCCTAGCGCGATGGGTCATCGTGCCCAAATGTATCGTTGCTTCTTAAATTTCGACAAATGTCTGCGAAGAATCGGTTAAATGTTTTAGTTGAATCCCCCAAGGTTGACTAGATTTGTAATTCTTATTTGTCTTATTCGTCCAAAAAATTCCGCCAGGAGGAATTTTTCTTTAACTACAAAGTTGCTGAGGAAGCTGTATGGCCTTCCAATGTAGCCGTTTGGATGCGCTTGGGTGGATGCCAATTCCTTCATAACTATGCTTGTTAAAAAATGTCATAAGCTCGTGCTCCTCTGGGAGTTTGTCGATAACCATGCAAATATGTTCAGTAACTACTTTTTATGTGATGGTTTTGTCCCTTTCATTTCCAATAGTACAGAAATTGAGAAAGGAACTGACTTGAACTCTGTACCGCTTTAAATTGCAACCCATTCAGGGCTTCGCTCCATGCCTATAAAATAGTTCCATGCGTAGCTCTGTGCCACATGCATCAAAGAGCTTTTTCACAGCACTATGAAACCCTGCACAGCGTACAAACCACATATTCTGCCTGAGAAAAACCACTGTGCCGCCTTTTTCGGGGGCATTCAGGCATGATCCCGAAATTCAGGCACAGTTTCAATGCCAAATCATTGACACAGAAAAATATTACTTGAAATGCATTGGCTTTAATCGCGTGTATAAACGTGCCTAACAAGTTTATGCCTTGGTGTCCTCATTATTGAGGTTTTTTTCTTGCGATAAACAATATATTTAAAGCTTGGGGAAATGAGCATGTAAGTGATCCGCGCTGCAATATATACGCACTTCTGCGCATGAAAGTCATACTTTTCATTCAATCTATTTGTATGAATAGAACTCAATGGCCGTGATGAGGTTCTCAGGGCGAAAAATAGAGCAAAGTAAACAAGACTATACAGGCACCACGCACGAGCGGCCAACCACGCGCGAATTGATGCTCGCGCAAAAAGAAAGACCGCAAACTCGACAGTCGTATTTCGCTGACATAATTTGGAAGCAACAGAAGAGCGACGGAGAGGCGCTTTCCAAGCGACAAAAAAAGAATCTCGTAGCTGGACGTTGTTTATGACACTCGTGCATTGCCTTTACGACGCTGGAGGGCAGTAGGATTCCTTGACGATGTCGTCAAATACGAAATGACTACGGGACTGATAACATCGTAGGAAATGTAAACAAAGGTCACCGGCTGGGAAGACGGTACGTTCTGCGCTGGGTGTGACCGCACATACGTGAGAGTTCACGGAAAATAAAATAGGTGAATCGCCGCCAGGCTGAATGTAAACAGAATAAACAATTTCTTTTCAAAAGTTGGTGCACGCGCAGAACATTTGTGTACATATAGGCGTTGGTTTCCGCCACCGCGTTGAACACTTCCTGCTCTTGCCCGGCTAAGGATGTGCCTTTTACACTACTTACACTCTTCAACCAGTCACAGCAATATTCTTGCAGCTTCACGCGTCGTCCAGAGTTTACATTCCTCTCTGGCACGCGGTTGTGCACTTACACGAATCTTTCTTCTCGGTTTGTTGATTTCGCTTTGGCTTAAATGTATGGTTACTACAAACTTCAAGATTAGATGTTATGTTGAAATCTGAGTGAGCGTATTGAATTAAAAATACTTTATATACATGCGTCTTATGAAAGGTGTATTTCATTGATTTATTTCAGTAATTTTTTTGATGTGAATAACGACTGAGTGAGCACACCCTCGGTGTTGTTATCAAGTGAGGATTTAGATCTAATCAAGAAACGAAGGAGCGTGCGACACAGCCGATGCCAATGATTTGATTGTTTTGAGCATGTGCATGAAATGTATTTACGTACCCTCGGACCAGAATGAATCTCAGCTGTTAGTGCGCCCTTGTCCTGTGTCCGCCATTCCAGTTGTCGTTTTGTCAGTGTGTAGAGCGTTATTTACGTCAAATGTACAACTAACTAGACCACATTTCTGCCTTGCTTACGCTTCTTTCAGTAATATTAGATTTTCGTAGAATTTGTCCGAAATCGATAAGCATCGTTTACCAATGCGACTGTTCCCTGGCGACGTAAATTAACACGGTATGCACCAGTTGGAACACGCAAGATCTGCAACACCAATGCACTGAGTGGAGGAGGCGCCAGCTTATTTTGCGGAAGGACATTAAAATACATCTGGCTTTGGCGTTTGTTTTTTTGGAGCACTGTACGTACGAAAAGTCTCCATTCTAAAAGGAACACTGGGGGCGAATTGAAGATGCCCGGTGTCGGTGACCACAGAAAACGGACTGTTATTTGGTAAGCTAGAAAAGGCTAAAAATATAAATACGACTTTTTTTTAACGCGTGGATCTCAGAGGCTACGCTACACCACCATTCACTACAAAAGCGAGGCAACCCATCCTTTTGGACGAGGACACAACGGGTATGAATGAACTGGCGGGAGGATTTTTTAAATACAACTTTTCGCGATAAATGCGTGTTTTGCCACCGGAGACACGTCAACATATATAGAGATACCAGAGGAATTACGTTTTATTGCGAACAATAATTTTATGGAATTCTCCTCATTGTCCCTCGAAGCCCTGCCTCTCCTACTTTCTGCACTCTGCCTCCTATTTCCCTGACGCGTTCTGTGACCTCATTTGCATTCGACACGAATTCACTTTCGAAGAGTGTCTATAGCGGTATATCACCTGCGAAATCTGCAATTTACTTATTTTTTTCTGATACACTTGGCCCACTGCGCTTGGCCCGCTTGCATGTGGGCGTGGACAGGCGCTCTCAGCGGCCCCGCGTGTTCCATGTGACGCACCAAGTGGGCCAGAATTCGTTGTCCCGCAGCTGCGAGAACAACTGCACTTTCTAAATTTTAAAACTGGTTGAACTCTTACTAAGGGGCACCTTCAAAACTATGCATACAACCTGAAGCCTTACTGTAAAATTTACGATTTCTACTAGAATGAATAAATTAATGAGCACATTAAACTCACCTGCTTTCCAGCACCACTATTATTATTATGCCGCAAGATGCATTTTTTCTTTAAATTAAGGTGTTATTTTTAAAAGCCTCTAACGGGATTTGCTGACATATCATGTAAACAGATAAGAACAGACGAAAGACTCTGAAGACTTTAGTAAAGTATGTCACAATAGGCCCAAGCATTACATCCATTCGCATAATTTAGCGTAGACGGGAAGCTTAGTATGCGAAAGCACTAAATCTTCTTTTATTCTTAAAATATTTTCGTTGAACCTGTTAATAGTTTTCTGACCATATAGCGCTTGGCTGAAAAAGATAATGTTCCCGAAAAGTAGTAAATTCAGAGTACACCCCGAGAGTGTGGAATCCGCACGAGAGAAGAAGAATAAAGCACCAAATACGCGTTCATTCTTACTTCAGGTGCTGTTTAATAGGTACAAACATATTCCACTGCCATTGTGCATGCCTAATTAGTCATTCCGCGCGCTTTAGGCCACGTCGGTACTCTTTTCATTCGGTGTCAATGGCCCGTGACGACACGAGCCGTGGGCCTTGCTTTGGTTATTGAGGTGACGAGTGAGCCAAGGGATTACTTCGGATGTTTCCCAGTTATGCAACACTGCGTCGGCGCGCTGTCTGTTGCATCCCCATCGGAAGAAAAAGCGAATGATATACCGCTAGGGCCTCTGGTATACCAAGTCTAACCCGCTATCCTGCCTATCGTCCCGGCCCTTACGAGAAACACTTCATTGCTGCCAGGCAGACTTTCCTTCTTGATTTCATGTTTTCCCTTAGGTTTCAAAGTGCAGTAATTCACGGAGTGTAGATGCGACATCCAAGCCGTTTGGAAAAGAATAAAACCCATGCGTCCACTGCGAGAGGAAAGTTCGCTGGTTAGTTAGAACTTTTTTTCAGCTGTAAGAGCTCCGTAATTATATCCTTAGTGAACACGTAAAATGAACTATTGTGGAATATTATACTCACCTTTGCTTTCTCTCATGACTTGGCTGTCATCGCGGAGAACACCACTAAATAGCATTCGTGCTTTATCACCGCCTACGCGTTTTTTATAAATTTAATACATGTTTTTTTACAATCCTTCCAAGAAATCTCCATCAAAGAAACCCATTCGAATTTAACTAAATGCTTTGGCCTTCAGCCTTGTTGTGAGGAATCTTCACCGGGTTCTGTAGAAAATAGCGCTTTTGCACTCTTCAGATCGAAAACTTCCGAAAGGCAGGTTATTCGTGGTTAGTATTACTTTTGTCGAATTTGAAGCGCTTGTCAGTGTACCTGCAACCGATTTGTGCCAGCGAAAAAGCCAGAAATTACCTTGTGCAGAATTCAGCTCGGTTGGCAGGGATGGATGTATACACTTCCACCGTTCTATGGGATTGGCATGTTCGAGGAAAGGAAATTGCAGCTTCTCGTGGGGTATCTTTTTTATTCGTGCTTTTAGTCGCAGTTGCCGGTGCAGGTATCGTTAACGTTGGAGATGATGCTGGTCAGGGATGATCGTGCTATTATAGCTATAAAGCACCCGTTATTAATTTCTTTCTGTTTTGCACTTGAGTTTTAAAATATAGAGCACCCTATCCATCCGCATATAACATACTAATTTTCCACTCTTACTTAGAGATGTTTGTGTCAAGTGCGAGTATGTCCCGCTTGACGACTTGCCATAACGGCCACCAGCCAGATGTGCGGGCTTGCCAGCTCTTCTGCCTTTAGTTTCCAGTTTTCGAAGAAAATTCAAATAGAGCACAGTAATTGTGAAACATCATTAATGTTGGCTTCCTATAACATAGAAAGAAGGAGCTGCTAGCAGGGACTTAAGTCTATTCTGCCTATTAACTTTCGCTTAAAATTTAAAATAAGTGGTACATTCACAGCGATTACGTTACAAATTCTCTTAACAAACGACGACAGCTCCTATTAAGTTTGCTTGTCCTAGACTGCCGGTTTGAAAAAGAAAATTAAGTTTGAGGTCGCTAATGGCGAAGGAGTTTTTAGAATTCTTATTCCTTAGGTTTTAAGCGCTTCCAAAGTGCTTTCATTTTATGCCTTTAAAAAGAAGGATCCGTCTCCCTTTTTTTGTGAAAGAAGGCTTTTTTCCCCTTACCTGCTTTTAATCATGACCGCTTTACCTAAGCGGTATAAGCTGCACAGCAACCATTCATTGTCGTATAATGTACAGCCGTGGTTGACCGCTTAGTTTTCACGCTTATTGAATTTAGTTGCTAATAAATTGCACATCTTCTTTAGACATACATGAAAAAAATATAAAATTTTCAAGTTATTACCGACATTGCTTGGAAGAGATAGGCTAACGCCAGCTGATGAGATTTTCAGCCTATTAGATACATGACTTGCCATTTTCAGCAATGCACGTTTTTAGTGTCTAACGGGAAGTAAATAACAAGAATAAAGCAGGCGCGATGTTGTTTAGCTGAGTTGTTTTCAGACGTATATGCACTTGCCAAATGGATTAACTTACGTTACTGAATTTATGCTATCCGCAATTGAGATGTATGGAAACGCGGAATTGCAATCACGTGAGGACCACGCATATGCACAGAACCTCGAAGGGTAATGCGCTATGCCGTTATAAGTCGGCAGTGGATCATTAATCACCCTTAATTGGAAAACTCCGAAATCGGTAGTGGCTATTACTTGCTCGCTCATTAAACACGGCTTCCGCAGGTGTTCGGAGCATTCCACTTCCACGCCCGAGGCGCATTGGCTTTACGCAACCAAGTGCGACTCCGCCCAGCTTGTCATAGAAAATAATTATCCTTTTTCGTGCACTGCAGCCCACGTGTTAGAATCTAGCGTGATTTATTAAACGAATCATCGAGGCAGACGAAATTTAATAACGAATATTCCCGCTGAGAATGCGCCACGATGAGAAAAATACTGCTGCTGAATTATACAATCCGGTCCTTCTTGATAATTAAATCTTGGATTGCCCTGAAAGAAATGATGAGGCGGAAAAGAACTTTGAAGAGAAATAATTAAATGCATGGAAGAATTTTCTACAAGAGTTAATTTAAGGCACTTTCTCTTGAAGTGTGTCATGATCTCACACGCTGTTACTAAGATTTCTGGCACTCCATGACTGGTAAACATACTCCTCATCCTCTTAATTACTGCCTTTGGAGAGGTCGATATCGATAGTGCAGGCCCTTTAGAATATCTAAAAGTCCACAAAATAACCCCAGAGGAGCAACCTCGGAGGTAGGTGAGCCACCTAGGTTATGTAACCTTGCGGCCTCATCACAACCTGCCCACCGAATTGTGAGCAAACTGCTTGCATATGGCAATCGCTTGCATATGGCTCCTTGCATATGGCTCCTCGCATATGGTATACGGTAGCCTTGTTTAAGTGTAGTTTTTCTATGCAGGTTCACGTAAGGAAAATCAGGAATAGAAACGAATAACACAGCCTAGGAAAAGATAGGTTGAGTGCACTAGAGTAGTGGAGTACTGTGGCCTATTGAAGCCAGATTACTAAAACCAGTACACATAATCGCAGCTGAGCTTATGAAGACTTCTTTTCAATTAACTTTTCTTTTTATCTTTTTTGTTCAATTCATGTGCTGCGATTGCATGAATTCCTTATTCTTTAATTCCTTATTTTCTTTACATGGACCTGCTTAGAAAAACTGCAGTTAAACAATGTTAGCGTATGCAATATGCAATGATAAGCTATTTTAATTAATTTTATTTATTTAATATGAGTTCGTGGACGTTGTGCTCCTTAGTTATTCTCATTAATTATCCGGCGATAACGCCACGGACGCATGATGGCATGACAACGGGTACAGGATACTCCCGGGATACCACATCCGCTATATCTTAGTACATATTCAAGCCAGGCAAAAAAAAAAAAATCTGCTTAGATAGAGATAGGAACGTAAATCTGGCAATTCGGCCACTGTAGGAACGTTGCAGGACATAAGACGATCATAAACCACCGCGGGGAAATCTGGGTCAAAGTAAGCAAAGAAGCGGTAAATTAGAGCACAGGAAGATTAGTGTACAGGTAGAGAAAAGTGAAAGCGCGCCGGTGCATGATAGAAGGAAACATTTACATATTTACAAAAATATTACATGCGAAAATATATTTTGTTAAGGAAGGTGAATGACCTGAAGAACGTTCAAAGAAAAAAATGCAAAATTCAGGAAAGCTGTAAGAATAAGGAAAGCAGAAAAGAAAGAGCAAACACAGATTTCTACTGCATCCAGGAGAAACAAATTTCATACGTGTCAAGAAATTCCCATGCAGTAAAATTTGATGAATGGCTTGGTGCGCCCCATTCAACGCTGGCTAACATGTTATTAAGAAATCCAGGCAAAGGTCTAGCTCTCTTCTTTTTCCAGCCCGTGTGTCATGATGAGAAACTAAATGCTGTATTTAAAAAAAAGAACACCTCACATAAGCGAAGTGCCGGTCTGCGAACCTGTTAAGTGCGTAGTGTAGCATTTAGAACACTCGGCTACTGCAGAACTTTTGAAGGCGTAAGCCTTACTAGCCCCATTGGGTGAAACCTTGTCTTTGTGTATGTGTGTGTATGCGCGTGCGCACGTGTGTGTGTTAACACTCGATGGTGGTTGGAAGCGCGGCAGATAGTGGCGTCCACTTTGAAACGGGGTATTGACAGTTGCCACCCGGTTCTCATTTATCTTTATTGTTTCGTTTTCATAATTTTTTTTCTATAAATTTTTTTTACCGGCGTCTTAAACCGCTTCATAAATTCACCATTTCCTTTAAATGCATTTTTAATCCTATACTTATAACCTTATGTGAACCTTTTGCTTTTGAGCCCCCAATCTTCCTATCGCTTTTTGCGAACTTTCACCACAGATTGATTTATATGACCATTGTTATCTCTAAGCCCAAGGGCCTCAGGGAGAGTGACTGCACCTGCATTAACATGCGCATTGATACCATTACGTTCGATTATAAGAAGTTCAATTCGTTTCTACAGGTTTACCACACACTGCACGTATGTCCTCTTCTTGGTCATATTTCGTTTTGTATCTGCGCGTCCTAAGATACCCTGACCTAGCTTCAAGGAGTAGGACACTGCCTCATGAGTTATCATACAACGATGGCTTCCTGATTTGCCTTTTATAATTACATGAAGTTCTGAACTCTAGTTGTTTTCGATTGCATTAATTCAGTTTTTACAATCTGAGTAATTACCTTTCGTTTAAAGCTTTTTACTTCCCCGTCCTTGTGTGCTCCTAATCGAGAGAACTCATCGTCAATCTACAAGGTTTCCCAAAAATTTTCCATGCGCATTTTGTGGTTCGTCTCTAGTTTTGTACGGGAGAGGTTATTGCAGTTGTACTTTGCTGCGGGTTACCTTTATAGACAGAGAAAATTTGTTGGCTCGTCACAGATTAGAACGTTCTAAATGTAGAGTGATATAGAAAGAAAGCAAGTTCAAATAAATAACTAATTAAGCGAGAAGGCTGCATAATGTCACAGAAATAATGAGGTCATCTTCACACTCATTCGATTATTGTCGCGTGGAGTGTTCACGTGGAACGTGCTAAGGCATTGACAGCGCTTGCTGACACCTCCTTATGATAATTTGCTCTCGGAACTCCACAGTCGCTAATGGAGCGTCCAGCCAACAACGGAAGGAAAATGAAGTCATCCGCTGCCATGTTTTCAATTTTTCTGCATGCTTTTTAGTGCTTCGCAGTCTCAAACCCCTGTGAACGCGGGGACTAATAGAGCCTTGTCAAGCTCTATAACTTTAGGTCTCCATTGGAGGCTGTCGTCACCGGAATAAAATATTTCGATTCGAATGTTGATGAAATGTCAAAATAAACAGAAACGCTGACACAACAAAATTTAAGCAGTCTGCCAGCCTGATTGTTCTCACCACAACGAGACATAATGACAGAAAAGGAATAGAACATTTCAGCAACCTTGAAATATAGTTCATAGCAGAAATGAAGCCCTTGATTGAATTTCATTGAGCAAGTGCGCTCACAGATAACATTAATAAGAATGTTGAAGGAAGGTTGACAAGGTTTGCATCGGCATGTTGATTATGTTGCTGGGAAAGCTTGCAAAATGTTGGCTTTTTTTGCGCCGTAACACGAGAATGTTTCCGCAAGACTTTGGGGATTTACTATTTGAATCGTATATTAGATCCGCGTTAGAATATGCTTGTACTGTATGGGACCCGCCGACAAAGACCGACAGACAAAAATTAGCAAGAGTCCAGAACTTAGCGGCCCGCTATGTTTCTGGGAATTATAGTAAATACATTAGCCTGTCTGGCATAAAACAGGAATTAGAATGGGAACCCCTTGAAGTAAGAAGGAGAAAGCTAAGGTTTAAATTTTTTCATAATATATGTTACAATAGGATTCCTATTCCTAGTGGAGAAGTACATTTTTCATCCACACAACAGATCCGAGCGGGTTGATCATAACCATAAAGTGCGCGAATTCTGGTCAAGAACCGATATGTTCAATATGTCGTTTTTTCCTCACAATGTTCGAGAATGGAATGCTTTGTCTTCATTTCTTGTTAATATTACTGACAATGAAGTGTTTGCATTGTCATTGTGACTGCCCTTGTAATAATTCTTTTTTTGCTTTGTACAACCTACCCCCCCCCCCCCCCCCCCCACACACACACACACACTGTAATGCCACTGTAGCGCTGTGGGTAAATAAATAAATAAATAAATAAATAAATAAATAAATAAATAAATAAATAAATAAATGCATTTATTTCTTCGATACAAGCCATAAATTGTGCCATGATAGGCCCAAAATGGTTCATCATAGCAGTCGGTCTGAGAAACTAAAAAGCACATTCAAGTTTAAACGTTTACTATCAGTGAACAAGCATAATAAACACTGAACGTGATAACCACGTTTGGCCGCTATCACGTTCAACATCGAAACTCTATCACTATCGTCTACGGACATACAAAGTGAGAAATTTCAGATCGTTGAGACCTTTCTTAAGCGGTAACCGCATGAAGCGATCTTCTTGACGACGCGGCATAAGACAGTGACGACCGGCGCCTACCACTGCCTCTGGTATGAACGCACGAAGCAATCAATTTGTTGATATAGTGGCGAGTTTTCAGCTGCTTTGTTGCTGCCTGAACGTTTAGTCGGTATTCATGATCAGGAAATTATAACTGGGCTAGTACACCGTTTTAGTGAAGTAGCACTGCTACTCGCATTACTACAAAAACACAATGTCTGAAGCCGACCTTTGAGCTGCAGCACGTAGGAGACAATCAGAGGCGCACGCCATACGTGACATCACAGGCGGCGCAGCCAATCAGAGAGCGCTCGCTCGACAGGAGAAATCACAGCCTACTCCGCCGCAGGTGCAGCGCAGGGCGAAGCGGGGAGCCTCTAGATATTCGAAAAGCAACAGAAGAAGAAAATTAATCTCGCCTCGCTTCGCATTCGCAGCTAGGTGTGTTTGAGCACGTTGTGTTGTGGCTCGGCTTCCCGGGTGAGCATGGAGGCTAAAACCAAGCTAGAAAAAAAAAACAATTCGCGAAACAGCTCAGTCAAAAATTACGCACCCGCAAATCATTTGCTATTCACTAGCCCCGCGAGTTGATTACGGGCGACGATCGAAATTTTTCGCAAACCCAGAACTCGAACGCCGCGATGAATAACAGCGGTTTCGCGGCTACCAGTCCCCCCCCCCCCCCCCTCCCCCCCCCGCTCGAAGCCGTCGCGTGGCATGTCGTTGGAGTTATCGCCTCATGCGGTTAGCGCTTTGTTCTCAGCCGTCGAAGTTTTGCATAGCTTGACCATTGTAATTATTAGTTGTTTTGTTGTGACCACTCAGTAGCGTGGCCTTGGGATTGTTGTATGTTATTTATTCGTTTTCGTTATCCAAAGCACTCCTCTAATTTACTCCTTTCTGTAATCTCATCAACTAAAAGAAAAAGGCAGCTCTCGGCCAGCCCAAAAGGTGCTATTTAGAAATGGACCAGCAGTAACATTTTCATGCTCAGGGTTTCCTCATCCACGATAGGTTTGTTGTGCTTGCGTGTTGATACACGCATGTCCCCACATGCACACACACACAAAACGCATTCATTATTTGAGGCGCTCCTCGACAGATCCAACAAGGGCCTAAAGGAGTGGCGCCATCTCTTCCCTGCTGTGGTGCCCCAGAGAATAACAAGGTTCTGAATGTCCGAGGGCCAGAGATTGAAACATAGGACCATAAATCTTTGCGCTGAGATAATATCTGAGTCACTAGACTCAGAGCACTGAGGCCAGTCGTGATGGATGATGGACGACTGAATGCGGAAGGTCGTGCGAACTTACAGGGCAAGCTCTGGGGAAAATATGTAGTAGAGAAACGAGAAAATGTGCAAAATAAAAAAAAATATTACAGGGCATAAGGTGCAGAGGGTCGATGTTTCATTTTCTAATCTAGGCAGAGAGGAGAGAACGTGGCCCAAAAGGGATGATTCCACAAAAAAAAAAGGCAATTGCTAACTGCAATTTATCGAAGTGTACTACCGATACGGCGGGTGGTTCCCCTAAAATTTGCTGCATTTCTCAAAATAAGCTTTGTAATTTAGAAGAGCGCTTTTTTAGTCATAGAAATGTGAGTGGTATAGTCCATCAAAATACAGCTAAGACGTGGTTAACTATTACTGAATAGCTAGGTTTTTAGGTCTTACAGTTAGTCTTCTTTTTATTGAGAGGCGTGTAGCCCACCATAAATAGAATTCATATCACTCTTTTGATTTTCGTGAACGCAGTTGCCCTCAGCGCTGTGGCCCAATAAATGTTTCTTACATCGCGCCAAAATACCTGCCCTTTCGAAACGTTTGCAGGAAAAGCAACCACGCCAGTGCACTTAATTATTTAAAAATAGCAAAAATTTGTTAAGCCACAGCACCGTGTTTAACTGCGTTTTCGCAATTCTAAAATCTGGTATGATTTTTACTCATGGTGGGTTATATGCCTCTCAATAAGTAAGTAGACTAAAATCAATAGATAAAAGTTTAATTATTCAGCATTTCGTAACAGTTTAGTGTTAGTACGTCTCAGCTGCATTCTCATTCGCTACACCCTGACAATGCTATGCCAAAAACGCGCTCTCCTAACTATAAAAGGCCATTTAAAAAAAATTGAACAAGAGCTGAAGTTTAACATCCAGTACAAACACAGTTAACAAAAAGTATAAATTAAGAAAACAAAACATCCCGATAGGCTAAGAGACCTTAACCATCTGCTCCTTAAAGAGCGTAACAGTTTAATTTTTCTAGCGGTGCACATAAATAGTATAGAAGCTCGCAGTAAGTTGAATTGAATTGAATTAAAATTTATTCCGTAACAAAAAGGAATGTTGCGAGGAGGGCAGATAGAAAGCTGAAAAAGCAGCTTGAGAAGTCCTGACCTCCCAGCATACATAGCAGCGCAGCAGCGTGCGGCGAAGACGCAACGCATCAACATCAAACCAAGGGATTATACAGCTTATACAAACAAGGTACGCAATTTCTTTGAAGAAATCGCGGAAATATAATTATTTGTTTCCATAAAAATATTATTTAAAACCGTCGGCAATGAGTACTTCAACATCTGTTTTCCGCAGTTAGCCCGGTATTTGGTGACATTCCAGGGTACCAAATAACGTATGTTATAGGTGGTGGTGTTTATCTGCAATCCTGCTAGGTTAGTTAATGCATCGTTATTGTTTAGTATTCCCCGTTTATAAAGGCGGGATAGTTTGTAATTGTATAGTGATGTAATAGCAACGACATTATGTTTTTGAAATTAATCTGCAGTATGGGAGCGATACGGAACATTCCAGACCAGACGTAAGAGCCGTTTGTGCAATATTAACCGTGTGCTAATGTTTGTTGCTGTTGTTGGGGACCATACTAAAAAGGCGTAGCTTAATGTAGAGGAAAATAAACAGTTACTTAAAAGGACATTAACTGAGGAAGGACAGTAGCGCTGTGTTTCCGTCAGCGTCTAGATCAGGAAAAAAGAATATTTTTTTCGCGGCACTGTATTGCAAAGATAGCGCAAGTGCATAAGAGTGCAGTATTTCTTCGTATTAAAATCAGTTATATCTGGTGTGTTCATCCAATAATTTGAGCGCGGTTTCATTGCAGGCACAAGCAGCGCAATCACTCAGGAAGCCGCACGTATGTTTTAAAGGGACACTGAGGAGAAATTGAAGTTGGCTTGTATCCATAGAATAGCAGCTCCTGATCACAAAAACGCCACTCTTCCTGAAAACAAAGCTATTGTAATGTAGAAAATAGCAAGAACCAAAATACAGGTATCGCCGCCACAGGCCAATCTCGCAAGTACAAGCGTGATGACTTCCTAGGACAAGAGGCGCCACCTTGGAGTAATTTTATTTACTTCATGGACGTCACGAATCTCTGAGGCTTGCAAAGGAAGGTTGCACACTGCTCCGCTAGCCGTCAGAAATCACGGAGTCTGCATTTACGTCACGATTCACGTCACTCCGTTCTGTGACGTCATAAGAGTTCCCGTGGCGTCATAAGAGTTCCCTGAGTTTGAATCAGAGGGGCGGGAAAAACTTTTTCAACTTCGAAATCAAATTTCTTTGATATAAATGCATATTTCGCGCCCGGACAAGCGTATCAAAACCATGAAATGCCGAACTATCAGATTTTGCTAACAAAAAAAATTGATAGAGTTCTCCTCAGTGTCCCTTTAATGGGTTCAAAATTCTCAAGCTATTTCATGTATGTCTCGCAAGAATAGCGTGTTTCCAACGTAATAATGAAGAAAATGAGTGGTCCCCTCGGTTTGCGAATGTTCTAAAGCTCGTTTATTCTTGAGGGTTGTAAAGTAGAAATTGTTTTTGTGAACATTTCTGAGAGGCAACTAAGGACTTTGGTCTCTGCTAAAATTTTTTGCCGAATATATCAATAGAAGTTTCAGTGCTCTTTCTCCATCGCAGATACGCACGCTTTAAGAGAGCTCTGGCAAGATTAATTCATTCTCACTGACGTCCTTTCGTGACCAAAATAATTTGTACCAGTCGCAGACACCGCCGAATCAGTCATTTATCACGTCACGCAACGCGCTTGTCGTTATCCCGAGAGCCTGCACCACCTTCATTTCAGACATTTCCTCGAACACCCGGAACCTGACGGGGAAAGTAAGTTCCCATGCATGCACACAAGCATCTCTTTTTTGCGCTCTGTCAGCGCTCCTTCTCGATAGAAACAAAATATTTTCTTAGACACTCATTGCTTAGAAAACTTACTTTTCATTCATAACTGTACATGCCTGATAAAAGTTTATTTTTTTCACAGTGCACTATACAATCAAGTGAGTGTGTGCTTCTAAAACAACCCGTCGTAACCTTGTGAGAACAGTGAAGATTTCTCTCGACTTAAATGTATAAAAAAGTTTCAACATGCCATGCTCAGTATGACCCTAAAGGATCTCGTACTGAACGAAAAACTGAACCAAATGGACAAGCAGTTGGGAGAAGGAAGTCTATTAAAAAACCGCGGCGCTATCGCGATACCTTTCATTTTGGTTTTTCACTGCAATACGGACACTTTCGTCCGTTTATCCGCTTTTCGAACATGTTTGCCAGTCATCCTCGAGAGCATGAGACATTTTACGTCGTAAATGGGACATGAGATTCCCCGCGACGTCTAAGAGAGTAAATGGGACTATATGTGTCTTCAGCAGCGTTTTTTTTTCAGCAAAAGAACCACCATTTCACGCAGAAAAAATGCTGGAAAAATTTCCGAGAAAAAAATTGAGTTTGTCGTGATTTATTTTGTTCATTGTTCTTTTTTTCTCGTTTTAGTTTAGTAGATGCTGCTTAAGAACGTTGAGGTCAAACTTTGCACCTTATTTTGAAAACAAACGACTGAAATGCCTCATTTAATATATTTTCATAGCAGCCAAGGGTAGAAGCTTTGAAATTCGACAATTCGCGAATTGATTAAATAAATTAAACTAAATAAATAAATAAATAAATAAATAAAATAAATAAATAAATAATAATAAAAAAATAGGCGGGCAAAATGTGTGTATTCTTTGAGTTTCCGAAAAGCACTCTGATTCAAACTAGTTGCCATGCAAGGCTAGATCAACACGCTTTTACTTAACATAATTTCGACGGAGGCAAAATTTTAGAGTCCCGTGTACTGTGCGATGTCAGTGCACATAAAAGAACCCCAAGAGGCCGAAATTTCTGAAGCCCTTCACTACGGCGTCCCTCATAGCCTGAGTAACTTTGAGACGTTAAACCTCCCTAAACCAGAGTGCTCAATCACGTGGCACCAGCTTACGTAGGAATATACATGCATGGATGGTGTACAAATTTGCCGATGTCCCAAAATTATTAGTGCGTAGCAGATGAAATGGAATTACAAAAAGTCTGTAGAAAAATGGGCAATAGAAAATGGTAAAAATGAACCAGTCAAGTCAATGGTACTTAGTAAAAAAGACGCACTGTCGTGAATAATAAGTGGTGTAGTGGCGACAGTTCACGGGCCTTCTCCGCAAGAGCTGAAGCGGAAGAGATGCATAGCTCTGAAAATATTTCCAGAGTGTGCTGAATCCGGTTGTCGAAGGATTTCTAAGCAATATGCCACGTAGGACACGTTGCCTAACTCGGCAGAAATACCAATTCGCAACGGGCGTGCACAAATTCATTCTCTAAAAGATCCCCGAGATAAATTTTCGGGTCGCTGGGCTCCACTTGAAGTCACTGAATCAACAAGGCTTTGATGTGGTAGCTGAATCGAGGTTTCTGGTTATGTTGAGCGTGGCGTAACCACAAGAAGGATAACCCGTGTGAGCTGGCTTTCATCGTTCACTGCGCGTTGCGTTTCCCGTGTTCCAGAAAATTTGTATAGCTTGCAGTTGATTCGAAAAAGGTTTCTGAACTGCAATATCACGCATGGCGAAACGTGGGGAAAAGGGCTCATACGAGCTGTGCAGCATGTAAATCCTGGCTTGTGTAGAGGGAAAAAATTTTGCCATCGAATGTACATTGAAAACTTTGTTCATGAAGAGCACAAGAAGGCTGCAAGAAATAACATCGTGCGTTAAAACCTGTGAAAATTTAAAGTCTTTTAAGTGGAAATAATACAGCCGCCCAATAGAAGAAAAACAGCGGTCATTATTTGAGAACAAAAGTCAAAAGATAGACTCTTTATAAGGAAGTGAAAAGAAATGAAAAGAATAGCGCCCTTCATTTGATCTGCAGAGCGTAACTAGATTCTCATGCTGTCTCGTTGTGGCCATGCAACATGTGCAACTTGGACTAGACTTTGTGCTAAACATATTTGGAGTTCATGTGGCCATTGAATACTGCGTTGCTTAGCAGAATGCTTTTGCTTTCTCAGAATAAGGAAAATAAAGACGCTGTAGCGAAAAATGACACTGCACACAACTGTCTTCGAAGAAATTCAAATGTGCAAGGTAAAAGCTGCATTTACAAGTACGTAAAGTATCACTCGATACTTAAGATTATTTCTGAGCACATAGAGAAATGAAATGTGATGGGGACTAAAAGTAATTTGCTCTGGTTCACACACAATGAGGACTGCACAGCACAGAAATTCATCTACATACTCTAAAATCTGCGCAACAGTTTTACGGCAACCGATTTTGCCTTCACAGATACGCGTACGCCTAAAAAACGTTCCAGATTTCTACTAAATATCTTCATCAGGTCCTGGGAGAGTAGGGTGCAAAATTTGCGGTCTGAATGGTGCCATCTCACCAGTACTTCGACATTGCATTTTGCATATTTCAGTCGCCATGAGCATGAGTCGCCATGAGGTATTGAGCATTGAGGTATTGAGCATGAATGTCAGGTATTGAGCATTGAAACAATGAATACTAGTTTGGGAGCCGCACTTTTAAAGACAGCATATCATCGCAGACCAAGAGGTCAATCGAAAATGTGATAAATATTCTTTTCCATTAACAATCCCTGAAATACAAAATGAAAGGACGCATCAGTCATTGAGACAATTATGCGTCTCGTCGCATGGATGTAAAAGCTTTAGACTCAGGAAAACAAGCAGAAGGGTTCTTTTGTAACATGTGGTTTATAAGCTTTCGCTAGACTAGGGAAATAAATTGAAATCTGCTGGATATATTATCCATGCTCTTATCTCGAGGTATTAGTCCAATTGCACCAGTGACTCGTATATAAAGCTGAACTAAGTCGCGTTTTCAAACGTATACGTAGCAGCTCAACTTACTTCCCCAGAAGGACAGAATGATTTTGATACCACTTTTCTAGCTTTTTTCTTTCAGCTAATTTCCTTATTTCTGCCTTTCAAATATTTCTCCATCTAGCCAGACATGTACTGACAGGTATGGAACCAACTGTTTTCATTAAAAAGTGTACGTCTGTCCATTTATGCCACCCTCCATCACCTGCCTAGTTATGAGGGGGGGCGCAAGATTACATTCAAATTCACTGCTTCGGTTCTGATTACATCGATCTATAGTCTGAAAGCCACTGCACTTGTTTCAAACCTCTTGCATTGGGGAAGAGATGGAGAATCTTTGCCAAGACACCAGCACAAAAGGCGCGACAATATTCCACGGAGATGCGATGGGAAAAGGTTCCATTTGTGGTGCTTTATCACGCAAAGGAGGCATTTTCTTCGAAATACGGTGAATATTTGGCAGCGTACTTTATTAACAAGAGATCGAACTCTGGACTAGTCGGCCAGATTTCGATGGGGATGAAATGCAAAAGCGCTTGTGTGTTCCGCAATGCCTGTGCACCTAAAGCGCCTCAGATGGTCAGCGTCCTGCATAGCCCGTGCAGCATTAAAACGTTGAGCTCTACAAACCATCAAAAGATTGAGCCCTAGGCAATATAGCAAAATGTGCTTTGAACAAAGTCCTCAAATTTTTTGAGGACTAACAGTTTAATGGGGTCCACCAGACGTACGTACTTCGGCGCAGAAGCGAAAATGTTTTACAGCGACAGCTTTTAGGCGCCTATTCCTGGATTTAGCGTCGTAGTAGTAGTGGTAGTAGTCGTAGTCGGCGTAACCGGAGGGTGTGTTGCCACGACAACAACTTGGAGGGTGGTAATCGTGGAAAGAAGTTGAGCACGACGAAACGGGTGGAATGTAGCATGGTCCATACGCGACGGCTGGTGTGAAACGCGTCGCCCTCATCGTTGCCGCCCCGCACCTTGAGCTGCGGACTAGAGAGGAGAAGTAGTCGAAAAACTAGTACGTAAGGAAACTTAAAAGAGCGCTCCAGACCTCTAGTGATACGAAGTTGCTGTCATATCATCTGATTCTACAAATAGGGAAATATAGATACCTTAACAGAGTAGAACTAGTTAAGAGCTTTTAGTTGTGTTCTGTTGCAACAGATTCTTAAGTTCTTAATTTATTTTCTTCTCTCATGGTGTTTCGTTTTCAAAAGCCAAACAAAAGCTGCGCCTTAGAAGTCGTTTTTCGGTCATGTCAGGCAGAGTAAAGCTCCCGTATAGTCGCGGCTTTCTTCATCTTCATCTTAACACGAATAAACTCTTGCGCAAGGCTGCTCAAGAGTTGCAATGACAAAAGTTAACAAGCATCAATTATATCGCAGTATTTTGTACACCTCATGTGACCTGAAAAATCTTGTACGTCAAAGCGGTCGTTAGGCTCTTGGAAAGCGAAACCGAAACGACACAAGAAAAAATTCAATTTTATATTATTCGGCTGCTGTAGGTGAATTACACGCCGGGACTTCTGTATAAGATTGTAAGGCGCCTAACCCCACTGAAAAAAACAATATGCACCTAAAAATTCTCTGTCTATAATTTTTAACAGTCGTGGCTGAACATCCCGTTACACAATGGTAACCGTCCTGTCACATTACTTTAATTCCTCGGAGTGTGTGTGTGGAATGGCAGAGGAGGTTTGGTTGAACGGCGTGAGTTCAAAGAATGGCACGGCCGATGGAGCATTTAAGAAAATTTTGCTTGAAACTCGCTACAACAACGAATCATATAAAATTAATGACGAAGGGGAAAACGCGTAATTGACAAAACAGTAAAGTAACAAAATAAATGTCGCACTGCATTAAGTTCCATAAACCTGCGTGGTAAACTCTTTAGCGCGCCCCAAAAAATGCGCTATATCTGCTTGGACTGAAATGCAAAGTACGCAAAAATCGTATGTATATTTGCAGGTTTTTACGTGCTGCAGAGGACATGACGTGACAGCCGATTTGGTGTGAACTTGACCCATCAAAAACACTGCATATTACTATTTACTGAAAGGCGCACTCCGGAGTGGACAGACTGGATTTGTAGTCGGAAAACCGATCAGTGCACGCTAAACACGAGTCTGCCCATATACTAATTTCAATGCCGGGTGTAGTAACTCAACTTCTATTCTCCAAATATGAACATGCTTTCATAGGCATATATCTGGAACGTGCTGTCATCAAGTGTTTTGCGGTATGTGAGGAGATACAGAAAATAGATCGCCTAGTTTTATTAGCTTTTGAAACCGGAATAAATTCTGCCCAAGTCCTCAAGACTTCCATCGTCAAACAGCGCTCAAAAACACCAGGGCACTAAGCAAGAACGACACGGACAAGGCACGGACGGCACCCTTGTCCGTTCTTTCTTGGTGTCCTCGTGTTTTTTTTTTTGTGCGCTGTTTGATGATGGAGAAAATGAAGTACCAACTAGCCGAACTTTCTACCTTGCTGAGGTCCCTATGGGAGTTTATTCAGTGGCCGTTCGTTAGGCTGATCTACTTGGACTTGGTTCCACATTATTTATTTATAAGTGTGACAGGAGCGAGACCGTGCTTAAGAACTAACGACTGTTATCCGTACGCTCATTCAAACAGATTAGAGATCTTATCAGGGTCTTGGCAATCAGGCTCATGCAGTTTGCGCCAGCCATGGCATAACCCCGCAGATCTACCCGTAACACAAAATCGCTTGATGACCTCGCGAATCACCTGCTTAGAGTTGACTGCTGCGCTTTCCGACTCAGAACATGTTTGCGATAGCTGTTTCTATCCCCTGTCTTTGTCTTGCGTGTATATTCACCACTGATGATATTACAAAGCCGAGTTGTGTAGAAATATGACGTTCTCTAAATTTCCAATACAAGTGTGCACGTTACCCACAGTGAGTGAAATGTAATTGCAGGGTCTTAGCAGAATCAACATGGAAACTGCTCTGTCACAATGTGCGTGCTCATTGGCATGACGTAGCTGCAAGGACGACTTTCGTGAACTGATTCTGATTTTTTCTAAAAAATTCTGAAAGCCTAATTTGAACCCCCTGCATATTAAGTAGCCAAATTGTAACAAAGGAATAAGAAGGCCTCAACAATTATGACCAGGGAGAAATTCTCAAGACGCTCAAACAGTGCGCCAAAAGCCTTAACCCACTGACTGCAACTCTACCCTCCACACTGATTAACCAGACAGTTTATCATATTGTACAGTGTACAATATTAACCAGACAGTGTAGTAGAACTGACTATTCCCTATAGGCCAAGGCTTTGTACTAATAAGGCGCTCTTGTCGGTACAGGCGATTGGTCCTCAACCTTTCAAGGATGCTGACGTTCAGAAGGCTAGGCCGAGCACATGTCCCTGATGTGTCTTAAAAATGCCGCCCAAAATGCTACCGCCAGTCCTGTAGCACACTTTCTGCGTTTTTCGAGGAGAAGCTGGTCCGCAGCCAAATTGGCCAGTTGCTTCACTGCGAGCTAACAAATCTTCTTTCGATAGAAGCGCCCTTTTCACCCTGCTTTTCATTATTTAGGTTAATCGATAACGCCGAAGAAAAAAAAAAGAACACCCTTTGCAACGCAAGCTCGTTTTCCCTTCCGGACGTTCATTAAATCGCGAGCGGACCAGCGACAGGCCCTCGAGGTTGCCAGCCGTCCGCGCGCTTACACGAGTGATTTGAGCCTGATTGCCCTGTTTGTCCCTCATCTGAAGGAACGTTCGCATATTACGCCAAATGGCCGGCCACCCAACGGCAGCAGATCAGGCCAAGCGCGGCGGTTAACTTAAACAATCTTAGCATCTCTTCGCTTATTCATGCTGCTTTTCCGACTTGTGTGCCTTGTCTGGTTCTTTTTTAACTTCTCTCTGCTTCGAGATGCGGCTCAGGATGCAAGCAATTCAGGCCACTCAAGTCGTTGTGCAGGCACCGAAATTCTGCAGAGAGATAAGTAATGCGCCGAGTTAGCGTTCACGCGGGGCTCGCTCGTATAACGAGCGTCGTCGATTAGAATTGAGTCGCAAGGAGGAGATTTTGGCAGCGCGTTCTACTCCACCGCAGGGTCCTCACTCTCGCCCTCGCGAATTGCACTGGGCACCATTCAGCTGGGTGATACACAAAGAGGTAAAAGGAAGGCAGGAAGGATGAAATGAGGGCCAGTTGCCACAAAGGAGTTAGTCGTTTAGGGCCATCAGCCAGCAACGAGAAATGACTGACGTTCGCGTCTCCTTCTCTAAAGGTTGCCACTGCGACTCGATGACATCTCGTCGCTGATGATCTATCACTTGCAGCTGCTTTACTATAAATCCCAAGTGGAAACAGCATTACGTGTTTAAATGCAAAACTTTTATACATGCCTGATAGAAATTTTCAGACTACCTTCGTCTTTCTCTGTTTTGAAGGTCGCTTTTGTTTTGCTGCTTTGTATATTGCATTTAACTGATTTTATAAACATGCGGTGACATAAAATCCTCGCCCTCAATATATTGCTTTACTGATATCAGTGAACTGGCTTTCTTTAATTTTGGTGAAGAGACCTCGGCTGGGCGAATTGTAAGTTAGATGTCTGAAAACGTGCGTTTGTGTTGAAACCTGGCAAAAAGTTTTGGTTTCAGAAGGACATATTAGCTCATCAAGTACCATCTGGTCATTTGTTTTCAATTCAAAGCATCGGTGGCCATAGTGTGTGCAAGAACGTCAAAGGCAAAGTAGCCGCTGCCACTAAATATTTTTTATGATTCGTGTTGCGAGGCATTCTGCTATCACTCTGGAGTTTTGGTTTCAGAAGGACACATTAGCTCATCAAGTATCATCTGGTCATTTGTTTTCAATTCAAAGCATCCGTGGCTACAGTGTGTGCAATAACGTCAAAGACAAAGTAGCCGTTGCCACTAAATATTTTTTACGGTTCGTGTTGCGAGGCATTCTGCTATCACTCTGGAGTTCACATGATCAAATTCACGCAGCAATTTCGCCAGAATACCGGTGAGACCGCAATTCTACCTTGGGCGCGTAGGCATAAAAAGTTTTAGAAAAGGTGGATAACAGCTGTGTTTATGCAAAAGTTTCCCTCGAACTTTGCTTAATAGCACACAATCAAAGCGGAGCAGAAGGGCTGAGGTTGCTAGGTCACTGAAGTAAGGTCTAAAAGCTTGCATACGAGCGCCGAATTGCGAAAGACCCAGACGTGTGTTGTACAGATGCTTGCGTAAAAGCGGTGCTCCTGAGTAGCGCGCATTGCCTCATTAAGGCTCTTATGACAGAATAACCACCTTTACGAGGGCACGTTTACACGATCTTGGCGATCTATGAACGCCTTTACAGCCTCAAAAGTGACTGCTGCCTCCTTTACAATGAGAAGATTCTTACCGTAGCACCATCCTAAGAAAGAAAAGGTAAAGGTAAAAAAAAGGGGTTTGCGCACCTCGTCATTGCATGTGGATGATTTGTGTGAGGCATAGTAACTTTAGAACATATTATTACGCCTGAATCTTTTGAAACAAGCAGAACTTAGGTTGGTATATACCTGATGACGTATTTAGATACTACTATTGCTTTCAAAGGCAAATCGCATTAGAGAAGCAAAATTAGCTAGATAAGCCTTTAAAACGTTTAAACCTCGCCGGGACGTGGTAATGAAACCACTTAGCAATGCAGCTAGTACGGCAGCAGCCTCTACACGATGAAAAACATCAGGCGTTCAAGAAAGCTGAGGATGCCGCTACGCTATCCAACTCCTCAGACGATTTGCTGTGTGTGCAGTTAAGGTTAGCATTCGAACTGTAAGTACTTAATGTCTGACCACGAATTGAATATGCGTTGAGTGCCAATAGGGTAAAGCTGTTTAGAAGTTCACATGATGGAGCGCACAAGTTTCATAGCGAGAAATATCAGTATTTTGTTAGCCGGGATACAAAGTGCTGATTTCGCATATGCATAGTGAAACATGTTCCTCATAATAATATTGAAATCAGTCTTAAAATTTTAATTACTGGCACTTACACAATCGCAGGTGCCAATGAGATTGCGAGCTTCAGAAAGCAAATGAAATACTGCTCTACCTGAATCCATTGTCTTAACGTTTGCTCCTTTATAAAGGTTAAAAAGTTGGACTAAAGTGCAAGTGTGCAAATACCCTTTACACTCTGCCCCGCGCAAGTGTAATAAAAATTTTCTCGCTGCTTACCGCAGAGGCCGAATAGCAGGTACTTCTGAGCTAACTAATTTTTTTCCATCTTTTTACCGATCTTGTTATCGAAACTCTCGGTGCAATTTCGCCGAATTAGCTCTAGTCCAGCCGCATTTAAGAAATACAGAAAGAGTTCATATAGGCACACATAAACCGTGGAGTGAAAATAGTAAAAACTAACCTCGCCTAGCTGCAGCTGCACCGTCACCACTCAGAGCTCAAATGAAACGTAATTCCAGTGGTCGTTGTGTTCCTTGTACGTTGATTCATGTCTACTGCACAGATGTAAGATCGTTTGAGTTCTTTATTTCATATATTTGAGACTTTCTTAACTCCGGCTTGAGTTAGCGCGCCTCCAGTTTTTCTACATGCTTGCAATATTCACCACGTGTCTTATTAATGAGTCTTTTCACCCAAATCAACAAAGCGTGCCTGAGTGTATGTAAGCTCACGTTGGCTGATCTCTACAGGAGGTTTGAAAACAACACAAATTACCAAAGGAAAAAAGTACGTGCAATTTAGAAGAAAAGACCTTTTTACGCAATTTTAGCGGAACTTAAGTTTGTGCGAAGGTCGAACTTCGTACGCCAGTCCTAGAAAATGCCCTTGGGCCTAACGTCATTGAACCTCATGTGTTTCGGCTTGTCGGTCCTTCATATCCTCACTGATCTGTGGCGATGACTATGCTTAGTATTTCCAAATATTTCTATATAACAAGAGATCTTGTTTCTTATCCAACATCCTGATATGCTCCTTTACCTGAACGTTTCCTGAACGTTACAAGGACTCGGAGCGATTACAAACGAGCTACAGCAGAAGTCGCGGTCAAAATCATTTGCTGTTTCCTTCTCTTGTGTCCCATGATCTCGCTGCAAGTTACGTCAGCCAGGTGAATAGACTGGCCAACTGTTGCACTTTTTTCTAGTCTCAAAATTTGCGACTCAGCGCTGAGAAAACACCTCCTCGTATTCTTTATGAAGGATTCTTTAATTGAAAAACGAGACAGAAAATAATTTCGAAAACTCCTGTGCCTCAAACAAAATTTTGCTTCAGCAACCAGCTCTTGAAAGCTTTCTTCGCCTTTTTCTCGTCAACTTCATGCACGCTGCATCCATTAATAATGTTGCGGACAAGCAGATAATGATCCAGCTGCTCCTGGGCGCAGCTATATAGCCACGCCTAGCTCCCATCATCGCGTAGTGACAGGAAGCCAAAGAAGCTCAGCACGAGGGATGTGTGCACAGAAGGTCGCTAGACCCCAGCTAATGGGGAAATCTTGTCTCTCTGGGGATTTGTCTCCTCTCGTCCTATCGTTTCTACCTAAACACGGTTTGTCATTTCGTTCAGCTTCCATCTTGTGCTGCAGTGACACTCATCTCTTTGCTGCCTTTTTCGCCACTGTCGTTATTTTTTTAGTCTCAGGCTCCTGTTACCTCTGGCTAGTTTGCTCATATAGGCTTTCCGTTCAGCCACAACATACGATCAAAGGTAATATGTCGGCAGAATCATCAGCACAAGAAAATGAAGCTTGTAACCTTGCAATGGGAATTTGTTTTTTTTGTGCTTTTTTTACTATTGCATCATCTTCTCACTCTTTGATCGCATTAGGGCAGTCCAGAAGCGAGGCCCAATTACAAATTCCGGTAGTGTCCAGATTCACTTGAGGAGCTCTTGTCGAATAGATACACCCAGCACTCTGTTGCTTCTTCTATTTATTCCTTTTCTGGTCTCAAGGTACGGATTCAACGTCAGTATAATTCTTGCTTTAAAGAGTTGCTTGAAAATTACTTCCAAGTTGCTTTGGCCAGTAGAGTTCTAAGGTATTTTCGTCTGTTCAACAAATGGAGTGACACATTTCGCAGGCGAGTTGGCCATGCGCGAACAGTGAACCTTGCACAGAGCTTAAGAAAAAGGAGTATTTTACGCGCTCTGTGTAGATCTTCACCTCAATTATGGTGTTGCGGTATAATCAGCGTTCCCTGCTCACGCAACTGATGCCTTCGTGTACAGTGAAACTCTTTAATAATGGTACGCAAATATTCTGAAACGAATAATATCGAATAGACTGTGCGGAATAGAGTGGTGGTTTCAAGTAGAGCAAAACTATAGAAAAAGCGGCTGCATTACTTCTGCACTCCGATGCCATTCAAAAAGTGCTCGCTAACATTATTTATCAGGTGATCATTTTCCGCAACACGGAATGTGCTAAATGAAAGCAAATAACGTTCGAGGTCACAGTGCGTCTTCTGACATTGCAAGGAATCATTTCAAAGGTATACTACATTCAGTAGCATGAAACCTCTACACGTACATACAGGAGCAGAGCTTTAGCATAAAAAGAGCCCACTGCTTTGTCAGCGCGAAAAGCTGGGCTGCGGTTCGAGAAAATATATACATTTGCAAATTTGATGTTTAGAAGGGGACGAAATCATGTTCATCACAGCATCAGTACGACAGGAGATAAGGAACTCACAGGACGAAAAGCCATGGCTTACACAGTGGCCCGACAGCTTCGTGCTTTGCACTGGACATAACAAGAGGCGCAAGAGGTGTCTTTAGCATGGAAGGAAGAGGTGAAGCAACACCGAGAACGAAACGCCAAGACAAAAGACGTAGTGAATTCATTTTCAGCGTTCTAAAGACATCGCATATCCCCTAATTTTTAACTGCTAGGAAACCGTCCGGCAAGATACCAGATAATTATGTAATAGTCCAATTATGCGCATTGAAGGAGCTTAAGAAATGCATAATAAGTAGATGTATAGAATTTATCGAGTATCCAGACGCTGCGATACTCTTGGCAGTTTTCAAACAGCAAGAATATGGAATAATTTTTATGTGAAATTTATTTTTGCGCTTTCTTTCAGTCTAGTTCACTAGGGAAAACATTCTTGAGTCACGAATATCGACTTTGCACGTCTGCGTTTTACCCTAGCCGCATTCGCCAAGCAATGTCTTTTTCTTCCCTTCTTTTTTTTCCTGAATACGTGACTGCTTGAAAGCTTGGAGCAATAAGCAAAATTTTTAGCCCCATTCTAAGTCCCTCCGGATATCTTCATCACGCGAAATGGCTCGATTCCGGCGTGAGCGAACACTCAGTAGCAACAAAACAGTGGCCCGCTTGTCCTAATGAACTTTAATCGTGCCTCCCTGGCGTTCTCCTTCGCACTCGCCATGTGACCTAGTACGCGCATATTAGCATACATTGGGGCCAACCAGCCTCAGTTTCTGGCGCATCGGAGACAAAACGTAAATAGCCTAGAAAACGCTAACGCATGAGTGGCTCGTTAAGATAACGAGTGTCGCTGGATTTTACAGAGACCTCCCCACACCATCCTTGCTGCAGAAGTACTTCAAGAACAGGTTATCTTAAAAATGTTAGAGCGGGTAATACTGGCATCATCGCGTTTCGTGGGACAGAGAAATCCTACGTGATATGGCACAAAATGTCACGACTTTCCAAGGTGGCTCTTGCTCTCCCAATATTTTTTTTTACTCCATGCTTTATAGATTTCGCTCATGCTCGTACATATCTGCTCAGCCCTTTCCATCATTGCTGATATGCTGCAGAAAAGCTTTAACATCATTTTTTTTAACTCTCCGGAAACTCTTGACTAGAACTGTCAGGTCCCAGTTTCAATTGTTGACTGAATTATTTGGCAACTATCCGTGACATACTGGAAACTTTATTGGCTATAGACGATAAGATGGCTTTTGCAACCCCGATACCCAGCTGAAGTGCTAAAACATTGTGGCGGCCAGTTTTCCAATATAATATTTTCTACGGCTGCAGCACTGGCAAGCTGTGCACGAAGCACCACAATAGCGGAAATTCAGTTATTTATTTCTCGCATCTTTTGTTCTTCTGTATTGCATGGGGTTTCTTTACTTCAATACATTATTTGGTGTTTGGTTTACACATTTACGCGTCGTTTCCCTACTTCCTAACCGGATCCGCCTAATAGTACCTGAACTCTTTGGCTGTAATAGGCAATGAAAAATCGAATTCATAGCCTGTCTACACGCCACAAAAACTGCTACCACATAATTGAACAGACGGCGCACGGAACCACCCTGTCAGTATGTCAGTATGTCGCTGTCGGTAAGTATCGCCAAGCCTTGCCCGCGAAGAAAACACACTGATTTTGAATCACTCCTCGGTATCCATATTTCCCCAAACATTCGAGGCCTTCCGATCATTTAAAATGCATAGAAGGCTAAATTTCGAATGCAAAACAAATATTCAATATATAATCGTCTATTCATTTTCGAAATTTTCAAACAATCGGGCATCCCGGAAAAAAATCTCTATGCATGCGAATAACACCCCCTCCCTTCCTCCCCCACAAAAAAAAAAAACGATGTTAAAAATGTTTCACTGCCAGGGAATCTAATATCAAGGCGCCCGACTATGTCGCTGGTTGTCGTAACAAAATTTTCGTTGTTATTACTACCAAACAACATGTGCAGCAGAATAAAGTTGTTAAAAGTATCACATATACTTAAGAAAAGCCTAACGGAGACAAAATTCCCCTTTTCAATAAAAAAGAGCGTCCTCTCGCATAATGCGAAGTCTTATAAAAAACGTCCTGTATAATTCGGTTCGTCACTTCAATGGCTGTGATGATAAATCGAAAATCGCGTCACAGCCAAAAGCACACAGAAATTAAGAAAACCGACGCAAGGGATTACTACTGAAGCAAGCCTAACAGCAGCTAGAGCTAGACGACCGCGCATTTTCGATCTAAAGCGAGGAGATAGTTTCTTAAAAGGCTAGCGAAAGGTTTACGAGTGCGGAAAGGCAATAGTTTTTAGAACAGGGACGACAGAAGCACTCACTCTAACTGTATTTGCTATGCTACTGCACGTGAAACGCGTTCTGTATGTTAGCGTGGAAATTAGTGCCGTGTGAAGGCGACTAAGAAAAACGGCAGAAACGCTCGCACTGTTATGGCCTCAAGAATAGAGATCTTTTTAAGTTGACTATTTTAACCTTGTTGTCAATTCGAAGTTTTTTTCTGAGCATCCTGTATTATTCTTAAAGCATTTCATTATGCAATGGTTGCATGTGAGACAGCTCAATGGGAGACAGCCAATAGTCTTTGCGCACTGACGACATTAATATTTCTTTCTGAAGCGCTGTTCACGAGTTGAGGAAAAACGCTAAGGCGCCCGTGTGCTGTGCGATGTCAGTGCACGTTAAAGATCCCCAGGTGGTCGAAATTATTCCGGAGCCCTCCACTACGGCACCTCCTTCTTCCTTTCTTCTTTCACTCCCTCCCTTGTCCCTTCCCTTACGGCGCGGTTCAGGTGTCCAAAGATACATGAGACAGATACTGCGCCATTTCCTTTCCCCAAATAACCAATTATATATAGTTGTGCATAAATTAACCGCAACTTCGTAATGAAGTTCTTCTTGAAGTCAGCAGTTTCCAGCACTCCCTTGAAGTCGTTTAGTGCACTTCTCTGTCAACTGTTTCTGTTTGTCACCAAATCGTCTAAACCTAAGCCGCTGGGTAGCTAGAAAATACTTTACTGATAGCAATATCTAGGAAAACAATATTCTCCATTCATTTACAGGCAAAACATGCCCACATTTCTTTTCTTCACGCCGCTGTGCCGCCTCTTTCTAAACTCTAGTCAACCGTAGTGCGAGGCGCCTAATGTAGGTTAGAACTGTTTTTATTTTTTTTCGTTGGTCGGCTGTGAAAGGAGAAAACCATGACGCACGCTTCGGCGACCTTCGTTTACGTTCGCAAAAGCCTGCACTCTTAATGCCAAGCGCACGCGGCTTCATAGACTTAGTATTACGGATGAGCACGCGAAAATATTTTACCGACATCTAGTAGCGACCATCTGGAGGAAGGCTTAGCTAGGTAGTTCTTAGAACACCCAACTTCTGGCAGTGTAATGTTGTACTATGCACTGGTGAACTTGGTAAGTGAACGTCACTTAATACGATATGAGGGCTGCGCCGCAGTACGCCTATGGCTCAATTTGAGCCTACGAATGCTCCCAGAGGAAGTTTCCCGCAATGCGAGCGCGCAAACAAAGTGTCGTTTGCCGAGATGTATTGTGCGTGGGCGGAAAGGCACGTTGGTTGTGGTTGCCTGTTGGCTAATTCCTTCCATTTCTCTCTTTCTCTCAAGTAAACCCGGAGGGCAAAGTTCAGCTCGTTACTGATACTTGGCGCCTTTTTCCTGCCATAGTTCACTCGTGAGCGCCGTATTGTACTTTTCGCCATTACTGACGAGCGTATGCTGAACCTATCTCCGCGTACGCTAATTACCGAAGCCATTAGAAGGTGCTTAGGTTGGGGAGCCTAAAGAAGTGTCAGGTTACAGAATTACTTTGGAACATTATACGCGTTTTTAAAGGGCTGTTATTTCGATAAGGCTGAGTTGCTTGTGGTCTTGTGCAATCTAGTTGGGATAAAGCCGCGTAGCACTCTCTTTAACAATAAGCTGACGAAAAGAACAGCATGATATATAAAGGGACAGGCTTTCTGTGAGTCTCTCTCATAGACAATTACGTTCGCTATTGTATTTGTACATAGTGTGCACTTCATCCCGAGGCATGTTACCTTGCTCACTGTTGCTCACTGGCGGAAAAGAGTACACTGATCTTCAGCCAGCTAAACTGCCTACTGTCAGCACGACCTAACCATTAAAAAAATAGAAAGATATGTACGTTGGCGAGAACACGGCCTGTATCGCAGTATTTGTATTTCATTTCACTTTCTGAAACGAATTCTGTAAGCCTATCTTTATCTTTGAATCCTGAAATACAACAAAAAGAGCTGCGGTCCACAACCACCGGTGCTGATCTACACAATGCTCTAAGATAAAAACGAAACAAACACGCGCTGACACGTATGATACCGAAAAAAAAAATGCTTAGACGCTGCAGTCTCAGCCGTGTAATGGTTTCCAAAGGCAACCTCGGTCACCATTGCGTTACGCAACATGAAAGTTTGCGCTCAAAGCAATGGAATCGGAGGGCCAAGCAGCTGAGAAATGAAGGGGGGAGGGGGAGGGGAAGCGTATGAGGGCGGGATGTCTCGCTCATTGCGAAGTTTGCTCCTAGCTCTACAAAATAAATATGGAAGACCCGCGATACGATTTGCGAACACACTGACCTCTGCCAGTGGCTTCCACACACAAACTGACACTGCCCAGCCTAAGGGCCCGTTCACACTTGTCCAAATATCCGGCGAGCGAAGCGGATTCGGCCGCTTATGACGCCGAGCGAGGCGGAAAGCAGCGCGGCGATGGCGATCGGGCGATGTGCCTGCGTTTAAGTACGCAAGCGTGCATACGGTTATGGTACACAGACAGCATCGATTTATGTATGCTCTTTTCTAACCATACCTGTGTACTCCGCGAGCGGTGACGTGGTGGCCGGGAAGTGTGTGGAAAAGCGAGAAACAGCAGCGGCGTGGCGGTTCCGCCTCACCCGGGCGTCAACAGATGAGAACAGGTCCTAGTTTTCCGGGCGAGTGAATCCGCTTCGCTCGCCGTATTTTTGGACAAGTGTGAACGCGCCCTAAAGACACGTCCTCCGCAGTCTCAGCAGTCAAAGCCCCGTCGCAGTATATGCCACCCACGTACGGTTCCACGTCACAAGTGGCCAAGCAAAGAAAGATTGTGAGGCGCACAACAAATCTTCGGAGGATTTGTGAGCGCGGTGCGTCCAGATTGGTGTGTCGGACAGCGGAGTGCTGCGCGTGGCAGCCAAGCGTTGCGCGTATGCACGTGCGAATGGTGTGCACGAGGCGACGACGACGAAGAGCGCGGCGAGCACGAGAAGCGGAGAGCTGGCGTGTCAGAAAACCGAGGTGTGAAGATGGAGACAGCGCAGCGGAGGTCGGGTCATTCAAGCGTGGAGGTGGCAGCCGTCGGACGTTGGGTCCGTGCTGCCGTGGACCTCCCTTGGATCACCGACGCAAGCCTCCTGCGTTCCTTGCAAGCGTGGAGGTGGCAGCCGATGGATTGAGGGTCCGTGCTGCCGAGAGGATTCCTTGGATAGCCTGCATAAGCCTACGGTGTTTCGGGACGCCGTCGACGGGCCTCGGCTACGCGTTTTCTTTCTGTTTCTGCCAAGTTCTTCGGGCTGTCGACGGGAGACCACCGGCGTCTTCCTGCAGTCCTCTGCGCTCCCAATACCACCTGGCTCTTTCTCGCCGCTTCCTTTGACGCAACGCCGGCGTTCCATCCCGCGTTCCATCCCGCGTTCCATCAACCCGCGTTCCATCCTGTCTGCAAGGCATCCCCGCTTCACCTGTGACGCTCAATATCTGGTGAACGCTTTCCTTTATTCTGTAGTGCTGTACGCGTGTTTGGTGTGTGTTTTAATTGTTTTCGTTTCGTATCGGCTCTTTTCATTTAAATTATAAATTCGACTTCATTTTGTTTTGTCTGATCTTTTTGTTGTCTTGCTTGAACCTGCACGCGATGGCGTTCTCCTTCGGCAGTAAGGGACGCGTTACCAATCCGCGGCAAAGATATTGCTCTCGCGGGAACCTGGGTAATTATTTCCTTTGCTTGAAGTATGGGTTTCGAACATGTATTCAGCGTTTACGCTTGATCTTGAACTTCCCTAAGCACCAAGGTGGACGCCTTAGATGATCTACGAGAAGCTCTCGCCAAACTACGTCCCTACACTGCTACACTGAGGGTGATACCTGGTCACACTAGAATCCCAGGCAGTGAGGTGGTGCATAGCCTCGCCCGCGAACTTCAGCACCGGGTGCCCACGTGGGACACTACTCTCCACTACAAGAAAGAAATAAATCTTCGCAATAATATTACAGAAACTCTTCGTATGCTATCTGTTCCGGTCAAATCTCTCATCGCCACTCAACTACGCATTCTTCGCCGCATACGCCTAAATATACACTCCTTACTCTTGTCCGTTATCTCTACCGTATTCGACACATCCCCGCTTACCCGAATTGTCCCGCCCCCTACACTAATTTGGAAAATAACCTTTTCTCCTTCCCCGTTGTCATTGCGTCCTTTCATTTTCCATGCCCTTCTTCCCCAACGTGGCGGGCTTGACTAGCCTCAAGAAAGCCGACGTTGTGGTTGGCACTGGTGTATCGAAGAAGGCAACAAAAAATTTTCTGTTGTCACAAAACATTTTCTGTAGTATTTTGGGACCTGACAAAAGAAATTCTTGTAGTAACAACAGGATTTCCTGTAATATTGAGAATTTTCCTGTCACAACGACCAAACCAGTTCTGTCGCAACAACATACAACTACGCTATACTACAGAAAAATCTGTCGTAACGACAAGACGACCAAAATTTCTGTTGTATTCTGGAACCGGCTCTGTCGTACATTTCAACTGCCGTTACCATGGCAACCAGCTGCGCCGTTCCGCTGGTGTTACAGTTGCGCCTGGCTATGGACCCTGACGTATAAAAGCCCTGGGGGCACTAGGAATGCGCATAACCTCAGGACTTTATACGTCAAATTCCATAGCCAGGCGCAACTGCAACACCGGCGGAACGGCGCAGCTGGTTGCCATGGTAACGGCGCATGCGCGGTAGTGAGGTGTGACGTCACGCATCTGCTCAGCGGTGGAGTCCGGCGCGGCGAAGCTACGAGCGCCTGTGGAACGGCGCAGCTGGTTGCCATGGTAACGGTGCGTGCGCAGTTCTGGCTCGGGCTGACCACGTGGAGCACGGCTCTGACTAGCGTAGTGTAGCTCTCGCTACAAAATAAACACGCACGCTATTCTATAAATGTATTGTCATAGACCAAATCAATATCGTGGTGGTCCAAGATTTGGTTTAGTTTGGTTTATGGGGGTTTAGTGTCCTAAGCGACTCAGGCAATGAGGGACGCCCTACTGAAGGCTGTGGAAATTTCGACCACTTGGGGTTCTTTAACGTGCACTAATATCGCACAGTACACTTGCCCCTAAAATTTCGCTTCCATCGGTGGTTCAGGGACTCGTCCAAGCATATTTACACGGCCTAATATTGCATTCAAATGTTTCTATTTAGTTCACGCTGTCGACAAACAAAATTACGCAAAACTGTCACGGAACCAAACTTCAGCGACACTCGATATGCCTCTTGAGGCGTCCCTTTAAACCAGCAGTCTGCATCGAACGCAAGCAGTAGTCCCTGAAAGGCGCGTTCGCTCTGTCGTATTGATGAATAAAGGGCACCGAGCTAACGAATACAGCGAAGTTTAGATCATGGTATTTTGTAGCTTATTGCTCGCAAGGTTGGACACCCGTAAAGTTGGGCTTACATACGTTTATGCTTATTCTTTATTTCTGTGAAGCATGAAAAGAAACAAAAATCTGAAGAAGTCATTTAGTAGTAGACGGCGTCCTCCGCCACTGTTACCCATCATCCCATCCAAACAACCCTGAGAATAAAAGTGCGTGCATCATTTTTCGCAGAAGATATGTTTTCCTTTATGTAAAAACCGGCTTCTGTAAGAACTTTTTGGCGTCCTTAATTGTGTCTCGCTTGGTATGGAGTAAAAATGTGCCATAGGAATAAAAATTAAAATTTAGGACCTAATGAAGAACAAGCAAATGGAGAGCTATATTTAAAGAAAAGTTTTACAGGCAAAAGACAAGAAGCTTGCCAACTTCAATTAGGAGCAGACAAATAAATCATAAAGCAGATATTATAGCATATGCCCCATGTCGCGACACAAACAACCCGTGACTCAACAAGGCAGAAAATTGCCATGCACTCGATGCTGAGCAGAGCATCAAAAATGAATAAAAAGTACACAACAAGTACATTTGAAGACCGGAAAATTAAAAAAAATTAGAAATACCCAGCGCTGCGTCCCTCCACATCTCCGATGCCGGCTGTAGACTTGTCGTATTCGTTTTAATCCACTATTGACTATAAACCACGCCACCTGAAGACAAAACACTGGGCCTACTGCTGGAAACACGATGCATTTCAGATAAAATTGCATGCATCTCCACAGGGACCAGTGTGTAGTGGAAGCAGAGTTCAGACGGACTCGAATAAATACAAAGCACGCAGTTTCTTGTGCGTGGTTGCATGAAACAGAACTTGCGCCCACGACGCTACTGCAACGCAGTGGGTGAATTAAACACAAAAGTTTTATTTCAAGCACCTTCATTTAAAGCTCGCCGAAGCAGAGCAAAGAACGTCCTCAACCAAAACATTCCCGAAACTAAAAGCCGGTAAAGTACTGAAAGAGACAATGTTACGCTCGGTGCAAATAAACAAGAAAATACAGAACTTCGAGTACTGCTGTCTAAAAGGCGATGTCGAAACTCCGCTTCAGTGAAAGTGCGGTGCAGTAGCGAGAACATTTTATTTCAGTTGCGCTCTAGCGGGGAAGCAGGGTGGCGCTTCAAGCATCAGCGATACAAATGACGTTGTGGAAACAGATTGAACGTCGGAGGTTCAGCACGAACAAGGAATACATTTGCTCGGTCGAACATACGACGGCAAGTCTCACGCGGCCTTCCTAAGCCCTTTCGGCAGCCCGCTCTTAGTCTAGGGAGGAATCCGTTTAAAACTCAAGTTGCGCTGGCTGCCTTTGGTTCGTAGGTAGGTTCCTAGTTTGGTATCCAACTGCCGCTAGGAGATGATTTAGTTTGTAGCAGAAACTTTAACTCGGAAACAGATCTCTCGGAGAACTTAGTGAAGGTTCCTCAGAATTAGTGCAGGCAGACTTCAGCAGAAACAAAACAAATTCATCATAAAGT